>NC_050581.1:178625432-178925432 GCF_011100635.1 Trichosurus vulpecula
TCAATTTAATGTAATCAAAATCATCCATTTTGCATTTCATAATGTTCTTTCTCTCTCGTTTGGTCATAAATTCTTCCAAGGGTGCAATTCTTGACCAATGTAGTGGCCTAGATTTGCAAGCAGAGATGAGGGTCATGACTGGCCCATTCGCTACTGAAAATTGGTTTACTCATTTCCTTTGGCCTTCACTGCTACGTGGAGCTACCAATGTATTTTGGGTGTCTTCTCTATGAACATTATGGTACTGGGCCCAAGTTAATTATATCTTTCCATAAGGCAGAGAGGCAGAAAGGTAATAGAACCATCTTAATCCACTTATTCTATCTCCAAGTGCTCAGAACCAATAACAACATTTGACTTCTTAAGAATCATTGTCTCTTCCTGCTATTGGCCACCCTTGTTTACTAAACATTCAGCCACCATTTATTAAGCACCTGATATGGGCTTTAATCAAATGAGGCCTGAACTGGATATGTAAACAGGGCTAGTTTTTTTTTCCATTTCTTAAAATTGTTCATGAAAACAATAAAATTTAGAACTACTCCAAAATGTGAAATCCACCTGGCTTAGATAACTATTGGAAGGATAAGATGTGAACTCCTTGAGGGCAGGACCTGTTTTGTTTTCATCTTTATATCCCATTACGTTGCATAGTATCTTTGTGCTAGTAATATCTCATAGTATGTTCCCTTCTTGCCTAGTGTATTGCCTTAATAAATAAGATAAACTGAAGGGTAAGCGAACTTATGATGAGCTGGCCCATTCCGACATGAAAGAGAAAGTTGCAGACTTACAAGTCAGAGAAACCATGATGAGTAACAGACATGTTGAAATGAGCAAGTCCCAAATTTCTGACTCTCCAGTTTTTCCCCTGCCATGCATGGGAAATGAACCTCTGTAAGCCTGAAGAAATGTTAATGGGAATCTCATGGCTCATTCCCTCCCCCTTCCCCGAAGGAAGCTTCCCCCTTTTACATCAAAGTCTATTGTGTCATGTTTTGTCATTTTGTGTAAACCGACTCAGTGTAACCGAATGCTTGAAAGTTTTGATTACATGCCTCTTGAGCTGCCGATGAATAACCGCTCTGCAGCTAGGGGATGGGAGGTGAGGGTACCAGAGAATGAGGCATCTGGGTGCAGAGTAGAGTGCTGCAGTAGATCTTGGAGTTGGGGAGGTTGCCTGATTCCAGCTCCCTGAATTGCTCATCGTTGGCGTAGAGGATACTGATATTCCGAGTCACTTGTAGTCATCTTGTCATTCTACACCCGAAACAGATAAGTGGGACAGGGATGATTGATATGGCAGCAGTTTGTACTGTAGCTTCATGTTCATATTCGTTATTTTAACCCTTTGAATTAATGTGCGCAAGCAAAATACTGTACCTGGCCTGAAGATTGAGGGTTAGGAATCATGTCTTCTGTTTTCTTCTATTCCCTAGGCCAATGCTGGGCTTTGTGTTGTGGGAACTGAAAGGTATTTAGTGATTGATGAACAATAACCAGTGCCAGGAGATCATCCGGAGGAGGGCATTCGGAAGTGAGGAAGGGCCTTGAGTCCGTGGCAATAGAAGATTGGGTGAAGAAGCTGGGCATGTTTAACTTGGAGAAGAGAAGATTCTGGGGAAACAGGATAGATTTCTTCAAAATTGGAAGGACTCTGCTTGATTTGTTGGGATGCAGATGAGCAAGGAGTGATCAGAGGAAGTGGCAAAGAGGAAAAGTTAGAGTCAGAATCTAGAACTACATTCTAAGAATTAGTATTAGCCATAAGTGTCAAGGACTGCATTTGGAGGGAGTGGCATCTCTCCCATTGGAAGTTTTCATGCAGAGTCTGGATGACCCTTTGTTGGCTATGTTGTAATGAGAATCCTTTTTCAGGAATGGATTGGATAAGTCCCTTCCAAATCTCTCTGTTCATTAGCAACCATGTGAGTTCACATGTCCATGGAAGCCAATTAAGAGAAGAATGAGTGGTGAGAGTAATGGAAATTATTCTTTTGTTGTGTGGACCATAGTGGAATTACTGTGTTCAGCTTTGAGTGCCTCCTTTTAGCATGAACTTTGTTCACCAGTCTGGAGGGTGGCAGATTGATGAGGGAGCTGGAAATCCTGACCAATTGCAGGTATGGAGGATGCTTAAAGTGAAGAAGAAAACGTGGGAAATGAGAGCTGCTTGCAAAGATATCACATGAAAGCTGTCCTATCAAAGAAAGATTAGGTTTCTTCTCCTTTGCTCTAACTCAGGAGCTCTTAACTTGGAGTCCATGCACTTTTTAAAAAAAAACCTTATTTTGATAACTAGGTTTTCATAAAATTGATTTCCTTAGTAACTTTATATATTTTACTTTATGTATTTAAAAAGTCTGACAAGGCTTGACTAGACTCTCCAAGGGGCTCGTGGCACAAAAAAAGCTTAAGAATTCTTACTCTAAAGAGTACAAGCATAAGCCATGAGTGGAACTTGCCCCTTACTGGGAGTCTTAAAATGGTAGCTGAATTTATACTCATAGCAGGCATTCCTCTATGAGCACGTGTTCACTAGATAACCTTTAAAATCCCTTCCAATGGAGACTTTGACTCTAGAAGTTAAAGGCTGGTGCATCAGAAAGGTAAGTCATGAAAGAAGAACAGACTTCAGTAGCTGTCTTATGAGTATCTGAAAAGCAGTCAAGTGAAAATGGAATAACACTTTCTCTGCTTGCCCCTGTGATGGTAATGTAAATTTGAAGATCTTTTCCACCCATTAATAGACCCATGTGACCTGCTTATGTCACAGGAAGCCTAAGTCACATGTGGTAGGAGGAGCTTGTTGAAAGAGTAGAACTGGAAGAGTGGAGCAGGAAATTCTCAGAGCAAGTTAGAACCGTGGGAGGAGCGGGACACAGGCAAGGAATGAGCCAGGATTCATGAGTGTTTGTGGGAAGACCCCAGCAGGGGGAAAAGCTAATGGGATGGCGAGGCTCCATGCTGCAATATTGTATCTTAAGTTCCTTGCTGCTATGATGAAGTGGGCTTATTGGTTTTAGGATTTGGTTACTGCTTGGATAGGTTGGACTTATTGGTTTTGGGATTTGGTCCTCTGGTGTCTGAATAAATGTTTTACTTCTACCTTCTATATGGAGAGTCTCTTATATTTTGTGATACAGAACTGCACAATATCCACAGTTATCATCGATGTGATTACTGCCTTGCTGATACAGCACCCCTCCCCCGCCCCCAGAACAGAACTAGAACCATGGGGTAGACCCTGCTAAGTGGCAAGATGAAAGGGAAAGCTTTGGTAGGTGTAGATCTGCCAAAATGGCATGGCTGCTTCAAGTTCCCCTGCACTTGAGGTCTTCCAGCAGAGGTGGAGGGCCACATGTTGAGTACGTCATAGAGGGGCTTCTTTTCCTGACTTATTTTGGGCCATGGCTGCCCAAGTCCCTTCCTTCTCAGAAACTCTATGATTCTCAGATTCCATGAAGATCGTGTACAAAAAGTATCAAATGAGTGAATGGACTTGGAGCTGGAAAGGATCTCAGAAGCCATTCAGTTTAATGCTCTTATTTTACCACTGAGGAAACCAGGGAGATTGTGACATTCCCACAGAAAGCAGATGGTAGAACCAGGATCCAGACCCAGGTCTTCTGACTTAAAAGCTAGCCCTCTTTCCATTGCACCCCCATGTATGAAGGACCTCAAAAATTCCTTAGAGTGGGACGATTTGATTCTTTGAGCAGTTCTGACGCTAAGTGCGTGCTATCCAGGAGTTCGGAGGATGGAGCCCTAATTAGGCTCGGCCTGTTGGTTTCTTTTCCCTTCAAGGGATGTAATTTGAGCTATGGTATCTTTGAATCTGTGTAATGATGAGCTGTATTGAAATGAGGTTGTGCTGTGCTTGGTTTGTGGGGTAAAAGCCTTTTGCAATGAGTTGCAGCTTGGAAATAAAATGGTTTGAACTCCAGAGCACAGAGCTGTGGTTCTTCCTACCACAAGCAGTCAGTTTTTGGAATGTTCATTATGCTGGGGGATGGTGTTGCTAAGGAGAGGGAGGGTTGGAGATATGTTGGGGGGGTGGGTGGCAGGAAAAAGTGTAGGTAATGAGCAAATGTTTTTAAATGGCCTGTGAATCCAGAGTGTGCCGGCTTCCTTGAATGACTCCAAAGAATGCTTTTTATTGAGGAATCCAGTTCCTCCCTTTCAGCTATGCAAGTATGCACCTCCTTTTCTTTTGGCTTTTGCCCAGTACCTCTCACCCCAACCTTCCTAGAATCATAGATTTAGAGCTGGCACTGAGAGATTAAGTGACTTTCCTAATATCCGACTAAGATCTTTCCTGGTTGTCCTGCTAAGGGTTGGTTCATTAGAATGGCAGGCACTGTTATGCCTGGCTTTGTGTGCTTAGCACAATACCTAGCACACAGTAGGAGCTTAATAAATGCTTGTTGACTTAGCTTGGTTCCATTTCCCTAGAGATCTCAATGGGATAAAAGATTGGCAATGTCTTCTAATATAGGGGAAATTATTGATAGGGCCATTTTTTTTAATTAAAAAAAAAAGAAATGTGATATATTCTAGAATGAAGGGACCAGGGTTCCAATCTGGGCTTCTCTTATTGGCTTATCAACCAGTCCCTTTGATATGGATGCTTATCGATATGTGGCTTAAATGTCCAAGCATCCAATGGTTGAGAATCTGACCTTTCTGTGTTAGTGGGGAGGGCTCTGTAATGGGACATCACAACCAGATGGCCATCCTTCTCTTGCGTGTTGGACATTGGCTCAGGGGACATGATGGGACCTTTTCCTATTGGGAAGTTTTGGGTAAGGGACCTTGGGAGTAACCTAGTAAGTGGTTTGTCCATTTATTAGCTGGAGACTAAGAAATACTTTGCTTGAAAGGATGAAAAGGAGTTGCATGTCAAAGTCTCTGCCTAAAGAGATCATTATCAAGAAACCAGTGTAAATGCTATAGACAAATTAACTGAGGTTCAGGGAATTATTTCTAGTGTGAAGTTGAATATTCATCTGGTATAGTGGGTTGCCAGAGAGAGAGAAAAGGGGGGCAGCGGGGGGGAAGAGACAGGGAAAAGGAGAGGGAGAGGGAGGTGGGGGAAAAGTGGTATGTGCTCAACGTTATATTGTAGTGATTTTAAAATGAGTAAAGTTCTATTACATAAGGTTTTCTGGAGGATGGTAAGACCTTGCAAGGTCTGTAGCCTGGATTCTGAAAACTAGAGAAAGACTGAAAACTCTTCTGGGTGTTTCATTAAATGAAGGACAGATTCCATTGTTGGTCCAGAGCTGGTAAACACCCATGGAAACCCAAAGCCATTTTGATCTCAAGGGTTTTTTCCAGGGTTGTTTGTGTCTAGGATATATTAGAATTGAAATGCCAGACTGAGAGTCCTAATTAAATTAATCTCCTTTATTAAAGACCACTTATTGTCTAATTAAAGAAGCAATGATGTCCTGCTTAGGCTTTGTTCTGAAGCACTGACCAGATGGGAGACTTCAGTTTTTAGCCCAGCTCAGCTGCTCACTTGTTTTGAGACCCTGGCCCAGTCATTTAACCCCTTGACCTCACCATTAAACAAGTTTACATTTATTGAGCACCTTCGTATAGAACATATGAGACACTCAAGAGTAGGTGCACCTTAGGGGGAGGAAAAGTTAAAGGAGAGAAGAGGGAGAGGTTGAATTTAACAGGAAGGAAAAAAGAAGTCTGGGGAAGGATTTGGCCCTGGTGATATAAGGGAGAAGGGAAGAGTGCACTGATCAGAGTTGTGTTAAAGAGGGCACTGAACCTGGAATCAGGATCAGAGGTCAAATCCCAACTTTACCTGTGTGACCTTGAGTAATGTTTTATTCATTCAACAAGCATTATTAGATACCCACTATGTGTCAAGCACCATACTACGTGATTGTGATATATATATATACAAGCAAAAATAAAGACAGCCTTTGCCCTCAAGGAGCTTATGTTCTAATGGAAGATGACAACCCACAAAAGGAGAGATGGAGAAGGGGTTAGGGCTGGAGGTACCAAACAGGGGCATAGGGTAATGAAGACTGCAGAATGAGGATGGCAGATCTGCACCCTTGTTTCAAAATGGAGTTTCAAGGAAGAACTTATCAATGACAGACAAAAATGAAATAATCTCTATGCTCAAGGACCTTGCAATCGTGGGGGAGGGTAGCAATATATTGGCATACACAAGATAAATGTGGAATGATTCTTAACTATACAGAAGTACTCTTAACCGTGAAGGAGATCAGCAGGGGGCTGGAGTGCATCTTTAGAATGCTTCTAGCCAAGGCAGCCATGGAAATGGGAATTTCGAAGTGCAACTAGAAATTTAAAAAAAAATTAATAGGGACTTTGAGAGCTATAGGATCAGCCCCTTTGGAATGAGTGTGTTCATCTTCTGTCTCTAACTTGAGACTGAACTAGGACTATAGAGAGAATTGTGAGAGTACATTCAGTGGAACGGGAGAAATTGGGGTGAGAATGAAGGCGCCAGTCAGGATACTTTACATGAGAACTAAAAATGATAGCTTGTATCAGTCAGGGTTCCCATGCCAAAGAAGTCCTGAGCAGCTGAGGCTTTTGAAGAGGTTAGGTGAGACAAGTTCAAACCAATTACAAACATTTGCAAAAAGTATCACTTAATTTCTGTAAGGAAGGTCTTATTTTTTTAATATTGTCTTGGCCTAAAAGATCAATTCTTCAGGCTAACTGACTGTGCTGGCTTCAATTTAACTTAGTCTCTATGAACTTAGGCCTCTGAGACTGAGACCAACCAACCAATTCATCAATCAACAAAGGTATATTAAGTGTTTACTATGCGCTGGGTACTTTGCTAAAACCAAGATATAAGACAAAAGTAAAACATCCCCACCTTCAAAAAGCTTACATCCTAATGGAAAAAGAAAGGAGGACTAGACTTCCTTTACATTCTATTCCATCCAGTGTTTTTCAAGGATTTCTACATTAACCAAGGATCTTTTGCAGTTAGTTTAAAATATTTTGGCTGATTGATTCAACAGTGATATCTAGGCCTTATTCTCACCTAGTTCACACCTCTGATTCAATAGAGAATTCTCCTCTTTCTGTAATTATTGAGGTAGGGATATGGAACACCCTTCTTAAAAATACAAAACACATAAAAGGTAGGGGAAGATTGGATCCAAAACTGTTTTCATGTAGTAGGTGGTAATTAAGCTAAATTTTGAAGGGAACCAGGGATTCCGGGAGGTAGAGGTGAGGTAGGAGAGCATTCCAGGAATGGAAGGGCAGTCATTTCAAAGGCACAGAGACAGGAAATAGAGAGCCACATGTGCTGAACAGCGAGTGTGTGAGGAGCTGGAGACCAACTTTCAGGAAGATTGTAAAGGTAGGAAGGTGGCCAGGTTGTGAAGTTTTAAATGCTAAATAAGAGAATTTATATTTGAAACTAGAGACAATAGGAGGCTACTGGTGTGCACTGAGCAAAGAAGGATGCCATGATCAGATTTCAGAAAAAAACCTTAACTTAGCGGCTTTGTGGAGGATGGGCAGGAGTGGGTAGATGTTTGAGGCAGGGAAACCATGGAGGAGACTGTTTCAGCAGTCCAGGTGAGAGATGATGAGAAACTGAAATGGGGGTGGTGCTGGTGCTGGTGGCAGCTGTTTCATATCTTCCTTGTCCTTAAGAATGAAGTTCCAAACTGAAGAATGCCCAGCGGTCCTGGGGGCCCTGAGCTATTAGGTGTGACCCCTTGTTTCCTAAGCAACAGTCAGAAGCAGTTGGGTTCAACGGAAAGAGCATTGGTTTGGAGTCAAAAGATACTGGTTTGAATCCCAGCCCTGCTACTTGGGTGACCTGGAGCCAATGATTCCTTCTCTGGGCTTCTATTTCCTTATCTGTAAAATGAGGGGGTTGGATCAGATATCCTTCCTATCATGAACAGAAGAACCTATATGATCCTGTCAGCTCTTAGGTGGGGTCTACCAATCCATATGAGTCCAGGCTGAATGTGAACTAGTGAAATAGAACAGAAGGGAAGCCACCAAATTGAAAATTCTAGAGGTACCCAATCCAGCCCTCTCCATTGGCTCCTCAAAAGTGCCATTTTCTCATGATGTTGGGTCTCTTTAGAGGCACAGAACCAATTAGTGACTGCTGGTGGAACAGTAAAGCCATATGGACTGCGGTGACCAGGCAGGTGTTTTCTGAGTCATCTCCTGAGTCCCTGGGTAAAAAGCTCCATATGAGTACGGAACAGGAAGAATGTTGGATGTGGCCCATGTACCATTGCAGCCCTTGAGATAAGATGCTTTCTAATCCTGTGTTTGTCAGCTTTTCCCAGGCTGTGACAAATACTTGACCTTGCTGAGACACCTGAGGTGTGTATCCCTCCCTACCTATCAAAAAGCTATGTTCACAGGCCAGCTCTTCTGTCTCTTCTTTTCACCACAGCCAGCTTCATTCCACCCTTTACCCATCGGTACGAGGAACTGGCAGGGAGAGCCAGAACAGCCAAAACCAGCCAAAAGAGCTGAAGTGAGAGGTCACTGAACAGCTAGGGATGTTTCTGTGTAGTGTTGGGACACATGGGCTGGGACAGTGAGTGCCCTGGGCTGCAGCTGAGGTAACTGCCTGGCCTACCCTAGCCAAGTAGGCAGGGCTCCTTTCCTGAGAATGACTTCGTAATTATCTCTGACATTTTCAATTGGGAGATTAATTGCTACATCCATTACCACATTACTACCTCTGGCACCTCTTTCTGACTTTGTAACTTTCTGGAGATGATAAGGCACTAAACAGAGCTGTGTGTGGGCCAAGGTGCTTTGGTGGTGCTGAGCCACTGTAGTGGGCAGAGACTAGCCAGGATGACCATAGAGTCCTTTTCTTCTTGTAAGACACAGCTCAAATACAGTCTTCTGCATCGAGCCTTTCTTGATTCCCTCCAGCTGCTAGTGCCCTCCCTCACAAGCCTCCTTGTAAAAATTTAATTGCTTTACATGTATTTATGTGTGTATGTATGTATTTATTAACTTTATGCTGTATGTGCACATATCTATCCCCTCTCTCTCTCTCTCTCTCTCTCTCTCTCTCTCTCTCTCTCTCTCTCTCACATGGTTTACACCCATTAGAAGGAAAGCTTATTGACAGTAGGGATTGTTTCATTCTTTGTACTTATACCCGCAGCCTGGCACAGAGCCTGGCACATAGTAAATGCTTAACAAACACTTAATTGATTGATTGACACAATCATAACCATGAAGCCAAATCAGACAGTGTAGCCACTTCTGGGACCCGTGATTTCAAAATTTGTGTGGTAATACAAATGTGACAGTGCTTTGGCAAATATCACCTGGCATTTTGTTCTGAAACTTTCCTTATTCCGGCAGGGTTGGGACATTGGACTGAAGGAACAAAGTGGCAAATTTAAATGGGGAGGAAGGGATTGGGGTTGGGGCTGCGGAGAGAGAATTTTTTTAACAATTAGAGCTTTCAAAAAATGGAATGGGCTGCTTCAGGAGCCAGTGGATTCCCCCTCACTGGAGATCTCCAGACAAAAGCTGGATGACCAACTATTAATTATGTCATCGAGGGGATTCTTTTCAAATAGGGGTTGAACAAGATGGCCACTGGGGTTCCCTTCCAACTCTGAAGCTCAATGGACATGTACACTTTGTGATCTGAACACCCCAAATGGGGAAGAAGTAGCATTCATGTCCACATGAGATCTTTCACTTTCTTCAAAGTCTTTGGTCTTATGATTATCTTAGCCTTCTAGTTCTTCCTTAATTACTCTGAATGTGTCACTGATTCATTTGAGAACGCTTTGGGTAGGTTCTCTTGCTTGTCTATCTGTGTTGATTCCAGTACTTCACCTTAATCAATCTGACTATGGTATTTTTCAGTCATTCCAGCGTCCTTCTTTGCTTTGTTCATTTTAAACCTTGTTAATTTCCTTTAAAAGATGTTCATGCGTATATGTGTATGTGTTTGCCATTTATCTGCTCTTTATCTTGGGCTTTTGGGGGGATGAGGGCAAAGGAGGAGCCTAGCTCCCTTCAATTAGATCCAATTTGATATTGGGTGCCTAATCTATGTAGCAGCACCTTGAGCTACTTGTTACAGTCTACAGAAACAAAAATAAAAGCGTTCTCATCCTTAAGGAGTTTATATTCTACTCGATTCCCTTGATCACTTTACTCCTCCATCCTACATTTATCTTCCCAACAATAATTTTGTATCAAAATAAAGGGCAGAGCCAAGGGAAAGAATGTGGTGGGGGAAAAAATGAAATTACCGTATACCCTTCATGGTTATTCCTTGACAGCATTTAGACAGGCTTAGACAGCACTAACCTTTCCCTTGATGGACATCAGTGACCTCATCTGCAAATTAAGGAAGTTAGATTGCACCATCTCTTAAGGCCCCTGCTATCTAGATTCTAGATCAGGGCTACTCAATCTTTGTCATGCCCTTGACCCCTTGGGAAGTCTGGTGATGCCTCTGGACCCCTTCCCAGAATTATTAGTAAAGATTCATAAAAGGAAATACATACAATTACAAAGGAAGTTAATTATGTTGAAATACAGTTATAAAAAATTTAAGTTTATTAATCCCAGGTTAAGAACTTTAGCTTAGAAGAAGGTGAGAGAGCACTAGGGATTTGGCACCATTGGAGGCAGGAAGAGGAGGAAAAGAGTGACCTCCATTCCATTCTACTATCTGAGTTTCACCAGAAATAAAGTAGAAAGGGATTGGGCACTTTCAGGTTTGGAAAATAGTCGTGTTGACTTGTGTTGAACAGAATTCTAGAGATTGTCTAACCCAGCCTCCTTATTTTACAAACAAGGAAAGAAATTATCTCATAGGGCCATAGATGTATACCTGGAAGGGGCCTCACTGGTCTTCTAGTTCTTCAACCCTCTTATTTTACAGATAAAGAAAGTGAGGCCTCATTGGTTTGCCCAAGGTCACCCAGGTAGCAAAGGACAGAACTCAATTGCTCTGATTCCAGATTCAGCTTTCTTTCTGTCATACCACCCACTCTGTTTCCCAGGTTTACAACAGTAATTCTTCCAAGGCCCTCCTTCCTCACTCCCCAAACACTCAGAACACCCAGTGTGCCACTGGACGATTTAGACTGGTGCCGTCAACGGGCCATCTGTATTATTACCATGGAGAGGACGAGCTGGGCCGACTGCAGCAAATAGAAAAGGAAGACTCTGTAACGTAAACGTTAACCCAGACAGTATAAAATAGAGAAAACAAGCCAAAAAACCAGCCTCTTGGCCAGCAGCCAAGCTATAGGCTAAAGTGGACTTTCAGGGCTGGTTAGTTTTACTGTAGAATAAATCGTTGCCCTGTAATGTAAATGGAAAATTAATTTGTGTAACTGATCAAAGGTTCAGATCTTTGTGAGACATACCATGAGATAAGATGAAGATTTATGAATGTCCTTCTTAGAGGCATTTGCTTGTGGGGGAAGGGAACAGAGAGACAGGGGTGGCAGAGAAGAGGGCTCTTTCTGAGGCAGGGAAAGAACCCAAGAAAAATATTGAATCAGAAATACAGGACTGGGTTTATTTAGCTTAAGTTGAGATGCAACATTTCAGCTAGACTGCTAGGGAGATGACATTAAATATGCCCTTTTCCTTCTTAAAAAAAAGCATCATTATTTAAACATTATTTATTTATTTGGCGGGTAGGGGGTGGGAAAAGGAGAGGCTGGCTCTAACTTCAGCTTGGAAAAGAAATCTAAAGGAAAGTTAGTTAATGGCGCCAAGCAAGATTTCTTATCAGCTGGTGGTGGTAGGTCTCTGAAACAAGGGCGACGGAATGATTAGGATCCTGTATCTGCCAAACTGGGCTTGTCCTAAGGACAGAGCAGCAGCATTGCATACTGGGAAGAAGACTGGATTTTGGAGCTAAAAGACCTGGCTTGAAATCCCACTTCTGATCCAGAGCAAATGCCTTCATTTTCTGTGCCTCCATTTTCTAATCTGGTAAATTCTAGGGGTTGGACTAGATGAGTTTGGTGTAAATCAATGACCTTGTGATACTGCCTTCCCCACCCCACACCCCTAGACTTAGGTGAAAGGATGAATCCATTGGTCTTGGAGGAGGGGCATTGCTCAAGTGAACTTCAGTCCATTTGTGCCTTGGCAAAGTCCAGTCTTTGGAGAGCCACTCTAGAACTGTAAGGTACCACACCAAAGCTAACATTTTCCAGAAAAAGAAACTGAACCCCAAGAAAGTAAGTGACTTGCTTGAATCCAGGTCCTCTATTCTAAGGCAGAAGTTCTTAAGGAGGGGAGGGAGTTGATCTGTAAACTTTTTTTCTTAATCTTTTGATAACTATATTTCAGTATAATTGGTTTCCTTTATAACCCCATATATTTTATTTTATTTATTTAAAAGCATTATTATTCTGAAAGAACGGTCCACAGGTTTCACCAAAGTTGAAGGAGGGGAACAAGGTCCATGATACCCCTTCCAAAAATTTATTTCGGATTTTCTGTTGTAGTGTCAATCCATCAAGTAGCAATTATTAGGTACTTACCATGTGCTAGGTACCATGCTAGGTGCTGGGGTCACAAATAAAGAAATAAAGAGGACCTGCCTGGCCCTAGGGAGCTTATATTCTACTGAATGTATCTGTGAAAAGGATTCTCACCCAACAGCCTAGCTGGCATGCCCTATGTACATCCAGGGGGAAGAAAGTCATGGTGCTTCAGTTAAGTCTTTCAAGGAGCCATGATTTCCTCGGAGTGGATTCTCCCTACACAGCACAGTGAGGCATTGGAGGAATATTTTAGTGGAAGAATAAAAATGCTATCATAGTATTTATTAAACTTGATATTTCTTAGTTTTTCAAAATGCTTTAGTGATATCTTCACAACAACCCAGTGAGTTAAGTCGGGCAAGTGTTTGCCTCCCTGTTTGGTCCATGAGGAAGTTCCTCCCAAGTAACTTTCCCTAGTCAGTCAGTCAACAAGCATTTATTAAGCACGGGAGTCTCCTGACTGTTCAATGTCTTTTCTTTGGACTTGTTTTTCAATTAACAAGCATTTACTCTCTTTCCTTTCCAAATTGGAAAAAGAAAAAGAAATCCCCTATAACAGAATCATAGTCAAACAAAATAAATCTCTCTCTTGGTAAGTGAATTGCATGATTCCTTTGTTAAAAGTTTAATTTTATTTTAAAATAAAAACATTTATTTTTTTCTCACTCCACTTTAAAAGGAAGTCATGGTTAAATCAGCAAACAGTTATTTAGTGCTTGCTGTGTGTGAGGCAGTTTGCTGAGAACTGGGGTTACAGATGCAAGCTGAAAGAAAGAATTTCTGCCCTCAGAAAAGAGCTTACATTCTAATGGGTACACAGAAAAGGGAGCTGAAAAGGGGTGGTAGGCATGGGAGAGAAAGTCTGGAGGATCTGGAGTGGAACCTGGAGAGGAATGGAGAGCTGGTTGGCCTAGATGCCCTCCTTAAAATAGAGATTTTGTGGAGGAACCAACCAATCAGAGGGACAGGCTGCAAGGGTGGTGGGTACTTCCAGGATGAAGAAGTTTCTATGTTATATTTGAGAAAGTCAAGAGTACAGCCTGAAGAGGAATGAAAGCAAGAAAAGAGAAAAGCAGAATCCCTGTAATAAATATTCATTATCAAACAAACAAATTTTTGGATGTTGCTCATGTCCAAAAATGCGTGTGTGTGTCTCATTCTGTAGTTGAGTCCATCACCTCTCTGTGAGGAGGAGGGGAGTAGAATCATAGTGGTAAGGGCATGGATCAGAGTTCTCAAGTCTTTAAAAGCTGTTTGTCTTTACAACGTTTCCCCAGCTACCTTGTTCTCCTGGTTCTGCCCACTTCTTTCTGAATCAGTCCATATAAGTCTTCCTGGGTTTCTCTGAAACTCTCCCTTTCATAATATTATATTCCATTTCTATGCTGTGATTTAGTCAGCCAGTCCTCAGTTAATGGGCATCCATTAGTTTCCGGTTTTTTTGCTGCCATCATTTTTGTACATAGGGAACCCTTTCCTGCTTCTTTGGTCTCTTTTGGGTATAGACCTAGTATGGGTTTACACAGTTTAGTGATAATGTTATTGAAATTCCAGGAAAATCTCAGTCCTTATTAAGAAAATTCCATGGGATTGTGGCCAGGCCATGAATCTAGTGTAAATGTAAAGATAGGTTGTGGCTCCGAAATATTTACCAGGCCTTCTCTCTCTTGCTCCCTGGGGTCACATCATTGCTAAGTCCAATGAAGGTTGCTGACTGTTTAAACCATGTAGAACATAGTACCACATAACTGGTACACAGGTGTCTTAGAAGTATTTTGGATGCCAATGAGTGTCAAGGGACATTAAAAATAATCCTAGGATATTTTTTCCATGCTTATCTAAGGTATTATATGTTCTCAAGTGTGATCTCTCTGTCTCTGTCTGTCTCTGTCTCTGTCTCTCTGTCTCTCTCTCTCTCTCTCTTTGCCTCTGTCTCTCTCTCCCCTCATCTCCCCTCTTCTCCCTCTTTCCTTTTTTTCTTTCCTTCTCCCCTTCCCCTCCTCCCTCTGCTCTTTCCCTTCTCCCCTCTGGTCCAACTTTACTTTTTTTCCCCCGCACCCTGCCTGACTTCTTTGGTGCTAAGTCTGATTTGGTGACTCATGGAGGCTAATTGTCTGACCTAATCCAGCCTAGGTCATAGTGCCTGAGCCTGAACCACATCCACTCCTTCTGAGTTGTTTGGCCCAATTTCCAGAAGGTAAAGTGTGCACAGTGAAGTACAATGGAGAGAATGCTGGATTTGGAAAGCCTGGATTTCAGCTCTGATCCTTCCTAGCTGCGTCCTACTGGGCAAGTCACTTAACTTGTCTTGCTTCAGTTTCTGTATCAGTCAAATGGGGAGAATGACACCTGTCTTGCCAGGTGGTTGTGAGGTTCAAACAGTTTGCACAATTTAGACTTTGAATTCTATACGAGGTCAGTTTGTTTTCTTATCATTGTTCATAGGAGGCAACAGTGAAGAAGAGAAAGGCCTTTCTGTGGTCTCCCCTCTATCGGGGGCCACCTGGTACTTCCCAGGTGGGTCAGTCAGCAGAAGGGCAGAGGGACAAAGCCTAGAAATATCTCCAGTGGCAGAGGCAGGAAGAACGTCAAGAAAACATCTCCATGCTTCCCATATTGGCTCTAAATCCGCGTTGTTTTCCTAGGGTCATTGCTGTGTTCTCCTGTCCTATAAGATGGGTTTTTTTTTTCTCTTGAGGGAGCTTGGTATTTTCTGTCAGATGTTATTTCTTCAGTCCTTTAGTCCTCCTGGTGATAGCAAGAAGAGCCTCATTTTATGGGAGTAGTTATTGAAACTCTGCATGGGCTGGTAGAGTAGGATGTCAAAGCTGGTTTCCTCAAGTGGCAGTCCTGTTGTGGGGATTATATAAAATCTTAGAGTTGAAAGACTCTTGAGAGACTATATAGTATCACCCCTCCCTGAAGCATGAATCCCTTCCACTGATATGCTAGAAGAGTGGTCAGCCACCTTTTACATGTATACCTCCAGTGATGAGCAACTCACTACCTTTCAAGGTAATACATTCCATTTTGTTGTTAGGAGGTTCTGCTTTATGCTGTGCTCTGGGCTGCTTCCATCTTGAGGGAAATCCTTTTAAACACTGAGTCTGAGAATTGGAGTCTAGGGGGTGAAGGCTAAGGGGATGGGAGAGGGGCTTTTGCCCCACTGAATTCCTGGTTTGGGAGAGTACCATCTGAACTGATTTGGAAGGGATTTTCAGCCTTCTAAATGTAGGTCACACTTACTGTTTTAATAATGATACCTTACATTTATAAAGTAGTATTTAATTTTCAAAGCACATGACCATTTCTTCTCTCATTATTCTCAGATTTTCATTAGTTCTTTGTGAAAGGTAGAGGGAAAATTGCTTTGTGAAAGGTATTTTGAGCTCCATTTTATAGATGAGGAAACTGAGGTTTGGAAGATGAGAAAGAGAACAGCATAGTTGAATGAGAGGAGGGCTGGGAATCAGGAGACCTGGGTTTGACGTCCAGCTCTGCTGTTGATTTCCTCTGTGACCTTAGGCAAGCCTACATGATGTCTCCAAGCCTCACTTCCTTTATCTGTCAAAGAAAGACAAGATGTATGTGTTGAAGTCAGAGGGCCTGGTTCTGCCTCTAACATCTGTGTGACTTTTGGTAAGTCACCTAATCCCCTGGGCCTCAGTTAATTCATCTGTAAAACGAATTTTGTTGAGATCTCTTGACCATGGGCACTCTGTTGGGGCGTAGTGTGCCAGGTTGTGTGCCTTTCCGCCCATTGGGCTTTCCCCTCCTTTTACCATAGTGAGCTGCTTCTCATGTATGTCCCCCAGTTGGCTGGGCTCCTAGCATCTCTCCTTCCCGTGCCCACTTTAGCTGTATTCTGTTGAGTGCTAAGGGATCCTTTGCCAGGATCCAGCTCCAAAGCAGGATTTTGACTTCATGCTCTGAGTGCCGTTTAAGGACAATGGTATGCAGCTCTTGGGTGATGAGTCAGAAGCTGGCTACCACATTCTTTGTGGAGCGAGACGCCTGACGTGAGGTGCCCCCTTCACCAGCCGCATTGGAGAAGGGGCTTCAAAGAATTCACAAGGACAGCAGGAGCTGGTGTTCACGTGGGCCAGTTGCTTCATGACCTTTGTGGGTCTCTGTCCTTGTGCCCACTTGCCAATGTCACCTTGGGCAGAAAAAATAGTCAGCAATGTTCAAAATTCCTGGACTGTCATTGAATCAGCAAGGCCCCATTTGGGGGGGAAAGGATATAGTTCATGACAGTCTACTCTGAATATTGCAAACTGTCAGCCAGATGGCCTTAAAGATCATTACCGCCTTCTTCCCCAAGTCTGGTAGCCCCAACGCAATGTTTCTCCAGATCCGAAGCATTAGGGTATCTAGAAAACCCTTGGAATTTTGAAGTGGCTGCAAACATCTCCCTCCCTCAGCTGTTGGGGCCTCTTGATGGCTTTGGTTTTTTTCTGTTCTGTGTTAGAGTTAATTTTACAAGCTCTTCTAAAGGGAAGTGCATTGCTAGTGCATAATTAAAGCTCTCCTACTGCCTAATTTGGGACTGGAGTTTCTCGTTCTGATGCCTATAATTCGCCCTTTGTTTTTGAATTTCGGCATCACGCTTGGACTCCCAGGGCCATTTTCTGAGCAAGATGGTGGCAAGAAGCACATCTCCAAAGAGGGATGGAATCCATCCAGAGAAAGCCCCAGCCTGAGAACATCAAATAGTAAACAGAGCTTGGAATGGGAAGGGACCTCATTGGCCATCAAACCTAACCCATCTCTGAATAAGAATCTTCCCTGTATCATTTCTGTTTGCAGAAGGGAAATCGAATTGTAAAGTCAGATGGCCAGCATCTTGCTCAAGCAGCCATTTTGATATGGACACAAAAGCATGGATCTTTAGCAATATACTAATGTCATTAATGGGCACCTAGGTGGTGCTTTGAATAGAGTGCCAGGCCTGTAGTCAGGAAGACTCGTTTTCCTGAGTTCAAATCTGACCTCAGACTTGTTTTAGCAGTGTGACCCAGGACAAGTCACTTAACCCTATTTGCCTCAGTTTCCTCATATATAAAATGAGTTAGAGAAGGAGATGGCAAACCACTCCAGTATTTTTGCCAAGAAGACCCCCAGATGGGGGTCACAGAGAGTCAGACATGATTGAAATAACTTGGCAACAAAGTCATTAGTAGAGTCTTGCGATTCTAGAGCTGGTTAAATGTAATCAGTGAAGGTCGAATTGTTGAGTTTGCCATTTTGGAACTATTGAGATACCACAAGATCATAGACTAGGAGTGAAAAGAATCCTGAAAGGTCATCTAGCCCAAACCCTTCATTTTACAGATGAAGGAACAGAGCTGTATGACTTTACTAAGGTGTGTCAGCATAACAGAAATTCAGAGTTGGAAAAAGTCTCCATGACCATCCAGTCTGACCCATACTTGAAAAATAATCCACCATAGGACACACCCAACAAGTAGGTACTTAACCTTTGTTGGAAGATCTCCAATGAGGGGACACCCCCCACACACACACTCCTTCCTGATGCATCCCACTCCCCTTTGGGGTAGCTCTAATTCTTAGGAAGGTTTTCTTGATGGTAAATCTAAATTTGCCTTAAAATTGTACCCTCATTGCTCCTAGTCCTGGCCTTTTGGGGGCTAAACCCCTTCTACAATAACCCTCGAAGACTGTTATCAGCCCCAGGATATCCTCTTCTCCAAGCTAAACACCCCTACCACCCACCTGCTTGCCCTGGTATGTTAGGAAGTGACCATCAGGTACTGTGGGACAAGTGGAGGTTTGAATCCAGTTCTCCTTCTCAATCCTGCAGTTTCCACAGTACCCCCTGCCAACATACTGTGCCATTTGCAATCCATCTACAATGGTCATTTAGAGGGAAAATTGCTTGATGAGAAAGGAGGCACAGAGGCGATATGGGGAAGTTCACTGAGCAAGTTGAATGTCGTTTGCCTTTTTTTCCTGGGCAAAACTCATCATATCAAGGAAAAACTCACCACATCACTAACACAGTGTTGATAGGGGACCTCCTAACTGTTCAATTCTGCATCACTTCCTAGGGTAATTCATGTCGCCAATGAGAGAAATAGGAGGGAGGCTTGAGGTGGGAGGATCTTCATGGGGGGGGGCAGGAAGGGAAGAAAGGAGGAAGGAAGGAAGAAGGAAGGGAGGAAGGAAGGCAAAAAAGAAGGGAGGGAAGGAGGAGGGAGGAAGGAAATAAAAAAACATATGACCCTGCTTCTTAAACTCAAAGGATAAAAAGTCTAAGGTGGCTTGTTCTCAGAACAAGTTAGCATGGAGAGAATTCAGGTATCCGCTTGCTGTTTAATGAAAATTAGTAATTACAAGAAGCAGCTACATCAAGTGGCATATTTTCTTTGTCTTAGATAAAACCGATATTGCCAGGATATCATGTGGTTTTAATGATATTTTCATGGATATCTGTAACAATAAACAAGTTTAGTTCATTGCTGCTTTAAAAGCAACAACAATCTTCTCCTGGAAGGGATGGGGGAAGACAGGGGTAGCAATATTTTTTTATTTGCACAATCGCCTCATGTTCCAGATTATTTTTCATTTGACTGAATAGGCTTAATAGAGGAAAATAAATAAGAGGGTTGGGGTTTTGGGGTGGGGCAGGAGGCTCATTTAAAGTTTAGTGAATAAGAATATTGAGTCTAATAGAATATCGCGAATGCATGAAATATGTTGCAAAGCACCACAGATTCAGACTCATGAGACCTCAGAGTTGGCAGGACCTCTGAAGTTATCTAGTCCAACCAGTACCTAATGGAGAATCTCCTTCACAATGTTCCCAACAAGTGCTCATTCACATCCAGCCTTTTCTTAAACACCTCTAGTCACAGGGAACTCACTATCTCCTGAAACCTCCCATTCCACTTTAGGATTGGTTGGATTTTTAGAAAAAGCTATCTGACATTGAGCCAGAATCTGACTTTTTACAGCTTCCCTCTGCTGCTCTTAGTTCTTTCCTTTGGGACCAAGTAGAACAAATCTCTTCCCTCTTTTTCATTATAGTCCTTTAAATACTTAATGGTAGCTGTTACCCCCCCCACACCCCCTCCAAGTCTTTTCTTCTCCTGACTAAACATCCTCTCTTCCTTCATCTGAGCATCTTATGCCGTGAATTTGAGGCCCTGCACCATCCTTTGCCTTCCTACCTACCGACCTCCTTTGGCCAGGTCCTACCAAGCCTCAAGGGGCTTCAGGTACCGGCCAAATTTGTTTGTTGTTAAAGGACCAGCCTAGTTAAGTACTCAGAGATTCTCCATGAGGTTGATTCTGACAACTGTTAAAAACCATCTACCAAGTTGCAAGGAGATGACTGTTGGCATCAGTAAAGGAACAAGCACCCATGTCATTGAGGTCACGGATCCCTGAAATATTAAAATTAATGACTTAATCAAATGAAACTTCTTACTTCTTACATGGCTGTTCTGGTGTCGTGTCACCTTGGACAAATCCCTTTATGTGTTTGGTATCCATAAAGCAGAAATAGTCAGAGATTAATAAACCTGAGTGAATCTGAGAAAGCCATTGTGGTACAGTCAGAATCATCAAAGGACCTGGATTCAAATTCTGCTTCTGTCACTATCGGTGTGACTTTGGGGCAGTTACATAACTTCTTTGTGACTCTTGTTTCCCATCTGTAAAATGAGGGGGTTGGACATGAGGGCCTCAGCAGTTCCTTCCAGCTCTAAATCTATGATCCTTTGATCCCATGACCTCAAAAAACTTCATGTTTAGCCCCCAGACTTCACATGACTTAATGTAAACATAGACACTGAACTAGCAATTATCAACCTCTTTGTACCTAGGACTGACTTTTACCTCTCTCTTTCTCAGTCTTCCTCTCTCCCTTACTCTTTCTTTCTCAAACCTTTCTCTGTCTCAGATGCTACCACCCCTTCCTGAAAATGCTCTATAGACCATGGCTCTTTAGGCGGTGGTGCTGATTTGTTTAAAATTAGAGTGAATTGACTTTGTAGAGCCACTTTTGAGACTGACAATATTCCTTGAGATAAATAGACTTCTTAGAGTGTTAGGGATGGCAAAAAAGAAGGGACTTCAAGATGTCTTTCTGATTATCCCCTTGTTTCTAATTAGAACTGTTCTGTTTCATTACAGATGTTCCACGTTTTCCCTTTGTTGTCCATCCCTGTGTTGACTGTCCAAAATTCATCCTTATGTCCAACTGCAATTCTTTTTGGATTCGATCAGAATTTACTTCCTCTTGTTTTCCTGCTAGGACATGGTTAGAAAGGCATTTTGGGGTCTTTACCCCAAAATCTTTTCAGCTCTTGAGAGAGAAGAAAGTTGCTAGCCTTTCACCTTGTCTTCTCTAAGCTAACTAGCCCTGATTCCTGTAACCTTTTTTTCATAATCCTCTGCTCAGATACTTACTAATACAGGATATAGTAGGAGGATTATTTACTAGCTCCTGCTGTCATATTTTAACACACAGCTGTATAATTCGAGTTTTCCTTCCTCAACTTTTTTTTACCATAGTGCTGGCCTTTTGATTCATCTTTATAGGTGCCTGTGATCCCTGGGTCTTTTAATGCTACATTTGTGCCTCGGTGGTCCTTCCTTGTCTTCATGCTATCTTCCCCACCTGGAATGTCCTCTCTATCTTCCCATCTTCACTTATATGAGTCCTGTCTGTCCTTCAAGGCCCAGATCGAATGTCATCTCTGTGAAGCCTTCTCCAACCACTCCCTCTCAAAGTAAACTGTCCTTCCTCTGACACTCTGTATTTTTAACCTCTCCTGGCACCATTTATGTATTGTTCTGTTTCCCCTTTTGTCTTTGTTGTTTCAGTCTTGTCTAAATGACTCTTCATGACTCCATTTGGGATTTTCTTGGCAAAGATACTAGAGTGATTTGCCTTTTCCTTCTCCAGCTCATTTGATAGATGAGGGAGCTGAGGTGAACAAGCTTAAATGACTTGCCCAGGGTCACATGGCCAGTAAGTGTCTGAAGCCAGATTGAAGCTCAAGTACTCCTGACTCCAGGGCCAGTGCTCTATCCACTGCTCCACCTTCTGTTTCCCCTACCATGTTGTTACATTCCGTAAGGTCAGCAATGGTCAGTTTCTTATGGCTGTTCCTTATACATCTTTGTATCCTTCATAGTACGTTGTACCTTGTAGGCACTTAACACTCATCTTGTATTACAACACCAGTAAATCCATGATCTCATCAATGTGGATCCTTCCTTCAGTGATATAGAGAGTGATAACACTGTGGTTGCCCCATGTATAACTTTTGTCCATGTCTTCCCACAGATCTATTTCAATGGTGGATCTCTCTAGTGTGCTATGAGCCTTTGTCTTACGTTTATGTTGTTTGGTTTTTCTAAGTCTGTTCTGGTCTCTAATTATATTGTTTGGTTTTATTCCAAAAGTCTTTGATTTGTCCCTCAGCAAATTCATAGGATTTACACACACACACACACACACACACACACACACACACACACAGAGGCATCCTTATGTTCCCCCTCCCCCAATTTGTCAAAGTTATTTAGAATTCTGTTCCTATCTTTCAAGTAGCTAGCAGTCAACCCTATTTAACATAGTATCAGCTTTGAATCTGATAAACATATTTTCTTCCTTTGCCCATCACCAACTGTCTGGAACAGTATGAACTCCAGGATGAGAATGTTTGCCACAAGGAAATGTTGACAAAGGGATTTTGACCTTAATAATGTGAGTTGTTATGCAAAGGATCATCTGCCTCTTTTCTCATATAGCTGAGCATACAATCATGGAGTGAGAAGGGATTTCAGGAAGTCATCTTGATTTTCCCCTTGCTTCTCATTAGAACTGACTCTAGTTCATCAAAGAACCTGTATATTGCCTCCCTTCCCAAAAAGAGATCACAGAGATGAGAATAAGCCCCGATAGGTACATCCTACCAAGCTGGAAAGGTTTTGACTGTTATTGATCCGTCATCCTGGGACCAGCTAGAAGTTAGCCACCAGCAGGGGAAGCTTTTTGGCCATAGAAACTTATTACATTGACTAATAATAATAATAATAATTTTACATAGTGGTGTAAAATTTGCAAAGTAAATTCCATCAGATTAATTCATTAGAGTCTCCCCCAAACCTTGAGAAGCTGGTACCACAGGCATTATCAGGCCCATTTTGTAGATGAGAAAACTCAGTTCCGAAGGGTGGGGTGTCAGAGGTAGGATTCAAACTCAGGTCATCTTGACTTCAAGTTCAGCACTCTATGTACAACCCCATGTTGGCTCTCCACATGGCTGCTGAGGTTTCTCCATGTCACAATCTGAATCTGGACAGGGAACGCCCACGGTAATGGAGTCATGGCTCCTTTGATAATGGAGCGTGAATGGTCATTGGGTCAGACCTTTTACCTCTACAGACAACACCATTTTAAATGATCCCTAATAGATCCTTCTCATTTTTAAAAATTTCTAAAGGCATATCTATATCAGTCTATTTATTTTATATTTATATATGATTTTGTTTATTTTTTATATATTTATATGCACACATATAGATATGTATATATCCATAGAGTGTGTAGCACCTTATATTGTTCAAAGTGCTTTTATACACATTACCTTATCCTAATAAGATTATCATGTAGCTAGAGTAGGTTGTATGGAGTCGGTTTTACTACTGAGGAAACTCAAGTAAATTAGTTAGGGATTTTGAACCAGAAGGAACCTTAAGGACAATCTTGTCCAAGACCTTTATTTTAAAGACGAGGAGACTGAGAGTGAGACAGATTAGTTAACTTGCCCAAAGTAGCCCAGGTCCTAAGTGTCAGAGGCAGGCTTTGAACCTAGGTCCTCAGATTGAAAATGCAGAGTTCTTTTGATTGTGCTTTGCTATGACTTGCCCAAAGTTAAGCATCTAGTTTGTTAGTGACCTGTGTTCTACCACTGCAGTGGTCCAGCAGTAACCTGAAGAAGTAACGTTTGTCTTTGAGGTAGATAAGCTAATAAAGGTCATTCTTTCACCACCACCCCCAAGATCTGAGTTATGTGAGCGATAAAGGTTAAAGTAATGCATTACTCATCTTCTTATATTGTTCTAGTCTATTTCTGTGAGTGAAAAGTTATTCCAGGTCCAAATATGAAAGGGCTTCTGTGAACTCGAGAGAAGTTATTAAAGCATTCTTAATACAATTACATATAACAAAAGACATAATTTAACTTCCCCACATGGAACAAAAAAAGTCATTTGAAGCATCAGAGACTCCAGCTGTAGGGGGAGAGATGCTCATCAACAGAGGTTCTACAGCATTGAGAGGATGGGCAAGTGGCTGAATGGATTTGGGGGCCCTTGGGGACATTTCTGTGCATGAGAGAACATACTCAGTTTCTCTGCCTTCCATGTCTACCCCCGAGTGATTTTAATCATATTCATAAACTCCTTAGTGTGTTAAAATCCTTGAAGGCTCAAAACCCTTCATCTGTGGAATGAAAAAATAATAACCCATATACCATGCCCCAAATGGCCCCAGCTTTGGTATATGCCGTTCATTTTGGGGGAGGAGGAGGCGGGCACATCTTCCCCCCCACCAAAAAAAAAACCAGTCAGCTGCTTTTCAGATTGAAAGGGGAGAGCAAGGGGGAAAGGCAACCCAAACAAACATTTACTTCCCCCGAAAGGACTGATGAACCTAGGTGAAAGTTAATGGGGGGTGGGGAGCCGAGGGAGGACGAAGAACGACCAAGTTCTTTTAATGGTCAACAGTTTATTAAATGTTGGAATAGTAATTCAGCTCTTGCAGGGCTAGACTGAGAGGCAGGCACTTAATCCAAAACAGCCATTCAGGGTGGTCAACGTGCCCAGATCTGATCGCCTCCTCCAACGAGAAAAAACAGCATCTTTTTAAATGTCCCATTTTTTTTAACAGCTGGAGGGGGGGGCGGGGTGAACCGAGGCAGCCCAGCTACTCAGA
The DNA here is from genome assembly GCF_011100635.1 of Trichosurus vulpecula. Lineage (NCBI taxonomy): Eukaryota > Metazoa > Chordata > Mammalia > Diprotodontia > Phalangeridae > Trichosurus > Trichosurus vulpecula. The sequence continues at coordinate 178,649,958 of NC_050581.1, forward strand.
GCAAAAACCGCTAAGCCAGTTGAGAGGATTTCTCTCCTCTGCCCTGCCTGGGGGATTATTGATTTGGGAGAGAAGCCTGATTTCCATGTAAATAAATTACGGAGGGCTGGGCTAGGGAGTGGGGGGAGCAAAATCAACTGTCCAGATGCAGCGCCTCTGACTTGCTGACATCACGGCCTCATTAGCATGCAGGGGATGGGAGCACTGCAACAGCAATGATTCTCGCTCAGCAAGCTCCGGAGCTGACAATTATTTTGCGATGAGCTTACGTGGATCCTCGTTAAACGTCTCGGGCTGGGAGAGCAGAGTGGATGGATCCTAGCTGCCTCCTAGGGTCATTCAGTGAAGACTTGAGCGGGCAGGGAAGGGAAGGGGGAGGCGGGGGCTGCTGGATTCGTTTGGCTTTGCTTGGAAGAGGGCAGGCTAGTGAAGGAGGAGGAACCCCCATGGAGCTGGAATTCTGAGGGAGGCAGCTGAAGCTCCGGAGCCCTTTGCGAGCCCCGGGCAGGCCGGCAGACAGACACAGTGCGTCTTCTGCTGCCGGATTTCTCGGAAGCCGCATTCCACTTCATACGTGTGTGGCTTCAGGAGGGCTCCGGCAAAAGCCTGCTGTTCCTGGGTTCAAATCGGGAGACGGTCCTGGGAAGGGAAAACAAGATGCTTCATTTCACCGTAGTCTGGTTTGCTTTCTCGGAAGTCGGACGCCAGAGGAAAGTAAACTGTAGCAATTGACCAGCCTAGGGGAGACTCTGGACAACTTGCTCCCTTGACTGGCGTCTTTCACCCTCGCTGGAGGCAAGTATGAAATGAGCTCGTCTTATGCCTAAGTTGGACCGAGTGCCCGTTTCTAAGGGGAATGAGAAATAGCCTTCTCACAGATGGGTATTTTGGTAGGAGCCCAAAGTATGACATATTAACTTGCGTAAAGCTCTGATATGGTGACTTTTCCCCCCCTTTCTACTCTTCTTAGCTGCAAGTCGAAAAGGTTAATTGTTAAATTGTGTGTCCTAGCTGCAGGAAGCCCTCCCGAAATCAAAAGCTTAAGCCCTGGTGCTTAAGAAGGAGGATTGCTTTAGAAGGAAGATGATCCCAGCTCAGCTATCTTTTAATGTGGCTACAGAGGCCTCGTTGTTTAAGATCTGGACAGTTGAATTCATTAAGTGTTCTCAAGGAATTAGAGTCAGTATGAACTTCCATGGGGGAAGGATTCTGTTGGCCTCATTTAGGCTGCTTTTTCAGCCGATACCTTAGTCTTAGATACGATGAACTCGGCTCCAAAATATGCCTGCCAGTCTGGTAGAAACGAACGCCTCTGTCGTTACCTACATCTGTTTCCATGGTGGTGTTTTCACAGTCAGTTCTCCTGGTTGGTTTCTTTTCCCTTTTCCCCTACTAACAGAGGGTTATACCTAATATTGATTCTGAACTACCCACTCAGGCTGCACCAAAATAGCCTAAAACCTACGTTTTGTGGTACTGAGCATAGCTAGAGGCCAAGGAACCCTTTGGGAAACTGTAAACAATCAATGCCGAGCTGGGTCCTCCCAGTAGATGTGGTTTGCCCCAGATACTGTGCCATCCTTAACTAGGCAGCTCTGCTTCTGGATAACTTAGCCTGCCCAGGTTTTCATTTCCCTAGTGAGAGAGATTTTTCCCCCCTTTGGTAATATTGCCAACGCTCCGGTGACCACAGCCAGGGTGAAGATTTTAGGGTGCCTGCCATGGATGAATCCTTTATATAAACAACCACAGGCTGTCTCTCTAGTGGGTGAGACAGAGATGGGCTTTGCTCTTTCATCTATTTCCTAGGTCTGTTTTTAAACTGTCTTTGCCACACTTCACTATGAAGCTGGTTGGCTTCCTTGCTGGAGGCAGAATAAGCTTATTCCACCGCTGATTGCTTTCACAGATGGGTCAGTAATAGAGCTCCCAAGGGATCCAGAGTAAGTCACAACTTTGGAATAATGACCATATTTTGGAAATTCAGATGTCCTCAGATGCTTGGAAATGGATTGCCTTACCATTGAATGCTCTCCTGATGTAGATAGATAGATAGATCGATCATTAAATAGATACATTTAACTCTATATAGTAGATGGTTAGAGAAACAGACAGATAGATGATGCATAGACATTTTTTATCTGAAAACTCAACATTTCCTTCAGTTCTTAGAATCTATAAAAAGTCTTGGGAAAGCCAACATGATCAGAAGAGAATAACTTTGTTAACAATAGCAAGTTGTATAGAGCCTAAGCCCTGGAATCTAAGTATTCTAATCTAAGAAGAGAGCACTCTGATTTGGGAAAGAAAGCCTTTATATTATCCCCCCAAAATCTATGGAAATTTAAGGGAAGATATGACAAAAAAGAAACAACTTATGAGCTAGACTAAGGTTAAAAGTAAAAGATGGCAGAGACACAATAATCTAAGATATCCCAGAGCTGTTGGCTGCACCTCTGCTTGGGAACAACAGAATTCACTGGCCAAAAATATGCCATGTCTCTTTCAGTACTAAAGTTAAATTCCATTTACACTAGAAACTTAAATTCAGGCCCCTCCCCCTTTCCATTCTGCCTCTCCCCGGCCCCCATCCCCAATTTGTTTAATTGACAAAATGTTCTTCCATGTCTAGAGCTACTGTTCCCTGTAGAAAGGGAAAGCAACTGGGTGGAGCAATTAATATCATTAAAAGCTGTCCTGGAGGCCAGGAGCCTTCAAAGACCTATTCTGACTTTGGCAGCTGACAAGTTACATTTAGATAACTGGAGGATTCAAGTCAGAATGGTGCTTTAGGCCGGATCACCCTTCTGATTTTTCTTTTTTGGTGGGGGGGAGGGGAGGGAGGGAGGGAGAGAGAGAGAGAGAGAGAGAGAGAGAGAGAGAGAGAGAGAGAGAGAGACAGACAGAGAGAGAGAGAGAGAGAGAGAGAGAGAGAGAGAGAGAGAGAGTGAGAGAGAGAGAGAGAGAGAGTGAGAGTGTGTGAGTGAATGTTGGGAAGTAGGACTGGCAGTGTGGTGCTTTTATCCTGCCTTCCTATCCCAGTTCCTTGACATTTTCTTCTCCCAGCTCTCCAAAATGTAACCTCGTGATCTACAATCCCATCTCTGATTGGTTCCTAAAAAGTTCCTGGGCTCAACTTGTGCCACCATATGGAATATTTCAGCTTGGGGGGGATATGGCTTTTCAAGAAAAATTGGGTCCCCTCCCCCCTCTTCTTCCCCTTCCCCCCTTCCCCTGATTCAGTCCACCTGGTTTTTCTTTTGTATCAATGACAGATGACATCTTCGGCAGACATGGGGGCTTCTCCCCACTCTCATGCCAGGAAAGGTGTTTCAGAGCAGCTGCTTTTTTCCCAACCTCACGATATCCATGCAGTAAGGCTCTTATAACTGAAACCACTACTGACCTGAAAAATGAGCTGAAGCTGTGTTTCCAAAGCCAAGAGAGTCTGGCTCTAATTCCTCCTTAGCGAGGGGACACAGCATTGGACTTGAAAGTTTCCTGTCCTGTGTGGCTTTTCAGTCACCTTGTTTGTTCTGGCAAATAAAACTGTCTGTTGATACAGTACTTTTCTAAGTGATTTCAAGCCAAGCCAACAAACATTTATTAAGCTCTTACTGTGTGCCAGAGACCTTAGATTCTTTTAAAAATTAATCCTCAGTATCCTCCCCAGTAAAATGAGAGAAAAAATCCTGGCAGCACCTATTTCCTCAGACCAGTGAGGCCATCATCCTTATAGCTGGTATTTATAGAGAGCTTGAAGGCTGGCAAAGCGCTTGAAGGATGTTACCTCATTTGGTTATGTATATGAAAGACCTTGAGAGTCACAACCTATATAAATGCAAACTCTTATTATTTGGCCCTAATGACGTGAGGTAGGTTAAGAATTCTCATCTCCCCTTGGCAGCTCATGAGATCGTAGATTTAGAACCATAAAGGACTTTGGAGGTTCCATCCAATGCAACTCTCCCATTTTACATGGCAAGCCGAGGCCCGAGGAGGTGGTATGCTAAGGGGGCAGACAGCGTGTAAATAACTACTAAATGACTGAACAACAATAACGTGTGCACACACATCCTGTATGTTTATGTATGCATGCATGTATACATTCATGTACTGTATGCCTTTGTACATGTGTGCACGTAGATTTGTGTGCGGCGTTCATGTATGCACACACAGGTTATATACACGTGTGTATATGCATGCAGTGCCTCTTTAGATACATAAGCACTGTGTTTATATGTATGCAATGCATGTTTATATGCACACGCATACTGCGTTCCTATATGCATATGCATGTTTAGATACACGTGGTATGTGTGCACACAATATATGGCTCTGTATGTATACGTGTATGTGCACATACACATGGATATACGCGTTGTTGCTAAGTTCACAGGCCAGGATTCGAATCTAGGTCCTCCCACTCTGAATCCTTTTCTTCTCTGGCCCCATCTTTTGATTGAATCTCGTCCTGCATAAGCTTCTAGTGCCAAAGTATGAATGACCCTCAGGAGCAATGTTTTAACAACTCCTTCCTCCCCTCCCCCCATTAACTGTGTCTGCTGGTCCTTGTCACTCAGCTTTCCTCTTCCCCGCCCCTATATTTGGTACTGTCTCATTTTTTAACCCTGGCCAAACCTGCTTGTACGTTTCTGGGTGCAAAAAAAAAAATGTGGGCTAAGACACTTGGAATTTCTCAGTGAAAGACCTTTAATTCTTACCCTGAAGTCAAGTTTGGAACCTTCTCAGTGGGGCCATCTGAGTCCTTCTTTGTTTGGGGACTGAGACCTGGATGCTGTGAGGAGAGTTATGGCCCCTGGGAAGATGTGGAGGGAGAGGTAAAGCATGGCATTTGTTTAAAGGCAAGTGTTGAGAGGTCAGTGGGAGAGTTAGGGACAAGGGGAGCCCCAGAGAGAGGCCATTTGTCCCATTATGAAAGCTTAAGCTCCAATTGGGGAAGGTGGGTGCAGCCGATGAATCAGAAGACAACCTTAGATGATCAGGTTTTCTTTCAGAGGCAGACTTCAGTGCAAATCCAGCCTCAGGCACTTTACTACCTGTGTGACCCTGGTCGAGTTACTTCTGTCTGTGTCTTCAACTGTAAAATGTTTTATTCTCCCATTTTTTCTCTCTCTGTTTCCTCAATTGTAAAATGAGATTTAGTGATAGCAACTCCCTCACAGATCATAAGCACTTAGCAGAATGTCTGGTACATAGTAGGCGTTATATAAATGCTTATTCCCTTTCCCCTTTCCAGCTGTCCTAAGCTAGTCTCAACAGACAGCGTCATGCAGGTATTTTAAAATCCTGCGTGTGTCTTACTTTTGGCCAATAGAGAACATAACTAAAGGCTGTACCGTCAGCCAGGCTCTTTAGGAAATGTGTGCCATAGAAAGGTGTGTTTCTTAACAGAAGCATGTCTTCACGTGCAGTCTATTTCAGGTTGTATTCTCCAGGCAACAGGGCAGAAAAATTTGGCCCTGAGCTAGATTCCTCTCCCAGTCCCTACCCTCCAACCCCCAGCCCATTTGGATATGGGCCTCCAAGAGGGATTTGGCCACCAGGTCTCTAGAAATGGAGAGTGAAGATGAGGAAGCCAGATGTTTGTGGACAGTTAAAGTCACGGGCATCAAAGCCATCTGAGGTTTGACCTAGTTTGAAAAACCGGCTGCCAGTCCTTGCCAAAGTCACTCTCAGGATCCCTGAAGCACTTCTGAAGGAGAAATAGCAGCCAATCCGGTTCTCCTGACTCCTCCTTCTATTCCTGAGGATGGTAGACCAAGTCTTACTCATTGCCATGAGAGGCGACAAGCACACTGGGCCTGTTTCATACAGCTGGGATCTACTCAGGCAGATCTCCTGATTTCTGCTATGCCCCCACCCTCCTTTGGACCCCTTCTTTCCTATCCACCCCCCCCTGCCTTTTCTTTTTATTAAATAGAACTCCATGGATTTTCCCCAACCCTCTCCAAAGTTAAGAGGGACCAGGGATGAGAATTCTTAGCATATCCTCTCAGCTGGGCAGCATGCCAGTTTCCAGACTTCTTGGCATACGTTTATCAGTCCAGAGCCCTTAGAGACTGAAGTTCATGAATGTTCCAGGACTTCATTGAGAAACAACTGTACTGTATTATGACCAGGGGATCGTATCTGATTTCAAGTGAGTTGTTTTAGAGTCTCTGAAAGTAAGGGAGAAAATGTGTGTGTGTGTGTGTGTGTGTGTGTGTGTGTGTGTGTGTGTGTGTGTGTATTTTTAAATTGATAATTCCTTCTGATTTTGCCTTTTCCTGCAAGATCACTGTCTAGATCCTCCAGTAAAGGGATCCTCCTTTTTATATGCTGGTCCCCCTTGGAAAAACTGATGGAGCCTATGAATTCCTTATCTAAATAATGTTTTTAAAAACATAAAATAAATACATAGGATTTCAAAGGAAACCATTTTATTGAAATAAAGATGATATTTTCCCCATCAAAGTTCACAGACATGCTGAAATCCATCCATGGGCCCTTTGGAGGCATATGGACACACACCAGTTTAAGAACCCCTGCTCCAATACCAATCTATTTAGTATGGTGACCTTCTGATTTAGAGCCAGGAAAGCCTGGGTTCAAATCCTGCTTTGTACACTTATTTGCTCTGTGAGCCCAGGTGAGTCATTTAGCTTTTCTGGGGCTCAGTTTCCCCTTCTGTAAAATGAGGAAGCTGGACCTTGTGGCCCCTGAGGGTCCTGCTGGCTCCAAAGCTCTGATCCTCTGACTGATTATCGTCCAATCCCTATGGATCATTGCCCAGCCAGCATCCGAACTCCTTTTGGTTTTTTCTCTTTCATGAAGACAGAGCAATGAATGTTTCTGTGTCAGACATGAAATGTGTCACTTCATCCATTATTTGGAACCAGCATGGCCTTTGTAAATGTCATGGTTTGGGTGGTCACATGTGACTGGTTCAAAAGCCAGGGAAGTAATGCCGAGGTAAGAAGAAATGTCGTGCCTTGTGGAAGCAGGAACACCTCAGGATCAGAGGGAATGAGGGACCTCGGAGATCATCCTTGGTCAGGGGTTCTTAACCTGGAGGCCAAAGACACTTCCCCTCCAAGGGATTTGTGTGTAATTTCAGGCAATTTGAACCTGGATGGGAAGAAATATTGCTTGTCTATTTGCCCCAATCTCTAACTGAAATTTAGCATTTTTTTTGGTTATCAATGTAGTCATTATTAAATTTATTATTTTGAATCCAAACATGATTCTGAGGAGTCCATAATCTGCCAGAGGGGTCCAGGATACAGAAAAGTTAAGAACCCTTGACTTCATTTGAGAAGGGAGGTAAGGATAAGAAGCTCAGAAACATAAATTGCATTCCTAAGTTCACAGGATGAGTAAGTGGTGGAACTGAGCTAGGAAGTCAGGTTTTCTTGCCAGATCTCCTGTGATCCTTCTACTGGGAAGCAGTTGGTCCTGGTGGAAGTCAGCCCTATTCAGTCACAGAATAAGAAATTAAAATTACATCAGGTTAAAGTGTAGAAATGTGGCAAACCAATTGGGGTCTGGCAGGGGTGGCCCATTACCCAGAAGATGTGTTTACACCTTCTCAGCTTAGAATAAAATGTCAGCAAAGTCATTCCTGAAGTGGATAGATTTTAGGGGGGGTAGTTCAGTAGCTGAAGAAATGATTGTTTATATTTACAGGATTGTTAGGTCTCAGGCAGAAAATCCAGAGGTCATTGGGAGGCTCAAATGAGAAAGTGTATGCAAAATATTTTATATATCTTAAAGTACTGTTAGAAATGCCTGATCATATGGCCTCTAATAATGATTTCTCTCACACAAATACAGAGGACATCTAGCTCTAAGAGAGGCGTATGCCTTTGCCCCCCTCAAAAAACCCCACTAAGGACCAGCAGCTTTGTGAATAGGAAACAGATATTTTTAAATGCTTAACAGTTAAATTCACTGCCATTGGCGTCCATGCTTCACCTTCACCTTCAGAAGCAAATAAAACACTATCCGATCATCCAGTTAATTATATGATCATAGATTTTGAGTTGGAAGGGAGGTCATGGGATCCAACCCCCTTTTTTACAGATGAGGAAACTGAGGCAAACGGGTTAAGTGACTGTATTGGGAATCAAGATGGGCTCTTAGCACTTATTCAACCAAGTGCCCTTGAAGAGTTTGGCCTTTGTTTCCTTGATTAAATTAGGAATCTTTGGTGACCTCCTTGCCTCAAGGGAAAGCCTAGTTTACATGGGTTTGAGTGACATGTTTGTGACATCAGAGGCTTTTAGATCATGTGGGTTTAAGTCACATTTTTGTGATGATTTTAGGTCACGTGGGTGAGTTGCATGTGTGACTCACCTTTGACCCCAAACAAGATATATAAACCCAGAGGTTGACTTTCTCTTTTGGAGCTCTGAGCCACAACAAGAGTGGTGCGTGACTCTAGGCCAGCCGTTGTTATGAGCTCCCCAGCTTTGAAGAAAACCCAGATGTTGATGCTTCTCTGGTAACTGTGTATTGTGATTTTGTCAGACAGAAATCTGTCTGTTGATTTGTGTTTATTTGCTCTGAAGCTCAGGGTGCTGGCTTTTCCCCCTGAGCTGAGTGAATGATATTTGTATGTTGGATTAAAGTAAGACTGTTAACCCCTTAACATTGCTTTCCTTAGTATAGTAGATCAAAAGAACCTGGGCTTGCAGCGTTGCTGTTGTTGGGCTCGTGTTGGTTTTTCACCCCCACAGCAGCTGCTAGCTAAACTGTTGAAACAGTGGCTTGCCTAGGGTCACAGAACTAGTAAGTGTCTGCAGTGGGATTTGAACTCAGGTCTTCCTAACTTCAAGTTTTGTTATTTTCCTCCTAATTATTCCACACTAGGAGGGAGAAAGTTAGAAACCCCTGCTCACTTATTGTCTGTAAGCTACTTTCTGTTTGAGGGTCTGTTGTGCCATGGAAAATGCACTTGGCTTGGAGTCAAAGGAGATAGGTAACTTTTATTCCCTTTGCTTGGTCCTTCTAAAGGTGAATTCCAAGGATAGTGAGATGTAAGATCAGAGATACCACCCTGGGAGGCATCTTAGAGGGCATCTATGCCAACCTCTTTGTTTTTCCTAAGAAGAGCAGGATTCAATGCTCTTTCCATGGCTGTGTTCAACAGGATGCTTCCTCTGGGTTGGACACTGTGCTGGGTGCTGGGGGAAAACTGTTTGCTCTGAGGGTCTTCTCCCTTTTACAGCATAAAAAGAAAAATACGTGGGAACTCATAACTGTAAAATGGCTTGTTTGTGTCATATAACCCATTAAGTGGCAAGGAGGTGGGTGCTATTTTCAGGACCTAGAATCAGAGCTGTAGACCTGGGGAAGCGCCCTGGAGGTCACCTCTTCCACACCTTAGCCAAGGTATGATTCCTATCTAGGACATAAGAAAAGCTGTTCTTCCCTTGTAAATGGGAGGATTTGAGCTGATGATGCCCGCCTCAGGCAAACCCCGAGAAGTTAGTTCTCAGTTCATTTAGGCAGTTTATTTGTGAAAGGCTATTGAAGAGGCATCTGCCTCTTCTTCCTAGGGCCCTGCTTCTTTGAGGATTCTCCGTAGTCAGGCTAATGTTCATTGAGGTTTTGTTGTTCTTGTTTCCCTCCCCCTCCCAGGGAAGCAGGTTCATTCGTGCCCAGCTCCCCGCCCCCCACACCGAGCCCAGTGGTAAAGCTGCTATTGTCTTTGATTAGGGATGGAAGTGGGCTCTTTATCCAGCCTTTCTGACAGGATGCCCCCAGAGGAATGCCAGCCTTGCCATCTGCTTGCTTTACAGAGCTCTTCTTGTCACACTTTCTCCCAACAGACCTTTCTTCAGTTTCCCCTCTTTTGAGAAACTCACTGTATGCTAGCATCCCATATCACCCCAGCCATGGATTAGATTTAGACCTGAAAGGGTTTAAATAAGTCATCTGCTCCAAACCCCTCATTTTACAGATGAGGAAACAGAGGTAGAGTCATTTGCCTAAGACCCCACAGATAGTAAGTAGGAGAGTCAAGATTCGAACTCAGGTCTTCTGACTCCAAATTTAGAGTTCTTTTCACTGTACTACGTGTATATCAGCCTTCAAGTGATTTGGCCCTCAAGCCTCATCCATACCCTCAACTCTCCTTTCTTCCAATGGTCGCAAGCCTACTCACATATAACATGGAGCTTGGATCTATCTGTTCTGTTCATTTTCATCTGTTAAAAAACCAGTTGGCCAGATGCTATCCCTGTGGATAGCAATATGGCGGATCCACGTCGTGTTTCATATATAGACTGAGCCACTTTCTGAAAACATACTTCATTAGGAAACAAAGGTGAAGGTGCAATTATGCTAAGAATAGTCTTGATCTGCCCTTGGCACCATGAATTCAGCTTCTTCCTGGAATGAGCTCTAGAGGGAGGACAGGTGGATAGCAACTACTGGGTGTGATTGATCAAACGAGCTTGAGCTTGCCCTACTTTCAATCTGTCAATTTGGCTGCTTATCTGGGATTCCCTAAATAGGACTCTGGTTTGTCCTTGAAGGTCTTAAAAATAGTTCAAAACTCTCAACAGTTCGGCTGCTGAGAATTGAGCGTCTGAGCTGGTAACTATGATGTGATATGGATAGATTGAATTTGCAAGAAATTTTCCAAACATCAAAGATGAAAACAAATATTTCAGTGTGTACTGTCCGCTGAGTGCTTAAGAGGAAAAGAACGCAGGAAAAGCAGAAGACATGATTTTACGCTTAAGAAAATCTCCAAAAAGGGATGTGAATAATGTTTGGTCTTGATTCTTTTCTTTGGGTTAGACTGCTGCCAACCACACAGGCAGATGTTCCATTGGTTTCCATGTTTCACTGATTCTTTAATGCAGTGGAGGGAGCTCTGAGTCTGAAGTCAAGGGCCTGTATTCAAATTATGACTGCCTTTTGCTGCTGGAGGATAGAAAGCAGGACTGAGAGTTAGGAAGAACTGAGTTCAGATCCTGCCCGACACTTACTAGCGGGATGATCCTGGATGAGTAATTTAACTCCTCTATCTCAGTTTCCCTATCTGTTGTGACATCTGTGGCAATGGTAGCATCCATCTACGGGGTCAATGAGAGGATCAAATTGAGTTAACACACATAAAGTGCTGTGCAAACCATAAAGTGTTATACAAATGTGATTATTTATCATCAAAACCATCACCTTCATTGTTACCTGTGTGATATTGGGAAAATTATTTCATTTTCCTGAGTCTTAGCTCCCTCATCTGGAAAATGAGATGGTTTGACTAGATCAGAGCTTCTTTTTTATTTTTTATTTTTTTTTGGTGGGGGGGGCGGAGAAGGCAGGGCAATTGGGGTTAAATGACTCGCCCAAGGTCACACAGTTAGTAAGTATGTCAAGTGTCTGAGGCTGGGTTTTGAACTCAGGTTCTCCTGACTCCAAGGCCGGTTCTCTACTCACTGCACTGCCTAGCTGCCCCTAAATCAGAGCTTCTTAAACTTTTTTCACTATCCACCCCTTTTCACTCCAGAAATCTTTACACAACCCTGGGTATATAGGTATATAAAATAGGTATACAAAAAAAATTTCCTTGATAATAAATCATAAAGAAATTTATTTTAAAACAGTTCTTTGGTATACATATAATTTTACCATTTATTAAAGATGAAAGCAAATTTGCATACTAATGAGATAGATGCATTTGTTTATTTTTACAAAAAGAATTAAATCTTGGCAGAATATTTGTTACTGGTATTTTGGTCGCCGCACATTCAGAAATCTTTTACTGTTGTCAAATTTTTCATGACCCCCACATTCAGTTACCCCATATGGGATAAAGACGGGCAGTTTAAGAAGCCCTAAACTAGATAACTTCCGAAGGTCTTTTCTTATTCTAAATCAGTGATCTCTGTGTGACCTTAGTGATAGAGGTACTCCCTCCCTCCGTGCAGATTGCCACTTATTCGTGCTTTCTTTTCTTGAGTAACCTTTGTGGATGGGCTTTTGTAGCTCTTAAATGGGGGGCTCACCTGCTGGGAGCCTGCCTCCGGACCTCTTGATGTTACACAGATGCCATTGAAGTCTATGGGCCGTCCGTGCCTCCCTCTCGCTCCCTGGTCAGCCCGCCTTCTCTTCCCACTGAAGGCATCCTTGACATTGTCTCTCGTGCCCTGTAGATCTTTTATCCAATCTTATGGGGAGCGCTTACTCTTACCTTGGGCTTTTCCGATGGTTCTTTGGTTTATTCTTGACTTGAAATCTTTAGAGACAGTGGTTTTCCATTACTTGTTTCCTTATGGCAATATGGACAACCCTCTGTTTATTTATATGAAGTAAGGTAGAAAACATATGCTTGCCAAAGGCATTGGCCGCCATTTTGTAGAAGAGTCCAAGTGGAAAAGGGATTTCCTATAGATGATGGTGTTTTCTTGATAGTCTTGGTTATAAATCATTTTGTGCTGATTACATCAAACTTTGCATCGCTGTGCCCATAATGAGATCTAAAATTACTCAGAGTTTAGCCTTACTACTACTACTACTGGCTAGCATGCATTTATATAGCGCTTTAAGCTTTACAGAACATTTTACATAGTTATCTCATTTTAACCTCACAACAACTCTCAGGTAGGTTATTGTATCCATGCTACAGAAGAGGAGGCACCCTGAGAAAGGTGAAATGACTTTCCCAGGGCCACAGAGCAAGTAAATATCTGAGGCAGGATTTGAACTCAGGTGCTCCTGACTCCCAAGACCTGTGCTCTATCCACTGTACCACCTAGCTGCCTATCCACACAGGATGAATCAGGTAAGTGATGAGTATAAGGCCTTTATTCCGTACGTCTTAGACAGACTCTGCAGATGGACAATGAAATGTTCCTAGAATTGACAGGGAGAAAAGAATGGAGGGAAATAAACATTTACTAAACACCTACTGTATGCCAGGCACTGTGCCAACATTTTACAAATAATATCTCATTTGATCCTCATAACAACCCTGTTGTTACTATTTTTGTTACTGTTATTGTTACTAACCCTGTAGTGTTACTATTTTCCTCGTTTTACAGTTTGAGTAAACTGAGGCAAAGAAAAGTTAAGTGATTTGCCTGAGGACATACAGTTTGTAAGTGTCTGAACCTGGATTTGAATTCAGGTCTCCCTGAGGAAGCGAGTAGACTGGATTCCTTTGGGAAATCAAGTAGGGCCTTTAGTGATTCCAATCTTCTCCCTGAAACAAGGTGCTTCTCTTTATAAACCATATTCTTTGAGTGATAAGTTCCCATCACTCAAGAAAAATTGCCTCCATCCAATGGCAATCAGTTATTTTTTCCCCTTCTACTCTGTGGAGGTAGAATGGCATACAATAGTGGGAAGATAGATGGCTTCAAAGTTAGGAGAGCTGGGTTCAAATTCTGCCTGTGTCAAATTCTGGCTCTGTGTCCCTGGGCAAGTGGCTTAATTTCTCTTTGCTCTAGGCAACTTTCTGTGACTCTTAAATTGCAGAAAAAAGTACTGACCTTCATTGGTAGAGGGAGCTTCCTTACCTGGATGTTCCCTACCAGAATGAAATCACAGGTCTATTTATCCCTATCTCTGTCGATTTTAAGAGAGGCTGCATTATTGTGATTTGTAGAGTTGAAAGGAGATAACCTCCATTTATCACTAAACTAAAGTCATTTGAGCCTCATTCGGCAGGGCAATTGGCATGCCTTGCTTCTTGATCCTATGCTAGCCTATGTTTCTGAGGGTTTTACAGAGTCTGTCTGCTGTTCAGTCAATGAGATATTCATTGAGTGGCTTCTCAATACAAAGTACTTGGCTGAGTAACTTTATAGATGGAGACAAGGAGGAATGGGCACCATTCATCAGCCATTGGGCTCACTCTGTGACTTCAAACCATGAATTGTTGACCTGAAACAGAACAAATATTAAAACCATTTTCAAACCCATCACCCCCATGGACCACGTGAATTCAATTCATCGAGGGCTTCTTTCCAACATCATATGAAATGAGGAAATGTTATTTTCTCCCTACTTACCTCCCTCCTTCCTGTCTCAGCTACAAAGCTAGGAAGATTGCCATTCCTCCTAGAACAAAACCCCAAAGCCTGGCTTGGAGATAAAACTGGAGAACCGTAGCCAGAATCTTGCCCTTCTCCTCTTCTCCCCCTCGGGAGATCCCTCAGCCTGCCTGATTTGAGCTGAATCTCTTCTGGAACTCCTCTTTCCCTCTTTATGTCTGTATCTATCTAGAGCAATGGGTCTTGTTTCCCACAGCCCCTTGTCTTGGTCAGCCCTTCCACCCTTTACCCCACCTCTCTAATCCCCCTTTCCCCAGTTCTTTGGCACTTTCTTTCCTAAGCTCTATGGGGTTGTCTTTCTCTTTGGCCTCATTTTGCTGTGTTTGTGTTGAGCCCATCAACATGGATATTAATAAGAGCCCTTGACAAGTTTAGAAGGGTGTGCCTGGAGCCAAAATTCCCCCCAAGCCAAGCCCCTGAGGGAAGGTGATGCCAGCTGGCCTTGTTCCACTCCAGCCAAAAGGATTTCTCATATATGCAGTTGGCCCAGCCTCCCTGGATGAAAGGTGCTCTAATGTAAACTTACAATGTTATTAATAAGCAGCCACTTAAGAATTTACTGTGCCTTTCCAATGATTGGGGGGCCTCTCTGTGAGCAGGGCAGGAAAACAGCCCATTTCATTGCACATGGATGAAGTGACCAGTACGGTAAGGGAGCCGTGGACTTTGAAAAATGGCGGTGAGGATGGCATACAACAGCAGGGACACTGTCCTCTCAACTTAGGAGCTCCCAGTGTAATGACAACAACCCCCCTTTATGGAGTTCTCAAGAAGATTCTGAGTCAGGGGACCCAGGTTCAAATCCCCAATCTTCTATTTACTACCTGTGTGAGACCAATATAATGTAAACTCCTTCAGGGCAGAGAGTAGGTTCATGCCTGCCACCTAGTAAGTGTTTAGTGGTTGATTGACTGTAGGTAAATAATTTAAGCTCTCTAGGCCTCAGTTTCCTCACTGTTAAGTTAGGGATTTAGACCTCTTACATCCCATCTAGCCCCACATCCACTATCTTATGACGGGTTAGAAGTGTTATGTCAAGCTGTAGCACTAGCATTTTAGTCCAAATCTCTCTCCTGAATTCTAGCTCATATTGCTGGCTTGCCTGCCAGACATCCATTTGGGTGTGCCATTGGCATCTCAAACTCAGCTCATCCCAAAGGAACTTCTTATATTGCCTCTCCATCCCCTCTACCACCATCTACCCCTCCTCAAAACTTCCCAATTTCAGTGGAGTATGTCATCATCCTTCCAGTCATCCAAGCTCCCAGCCTCAATGGCTTCCTTGCCTCCTCTCTCTCTCTCTAACCCACCTCTCCCCATGCCTAATCATTTAACAGAACTAGCTAACTGCACCTTCAGGACATATCTCACATTATCAGATCATAGATCTCAGCCATCTAAACCAACATCTCCTTTTACAAATGATAAAGTTAAGGCCAATGGAAGTTAAATGACTTGGCCAAGGTCACCCATGATATAAGGACCAGAAGTGGAATTTGAACCCAGATCCTCTGAATCCAGAGCCAGAGCTTTTCCCACAGTACCATTCAGCTTTTCTCTATTCACACAGTCACTCCCCAAATTCAGACCTAAGCTTCTCACTTAGACTATTGCCGTAGATGCCTCAATGGCTCCTCTACTTTCAATCTCCACCGTCTGTAAGCCATGTTTCATACAAGTCTGACCAAGTCACTCCCCTGCCCAAAAACCTTCAAGGGCTCCCTTCTGCTTGTAGGATAAAACTCTTAACTCCTCAGTTTGACATTTAAAGCCTTCCACAGCCTCACACCCAGCTTACCTTTCCAGCCTCATCTCTGTGCTAGCCAAAGTGGCTTCCCAAGTGTTCACTGAATGGGATGTCCCATTTCCCCATCTCAGTGACTTTGTCCAGACTGTCCTCCATTCCTGGAATGCTCATTCCAAACCTCTGCCGATTAGAATCCTTGTTTTCTTTAAGGCTTAACTAATTTGCCATTTCCTGCATCCCTGATCTTTCATTCTTTCCTGCTCTTTCCCTCATGAAATTATCTTGTATTTAATGATCTTTGTACTTGTCTGTAAACCCAGTGGCCTGTAGGCTCATGGGGGACAGGCATTCTTTTGGTTTTACCTCTATGTTCCCGGTACCTTGTACAGTCCCCTACATATAGTGAGCCCTTACCAAATGTATGCTAAATTCCTTAGCATGTGATGGGGTTTTGAACACACAGTAGGCAATTCATACCAGTAGGACTGAATTATTCCTCAGCTTAATGAGAAACAAGAAGGCAGCTTTCTGTGCATTTTAAACGATGAGATACAGAAATAGAACTTGATCAGCTCAGTCCGGATAATGGTACCCACTAAGGTCTCTTTACGTTGATACTGAAGGGACAATTCCAGTTGTTTTCTGTATACTCTTTTTTTTTTTTGAAAACTGTATTTCATTTCAAAAAGCAAGTATTTATTTTCTCTACTTCCCATGTCTCCCCTCCCATTGGAGGGGGAAGAAAAAGAAAGTAAGAAAAAGCCATTGTGAGAAATATGTATAATCAAGCAATACGAATTCCCACATTAGCCTTGTCCAAAACCGTATGCCTTATTCTGCACCTCCTTGGCAAGAGGTAAGTAGCATGCATCATCATTGGTCCTGTGGAATCACAGGTGAACATTACATTGATCAGAGTTCTGAAGTCTTTCAAAGTTGTTTGTCTTCCAAATGTTGCTGTGATTGCGTACATTCTTCTCCTGGTTCTATGCATCAGTGCGTATAAGCCTGCCCAAGTTCCTCTGAAACCATTGCCTTTCAGTATTTTCCATGACTTTCATATGCCCATAATTGTTCAGCCTATTCCCTAATTGATAGGCATGTCTTTGTTTCCAATTCTTTGCCTCTTCCAAAAAAAAAAGTCTTCCGTGTATGTTTGTGCCTAGGTCTTTTTCCTCTTTTGTGATCTCTTTGGCCATAGGCCTGGTTGTGGTGTTACTCGGTGAAAGAGGAGGTACCAGTCTAATGATTTGGGGATTATTTTTTGCCTCTTCATCACCTGAGAACCCATTTTGGAATGATAAGAAAATTTTAAGTAGCTTTGTTTCCTCCTCCTAGAGAACTTGGAAATCAGATGTGATGTAGTAGAAATATAAATCCTGAATGTCTGACTTGAATCTCTGCTCTGATATCCCCTGCCTTTAAGCCCTTCTGCTTGTTTCCTTATCATTCAAATGAAGAGTCAGTTTTGATTATTCCCAGATTTCCATTCCATTTCTAGATTCTGTGCTCCCATAAATCGTCCTTTTTCCTCCCTATTCCCCCAAAAACCTATTCTTGAAATTCCCGAAGCAAGAAGTTTACATCATTGAAAGCCTAAATATTTTAAAAATCAGTTCTAGATGAAGTGAACTAAGCTGATTTATTCCCTTGGAATGCCCCCACTTTACCTACTTTGTGTATTCTTAATATGGCAGTGGCTTTGACAGGCCAGCGAGGCGACCTGAGCTTCCCCAGACACCCAGCTTCTTGCCTCCAAGATAGCAGGGATGTAAACAGCGGAGCTGCTCAGCCTTCACCATCTATGGACAATGTGAACTCCTCAGCTGATGGAAGCCGTCTTGTGGATAGGGACAAGACATGCTACGTTATCTGTCCTTCAAGTCACTGAGTGGTGGCACCTTTTGTATCCAAGATTGTAGTCGTGACATGCTCGGGTCAATCACTTCTCTGTTTCCAGTCTTTAAAATTGAGGTGGTCATTTGCAAGGTCCAGGGTGTATGCAAAAGAAGTTGGGCCTGCTTGGAAGATAAACACTAGATTAGTATATCCAAATGGCCCTAATACTTTGACAAATCGGTGATCTCATCTGGGTGGGTATGTGTGCCCATTGTGGGTGCCTTTTATACATATCCTTCGATAAGCTCAGCATTTTGTGGGGGGGGGGGGATGGTGAGCAGTGTGGTAGGAGTCTTCCTTAAGTTTTCCTGCTATCATGAGGATACCAGTAAAGTACTCTTGCTAACTGGGGCTGGTTTACAAAGATCATCTTTGGGAAGCAGTGTGGTACAGGAGCTAGAGTGATGAACTTGGAGTCAGGAAGATAAAGAAATGTTTTTCTTGAAAAATTTTCTTGAAAAAATTTTGTTTTTGAAAAAATAAATTTCTTGAAAAAAATCCAGTCTATTGAAATGTCCATGCATGTCCCATGTCCCATGAATATATCTTAGTTATTATCTGCTAGCCTAGAATCAAAAGTACAAATAAATTTCTGTTGCAGCTCTCAGGGCAGGGGCGGAATATAGAGTTTTGAGGATCGACTTCATAGGAGTTTGTCTTCATTTCCTCACATACAGCCTTATGAGTTTGCCTTCAACCAACTGCGAAGCACAGTTAGCAGTTTGCCAGTCCTTGAGGGCCTGAAGGTTCTTGGTCATCCCTTGGCATGCTGTGGGGCTTATCACATTTTCCTTTGTATTCCATATATTTGTCTAATTGCCCAATCTCCTCTGCTCTGGAGGGCAGGGTCAAGGTCATTTTCAGCTGTCTGTCTCCCCCAGTGCTTGCATGTTGTAGTAGGTGTCCAATCGAAGTTGGAGGGAATGCAGTTCCCTCCCTAATAGCTTGCAGGGGGGCAATCATAAATGCAAATTAGAAAGCCAAGAGAACCCTTCAAAAAGGTTTAGGCTTTTGAGAAAATTCACCCAGGAGACTGTCAAAGGAAAAGTGACTCACTTGTACTGTTGGAAAGCCAGAAGCCAGTCTAATGCAAAGTAGGGCACTGCACGCATTTCTTCATCTTGCTGTAAATTTGCAAATTAATAAGAGGAAACAATTGTCATAGAAAGTTAGGTTGCTTCGACTTCAGCAGGCCTCCAGAGAGGGAGGCCCTTCTTAGCCCAGATGGTCAGAGCCGGCAGAGCCAGAGGGGAGTGCTAGGAGTTTGATGGGACCAAGCAGCAGGCTTTGGCACACCAGCCTCATACCCAGCTGGGCCTGGGTTGCCGCCTCTCCCTTCCCAGCCTCTGCATGTGCAGGAAACTATTTCCCAGAAACAGCAAACGTCAAGGTTCATGCCTGACTCCATCTTTCACTGTTTGAGCACCAAGGAAAAGAGCCAGAGAACAAACAAACTGTAAATGTATCCAGTGGTCATTCCTGGCCCATGAGGATGGGGCTTTGTAAGCCAGCAAGCGGAGCCCATCTCATCTATCCATTAGAGAATCATTAAGCATCTATTAAGTACCTGCTGTGTGCCAGGCATTGGGCTAAGCACTAGAAAAGTCCAATTGCCCCTGCCCTCAAGGAGCTCCCAATGGGGAGGGAGGGGAGTCCATGCACAAATTAAAGTATAGATGGAATATACAGAAAATAAAAGCAGGAGAGTTTTGGTAATTGTGAGAAATCGCATCATTTTCATCAAAATTTAATCTGAAAAACAAATGGAAAATCTCACTGGACAAACCAGTCCCTGGATGAAGTGACATTAAAGAAATCCAGAACCAGACTGGGATCCAGGGTGTGTTGGGAGGTTTCCACTGGGCAGTTAACATGAAGCTACAAAACAGAAGGTCAGAAGGACACAATAATTATATTGGAGCATTTGAAGAGCTAGATTAGCCTTGGAAGAGGAATTAGACTTGTTCTGTTTGGCCCCAGGAAGAAAAACTATTGTGTGTATGTAACCCTGGTGGCGATGAGAGTCACTCTGTAGGGTGCAGCTGGCCTTCTATGCTCTCCTCCTTATCCCTGGGAATAGAAACAGCCACTTCAGAACAGTTGGCTAATTTTGTTTATGATATGAAGAGTATAATGGCCATTCAGGTTCTCATAGTTTCCTCTTCCGCTGCTTCTTGGACTTCACGTTAAATAAAAAAGTTAAGTCTGCAATTACAGTAGCTCAGAGCCCCCAGCTAAGAAAATTCCTAACATTTAGGCAAAGGTTAGCTCAGTTCTCTAGTCTGAATTTATTCTTATCTCTATCTAACCACTGGCATCTTTATGATTGGGGGAGGGAGAAAGGGATCAGGTTACTGGAAGCATTAGGATAAGGAAATGAGGGGAAAATGCTCTAGTGTCTGTAAATAGGCAGTTGCTATGGGTTTCCAGTTCATTTCCTGTTGTGTGGTAACTGCTGCCTCCCCTGCTTGACACCTTTACCACCGGGTTCTTTGTGCAGAGGTGTGTGGATTGAGACAGAAGTACCCTCACTTCCAGGGCCTCTTTAACCCCAGGTCAGCCAGGCCTGCACCTCATTAAATCATAGGATTTGAGAATTGAAAGGGAGCCATTTATTCATTCATTCAAGAAGCATTTCTTAAATGCCTACTATGTGTCAGAGATACAAAGACAAAAACAAGATACTCCATGCCTTCAAGTAGGTTACATCCTATTGGAAGAAAACAACATGAACACAGATAAGTCAATATAAAAGATGGCGGGGGTGATGGTGGTGGAGAAGGCACTGACAGCTGTGGGGATCAGGAAACGAATGAATGGATGAGCATTTATTAAACACTTATCATAAGCCGGGCACTGTGCTAGAAAAGGCTTTGTATAGCCGGAGGTTGAGTTAAGCTTGGAAGGAATCTAAGGCTTTTGAGAATTGGAGTTGAGGAGAGACAACATTTCAAGCATGGGAGACAGACGGCCTGTATGTGGAGAGAGGAGAGGGAATGTCATATTTGGAGTACAACACATAGGTTCATTTGGCCAGAATGTAGATTACTGAAGGGGAATGATGGGCCTTGATCCTGGAAAGCTAGGCTGGAGCCAAATGATGAAGGGCTTTAAATGCCAAACCCCAAAGGTCTTATTTCTCCTTAAGACAAGAGGAGTTTCTGGAGCAGAGAGACATTGTCACTGTACAAAGAGCTGTGCTTTGGGAGGATCCATCTCAGAGATCATCCGGCCCTATCATAACCCTAACCATATTTTTTGATATTCAGTGGTTTTTCACTTGTGTCTGACTCTCCTTCCAGGGTCACATAGCTAGTAAATGTCTGAGGCTGGATTTGAACTCAGAAAGATGAGTCTTCCTGACTTTAGGCCCAGTGCTCTATGCACTATGGCGCCCCCTAGCTGCCCCTACCCCAACCATCACTCCTTTTTAAAATCTCTCTGACAAGTAAGTGGTCATCCAGCACTTGCTTGCATACCTCCAATGACAGGGAACTCATTACCTTTCAAGGCAAACTCTTTGTTTCCAGATTTCTCTTGTTTTTTAAGGAGTCCTTTCCTTCTGTTGAGCACCCTTTGGAATGCTGTGCTTTACTCCATGAAACTGTAATTCTGACCTTCCCCCCTTTTGACCATCCTGATGCCCCAGTTCTTTTCTTTGGGTTTCAGCTAGCATAAAAAAATGGAGAATGGAAACCTGGGTTTGAATCCCACCTCTAATCCTTTGTATCCTTGGGAGAGTCACTTAGTGTCTTTGCCTCTTCAGTTTCTTCAGGGAGCTAGACTAGGAGGCCCCAAGGATCCCTTCCAACTATAGCTCCATGATCTCGTGACCTTATGTGGGTTGTTGACCCTCCCCAGGCATCAGTATCCTCATTCGTAAAACAAGGTGTCCAGATTAGGTGGACCCTGAATTCCATTCACCTCTCAATCTCTGGCCTTAAGTCAAAAGGCAGCAAACAGGAAGGCCATGTAGTTCAGTTAAGGCTGTTCCTCTGCCTCAGTCTAAATAGGTGACATTGTTCCTGAAGCAAATGAAAGGTCTGAGCCCCAATGCAAACTGGGAAAGCTGGACCCTTTTCCAGTTTTTCCCGGGTTTGCCTCTCACAGGACAACCCCATCCTTTTACTGGAAGAATGGTGAGTTCTCAGAATAGTCAACACACCAATATTGAAAAGTACAAAGACACACTCCCAGGCCAACTATTTGGTCTTCCATTGCCCCTGCTCTGTTC
Organism: Trichosurus vulpecula; assembly: GCF_011100635.1. Classification (NCBI taxonomy): domain Eukaryota; kingdom Metazoa; phylum Chordata; class Mammalia; order Diprotodontia; family Phalangeridae; genus Trichosurus; species Trichosurus vulpecula. Next base: position 178,671,910 of record NC_050581.1, read on the forward strand.
CTTTCTCTTAGGAGAGAGAGATCATGGAAAGTTTATGTCAGCTAGGACCGAGTTATCCTACGTGATTCTTTTTGTGGGACTTAACTCTTTACATCCCAGCACTCAGGGGAATTTGTGTGGAGAAATCTTCTCTTCCATAGAAATGTATGGATGTGCTGCTGTGGCTACGTGGCCCAGGAGGATCCATTTCTCTGGACTGTGTACTGTGTATTTGTTCCACGCTAATGTTATGTTTGTTTTCCTGGCATGTTACACCCTTCTCTCAGGCCAGACTCTCATTCCTAGGAGTTCAGGGAGGTGGAACACTTTGGATGAAATCTGACCTCAGCTTTCTTCACATTTGAAATATCACTCCATAAACTAACACTTAGCAAAAAAAGAGGCTCATGATTGGGGCTGTCCCTGAGAAGTACAGTAGAGAAGATGAGGGCTGGGGAGTCAGAAACACCGGGTTTGAATTCTGGCCCTGCCTTTTAGTCTGTGCTAGAAGTTGTGAAGAGGCTAATTTGAGCTTAAAGTTGGGAGTAGCTTCTTAATGACTGGAGCTCTCCCCAAAGTGGGATGGGCTGCATTCAAGAGGTAGTGGGGTCTCCCGCGTTGGAGGTCTTCAAGCAGAGACTGGAGACCTGTTTCTCAGGTGTATTATAGTGGGATCCTTTTCATGTATGGGTTGAACTAGATGTCTGTCAGTAGTCAAATAAGGATTTTTAGGTGCCTACTATGTTCTAGGCACTGTGCTAAGTGCCCTCAAATTCTGTGACTTCCTATGACTTTAGGCATGTCGTGTGCCTTGTATGGGCCTCAGTTTCCTCATGCATCAATTAGAGTTGATCACCTCCACAGGCCCTAATGGATCTAACTCTATTAATTTTTGCATGTTCCTAATAGCACTTACTTGTCTGGCTTGAGTTTGTCCATGTGCATGGAGCATGGGAGGGTTCTGGGTAATTTCAGCCCTTTCCCTTCAGCACATGGGGACGTTGTCCTAATAGCCCTTGGACACGTCCTTCATGAGGCAGGGCTGTGGTGGGTTGAGCCTGTTGCTGGTTATCTCCCCTCTACTATGCCTTGTCGCTGTGTGAAATCTGAACTTGTCTTTAAGCATCCTCCCCACTTGCCCCGCCCCTCCGACCTGGCATCCAGAAGTGGGCCACAGTTCATGACCTATGCCAACCCTGAACTTGGTCTCCAGAACCCATTCTGTGGAAGAAGCTGAGAAGGGGACCAGATGGTGGGTTTTCACCAAGGCAGAAGTTGTTGATAGCATAGAGCGTTCCTCCCACTAGCCCAGTTCCATAGACATGCCCTTGGTGGAGACGTCAGCCCAGTGACACACAATCCTGCATCCTGACGTAGGAGACACATCATGATGTGTGGGGTTGGGACTGGTCCCTGGGGACCCTTGAATAAGCACATGTTCTTGAAAGATTTGTGGTGGCCCTTGGATGTCTAAACTCCAGTGGCCATGAGAAATGGATGAGCATCCAATTTTAGATACCACATTCCTCCTGATGGAGAAGGGCAAGCTGATCAGGAAGTGCTACATAAGTACCCACCACGAGGCCAGGCCCTGGGCAAGACTCAATAATATTAAAAACAAAAATGAAAACAACTCCTACCCTCAAAGAGCTTACATTCTCTTGAGAAAACCTTCTCTTTTTCTTTCCCTTCTCCTCTTTTCTCTTTTCCTTATATATACTCCCATCATCATTACTACCAGCTCCCAACACCCAGTACACCCACAGAGGGGGATATTGTGACTCGTTGTTCCACACAGTTAACCATTACTTATTTTGAGGCACAGGTTGTCTTCCTCTCCAAATCAGAGTCAGAGTGTTTAAAATCTGAAGTTTTTAAGGCTTATAAACAAACCTTCAGGAGTCAGGAGAAAGTATGGTACCATGTATATAGAGTCAGAAAAACCTGGATTCAGTTTCCATTTCTAACATTTACTATGCTGTGTGACCAAGGAAAAATCTGTTAACCTTTCAGTGCTCCAGGGAACTCCATAAGGCTATGAGTTATAGACAATTTGATTATCAATTTCTGGGGTGGGAGTTTTCCACACCAGGGATTCCCCATATTAGTATAATCAGAATAATACTAATATAATCTAAGATAATCTTTTTTTAATGTGAGTTACTATTATTGTGATTGTTAAAGACTTTTCTGGTCTAGAGGTTCTTAATCTGTGGTCCATGAACTGATTTTGTTTTGTTTTATATTGTGATCAGTGAATTTTAATATAATTGAAATTGTAATCCAATATATTTTATTTTATGAATTTAAAATTTATTTTATTTAAAATTTATGTTATGAATTTAAAAGCATTATTCTGATAAAGGGGTCCATAGATTTCACCAGACTGCCAAATGGGCCCGTAACACAGAAGACATGAAGAGTCCCTGAGATTCTAGTTCAATTCCCCTCACTGTTCAGAGGGAGAAACTGAGATTTAAAGAGGTGACAAGGCTTAATGCAATTTGGTGGGCTAGAACAAAGGCCTCTTGCCTCTTGATCCAGTCTTCTCTCTCCTTTCTCCCTGGCTTCCCCCTAGCTTGTTACCCAATGAATATTTAGATGGTCATTCATGGCCACCTCTTTGGAAAAACAACCTCATCAGCATAGAATATGTGGACATGGACATTGAGGACCAACACTTCTCTAAAGGTGAATATAGACCCTTTCAAGAAGGGGATTATTTTTGATTTTTGTCTTTTATTCTCAGACACTTAACCCCTGTGACTGGCATATAGGAAGCATTTAATAAATGTTGGTGGAATTAAAGTGAATCAGGCATATTTTGGAAAAGGCACCATCAGGATTTGCTACCTCCAAATGGTTTGGATGTTAGGGGATAGCACAAAGGGGCCGCCAGAGATCTTTGGACAAGGCCCTCGTGTTGTTGAGATTTCTATCTAATTGCTGGCTATAGTTTCTGTGATGAAGAAGTGAATGAATAATAGCTGTGACTTTTGGAGGGGGAGGTGAGAGTGCAAAGAGAATACTGAATGTCTCCTCTGAATCATGGCCTTCTCCTTAGGAAATCTGTCATTCACAAACCCAATTATGTGCAGGTAGAATGTCAGCCCTGACAGAATAAAATCCATGCTCCCTGCCAAGATTTTAAAAAGAAATCCTGCTTACCAGCAACTTCTATTTTCATAAATGTCTATTAAAAAAATAAAACCTAAAGCATAATCCACACATTCCCCAGAATTCACTGTGTTTCAAGGAAAAGCTTTAATCATTGCAACAAAAGGAAGAGCCATTGCGCCATTGGGCATCAAAACTTGACTTCCTCCAAAGCAAGTGAACTATGTGCCCCTTCTGCCAACCTTGGGCCACATGTCTAGATTATATCCCTGGGCATTGGGTAATTGGAAGTAAACACACTAGCCCCTCTCCAGAACCTCCTGGAGAAGCTGCCATTTTGGCTAGGACTCATGATTTCTTTAACTATGGGAATATTTCTCCAGTCAACTGACATGCATTTTTTAGGTGCCTACTATGTGCTAGGCACTGAAGATGCAGATTCGATGAATGAAACAATTCCTACTTATAAGGATTTTACATTCTACTGACCTAAAAACCAACATAGGATCTTAAGAGATGGAAAGCTAAAAGGGAGTTCAACTTCCTCCCCTTGCCCCATTTTATTTATGGGGAAACTGAGGCACAGAAAGGTTGGTTGTTTTTAAGTAACTTACTCTGGATCCTACAATGAATAAGTATCAGAAAGGAGATTTGGACCCAAGTCTTCTTGACTTCAGGATGAGCACACAATACTGCAGAGAAGTAGTCAACAAAAAAAAAAAAACCACTTTCCCAATAGCAAATGCTAATAGCTGTCCTGCTTATTGTACTAATCACTCAATCAGAAGTTATGTGCTATGTATTTATCTATTATTTATCCATACCATGCTGGGCAATGAGGTCACAAAGGCACAAGTGGAATGGTTCTTGCCCTCCACAAACTTGCACCATTTTTAGGGGAGGCTGTCAATGTGCAGAGAAACAGCCAGAAAGGGCAGCTAGATGGTGCAGTGGGTAGAGCGCCGGGCCTGAAGTGAGGAAGACTCATCTTCCTGAGCTCAAATCTGGTCTCAGACACTTACCAGCTCTGTGAGCCTGGACAAGTCACTTAACTCTGTTTGCCTCAGTTTCCTCATCTCTAAAATGAACTGAAGGAAATGGCAAATTACTCTAGTGTCTTTGCCAAGAAAATCCCAAATTTCTTGGTCATGAAAAGTTGGACGCCACCAAAAAACAACTAAGGAACAAGAAATAGAAAGATAGGGGTAGAGTCCTTTGAAGGATTTTGGGATCTTTGTTGTTGTTTCAATTTGCTTCTTGCTTCAGGGTGATGAGTCCTAAGTTTGTTTGTTTCTTTTTTTCCTCCCTCCCTTCCTTCCTTCCTTCCTTCCTTCCTTCTTCCCTCCTTTTTTCCTCTCTTCCTCCCTCCTTTCTTCCTCCCTTCATTCGTCTCACCCTCCCTTCCTCTCTCCCTTCTTCCTTGCATAGACCCATATCTATATATACATACACACACATATGTACATGTTCACATGCATATTTGTATACATTCATATGTATGTGCACATATATGTATGCATGTATATGTCTATATAGATAGAGATTGTGGTTTGGGTTTTTTTTTTGTATGCATGCTAGTCACAAGATGAGCTGCTTTTTGGTTCCAACTGAACTGCTGCTCTCCTGTTGGTGGAATCTTTACAAGCAGTGAGCTGTAAGGCTCCAGGCTGACAGAGCTATAAGCCGTCTCAACAACTTAAAATAGAATCCTTTTGCTCAGTCAGGTGGTGGGGAGAACATCTTGCATCCTTTAGGATGCCTTCTTCGCCCCATAGATGCAGAGAAATGGATGGAAGAGGCAAGTTGTACATTGACAAGCACCGTGGTGGCTCTCTCTGGCCTGAAGATGCCATGAAAGTGTTCTCTTTTTCCTCTTCTTCCCTCTCCCCTCCCCCACCCCAGTGTGCCTAGTCTGGGGCCAAGGACTCTGAGCCAGGATCATGTCACTCTCCTGTCCTCGGATCGTATGGAGCGGCGTTCCTTTATGCAGTTTAGCGGATGCCGGTTCCCCTTCTAGTCCTCCCCTTCCCTGAATTTGACATTAGTGCTCTCTCTGTCTGCTTCTCAAATTCTGGGGCTTATTTCTTCCAGGTTGTGTTTTTTTTTTCTTTCTCCTGATGTTTTGGTTTATTTTGTTAGTTCCTCCAACTTTAAATATTTTGCTGTTCCCTGTCTTGCTGTATAAATGAGGCTCCTTGATGGATATTCTGGAGACTGCACTGGGTAGGATTGCTTTAAGTTTTATGAAAATAAATGTGTGATTTTTCTAGTTAAAAAAAAGCATTAGTCACTGAATAGCTTAGTAAAATTAACTTCAACACACGTTGAGCTCTTTTTCCTCAAGTCATAAACTCGTATAAGAAACTCTGTGAAAGCTTCTCGGCAGCTCTGGCCTCTTCACAGTAGCTGATTAATTAAAGCGTTCCCATTAAATTATGCTGTGATTATTTTTGAAGGTAACAGCCAGAGGCCAGACTGAGCCCCTTTGACTTGGTAGATGCAAACCAGACATACAGTGTGTTTTGGGGCTGTGGGCGTCTTAGATCTGATGGAAGGCAGGAAATGAGAGAATCTGGCAGGGCTCTGTGGCCTGGCTCAGTGGAGCCTCCTGATTTTTTTTTTTTTTTTTTTTTTGCTGAAGTACATTCTTGTGTTGTAAAGGGTAAAGTGGAAACCTAGGTGCAAATCTGAATCCAGGGTACTTAGGATGGATGGCTTTGAAGGCTCCCCACACTGGGAACCAGGAAAGCTATAGTAGAAGAAATGAAACTATTTATTATTTTGGAGCTGTCACTGCCCTTTTTTGTTCGGAGGTAGAAAAATCAAGGTTGCTTTTTTTTTGGTTTGTTTTTTTTTTCCCTGGTACTTGCATCAGTTTTTATATAGCTTCATCCTTTTTGTGCCCATAGAGGAGGGAACAGATGGTAACCTTAAAAGAGAAAACTCAGTTCTGGGGAAGGATTGTATCTTTATGTACCTTTGCTTGAAGCTCACAGATGCATGGCCTTCCTGGATATGTAAAAACGATTAAGGTAGAGAACAATTGGGTTTCTAATTAGGATTTCAAATCTCCAACTCCTCTGAAATGGAGGCAGACATTTCTTTCCTAAGAGAATCCTTCAGCCAGTCCAATTCAGGGGAAGAAATCTATCTCTGCTTTTCACTTAGAAGGGAATTTCATTCACTTAATTGCTGTATCCAGATCCCTTTCAGAAAATCCTGTTTTTCTCTGCTAGGACACTCTAGGGAGGCCTTGAGGACTAGTGGATCAAGAACTGCCTTTGAATCTGGAAGAACTGGGTTCAAATTTTGGCAGATATAAACCAGCTTTGTGACCCGAAAGAAGTCACCCAACCCCTTCAGTGCCTCAGGCAAATGTTTAAGAAGTATAACTCACAGATGAGTCATGGCTCTGCATTGGCCATTTCCACACCAAAAGGTATCCAAAAAGGAGCGGGGTAGGGAGTAAGGGGATAATATCTGTAGTATACATGTTACTTGGATGTCGTAAGGGTTAAGTGAGTTCCTATGTATGCACTTTTAAAAACGGGGATAAGGATAGGATGTGGATCTCTGATTTCTTTGGTATAGGGAACTCCTATGTGGGGAAACTCCCTCTACAGATGCAGGTAGGCACCTTCTCTACAACTTACAGACTTAGGAAGCTGTCTAAAGCTCTGAAAGGTTCAGCCTGTATATGTCAAAGGCACAGACTAGAAGCCCAGTCTTTGAGACCAACTCTCTATACAATATACTAGTACTGCTTCAAACAAAGCAGCATGTAGAAATCAGGGTTATTATTGTTGGATTTTAAGTGGATTTAGTTGATATCTTTTGTCTTTATATGCCCTTCGTTTTCCTCTGTATTCTTCCCCTTCCCCTTCTCTTCTTCACACCAAAGAATTTTTTTAAGAGGAAGGAGAATAAAGCATTCACCAAAACCAATCAATATCTTAATAAAATCTGACTCATAGCCAGTGTTTTATAGTTGTGCATCCCCACTTCTGCAAAGGATGGGAGGGAGGCAGTGCTCTTATCTCTTGCTTGCCACCAAGTTTCTTCTCTTCTACCTTCCCTTTCTCTTCTTCCTTTTCCTCCTTCTTCTACTCCTCCTTCATAATAATAATAATAATAATATAATATAATAATAATAATAATCACTTTAAAGTATGCAAAGTACTTTTACACATATTACCTTACACGAGCCTTAACAACAGTGGTGATAGTAATATTTGTCTGGACCAATTGCTGCTTCGGAGACTTCCTCCATTGTTGTCAGCTAACCCTAGCGGAACTTTGCCTATAACTCACAGGCTCAGAGGGCTGCCTGGACTACTGAAAGGCTGTGTCCGTGATCAAATGAGAAAATATTTGAAAGGGGCCTGGCACAATGCCTGGTACACAGTAGGCACTTACTACCTGTTCTACTTTTTTTTCCTTCTTTCCTCCCTTCCTTCCTTCCCTCTTTCCTCCCTCTGTCCCTCCCTCCCTTCTTTCCTTCTTTCCTTCCTTTCTTCCTCTCTCCCTCCCTTCTTTCCCTCCCTCTCTCCTCCCTTCTCTCCTCCCTTCCTCACAGGGTCACAGTTCAGTAAGTGGTAAAGGCAGGCCTTAAATCCAAGTCTTTCTGACCCCCCAGATGGCACTCTCTGCACTCTGCCACACTAGCTGCCGTGGTTGATACTATTATTATTATACCTGTGGTTCCTTTGGTGTGGGGAATTGCCAGTGAGGAAACGCCCCTCTGCCAATGCAGATCGACAGGTGTCCTGTAACTTGTAGAGTTGGCTGGGCAATGAGTAATAAGATGACTTGTCTAGGATCACGGAGCCATAGCCGGGATGTGTGAGAGGCCGCGGCCTCTGGGGCTAACCATTACACATTCCTTCTCTTGTTATTGTTAGGCCATCTCTTTGTCCTTCTCATCATTATTATTAGAAATGGTGATGTGAAATCAAGTTTGCTGGTAATTTCTTCTGGTAAATATTGAACTTCTGTATTAGTGACAATGAGTTTATACTTTCTTTAAGTCTTTAAACTTTCTACCTAACTCAAAGTGCACACACTCACAGGTGCATACACATAAACACACAAACACATATATGAACACATTGTCTTGACCCGGAGAAAACTTCATAGAAGGGAAGCTGAGCTCACGTTCAAATAACTGAGAGTTTTGGGTAGCTGCATGCCACAGTAGGCAGAGCACTGGGCCAAGAGTCAGGAAGACCTGAATTCAAATCCAGCCTCTGAGACTTATTAGTTGTGGGACCCTGGGTAAGTCATTTAACCTCCATCTGTCTCAACTGTAAAATGAGGATCATATGATTATCAAATAAGATAGTATTTGTAAAGTGCTTACCCTAGTGCCTGGCACACAGTAGGTGCTGTATTGATGCTTCTTCCCTCCCTCCCGTCTTGCCTGGCCTGTGACCCTCTGGGGCTGCCTGCACATGGGTGTGTGTTTCCATTCCCATCACAGAAGGCGTACACACACATGCTGCAAGAGAACACTGCTTTGGATGCTCTGGGGCCCTGCCAGAGGCATGTTGCCAAAGAATGTTTTTAGTTCGAGATCGGAGCTTCAGTGATTGGCAGCCCTCTGGAAAATGGTTTCTTTCCTCCCTGCATTCTCACTCACCGAGCCTCCTTTCCTGCTTACAGGAAGATCTGTCTGCACTGCAAGTGTCCCCAGGAGGAACACATCGTGACGGTGATGCCTTTGGAAATGGAGAAGACGGTCAGTAAGCTCATGTTTGACTTCCAGAGGAACTCGACCTCTGACGACGACTCAGGCTGTGCCTTGGAGGAGTATGCCTGGGTCCCGCCGGGGCTGAAGCCTGAACAGGTAACATTTGGTGCCTTTATTTCTCCTCATTTTGCCTGACCTTTCTTGCCAGGAATAATTGAGGCTTGGCTCTCCTGCTCGAAAGCCCTGCTCTGGGTACTGTCAGGCAGGGGATTTCAGTTGGCTAAGTGGGAAGAGAAGAGAGCGGATGGAGATCCGCTTGTTGCCGATCCAAGGCACATTCAGGGGACTAGTAGAGCCCGCTGTCCAAGGATATTTGGGAAGGTTAGGCCTAGACCTGCCACTTTTAGATGGCGGAAGCTGCATTTTTTAAGATGTAGTATTGTCTAAGAGTTCTTCCATGAACTTTGAGGTGAAGCTCATTTCCAGAGGGGGAAGAAGAAAGCGTAACTTTGTTTTTTCCAGAGATATGCCCCCATGTTGAAATATTGAGCCTGGCTATACTTGACTCGCAAAGATGTCGGCATTTCCTAGAATATTTTGGCACCCCCCCACAGGCTGTAAATATCATTGGTTTGATTAAAGGAACTCGGGTTATATTTTCTCGCTTTTTTCTCTGCATTCTTCACTGACACACAAATCCTGACTTTACATATTTTGGCACAAGGGAGTCCATCTATCACCGTCCAACAATAACAATAATATTAATAACTGACATTTTTATGGAGCTTTAAAGATTTCAGTGCTTTACTCATTTTATCTTGTTGGAGCCTCATACAGCACCCCCAGTGAGGTGAGTACTCTAGATGGTATGGTACCCATTTTGCAGGTGGGGTAACTGAAATTCTGAGAGTGTACCTGGAAAATCATTTCAACTCACCTTTTCAGTCTCGAGCTCCCAACATTCCCCAGGTGCCTCTTCTAGGGTCAATATAAACTCCTCTGTTTGTATTTAAGGCCCCTTACATCCTGGCTCCGACTTCGCTTTCTAGCCTTATTATACATTACTCCTTTTCATGTGCGCTTTGGTCTAGTCCAGCCGGTCTTTCGGCTGTTCTTCATGCACATCACTGCATTTCAGGCCAGGGCTGGCCCCTAGACTTGAACGTCCTCCCGCCTCTCCTTTGCCTCTGAGAATGCCTGGTTTCATTCCAAGTTCAGCCGCAGCTCTGCCTCCTGCATGAAGACCTTCTTCGTGTCCCCAGATGCTGGTGCCTCTCCGCACCGTTACCTCTCACCCATCTTCTGTGTATTGGGTACATGCCCATTTTGTATACGTGCACATGGGGAGTCTCCCACTAGAATGTAAGGTCCTGGGGGGCAGGAGCTATTTCTTCTTTGTGTTTTCAGCCCCAGGGTCTGGCACATCATAGTGGTTAATAAATGCCTGTGAAAGGATGACTTCTGGCCAGAGGTATAGTGGACAAAGTCAGGCGGATGCCAGGGAGTCCCGGGGACTTCTGGGAGATTCCATAAATATTCCCACTGACCATTTAGGGCAGCATGGCACGGTAGAAGATGGATCTGATGACCGAGGAACAATGTGTGAATCCCAGTTCTTACATGAGTGCCATTGGATGAGTTGCTAGAGAAGGAGGAAAGCCAACATGCATTTTTTATGTGTAGTGGGCTTTACCTCACTGGATCCTCCCAACAGCTCTGTGAGGTACTCTTATTACACCCATTGTACGGGTAGAGAAACTGAGGCAGACCAAGGTTAAGTGACCTGCCCAGGGTCACACAACTACTACGTGTTTGAGGCTGGATTTGAACTCGGATCTTCTTGATTCCCGGCCCAGGACTTTCTCTACTATGTCCCTTAACTGCCTCAGGGCTCAGTTTCTTCCTCTGTAAGAGGAAGGAGTTGGACTAAATGCTCTCTCTGGGGTTCCTTATGGCTCCAAGTCTGTGATGCTGTGCTAAGCTCAGGGTCACATAGCTAATAAGTGTTGAGGTAGGATTTGAACCCAGGCCTTCCTGACTCCCAAGTCCACTGCTCTATCCGCTACACCCTACCACCTAAACTGGAAAGCTGAGTCTTGCTTCGGTGCTCCCTGAGAGTCTTTGTGCAAGGCTCAGTAAAGCATTCATCCTCAGGTCTCCCCCACTGTTGTCTTCCTGGGTGAGCTTAGATAAGTCATTTCTCAAGCACAGAGGATGGCACCTAATTAATCCCAAGTGGACTTGAACAAGAATCTCCTCTCTTTACTGTTCCCGATAGGTGATCATTCCTTGAAGACTTCTAATGAATGGATACCCACTCCCTCTCACGGTAATCCATTTCACTTTTGGACAGACATCTTGGGCAGAAAATATTCTCTTATTATCAGGTCTACATCCTTCTCTTTGTTGTCCCTGGTCCTTTCCCCTGGGGCCAAGAACAACACCATAATTCCTCTTCCATGTGATAGCTCTTCCCCCAGTCTTCTCATTCCTAAGCTCTCCCCCATGCCTGGAATCTGCTCCTTTCTTTTCTCCATCTCTCAATCCATCTGTCTTGCTTCTAGGTTTTATTCAGGTGCTTCCTCTTCCTTTAAGTCTTTTGGATCCTCCTAAGAGCATGGATCTCCCTCCTCAGATGACCTCATCTGTTTCTATAACATGCCCCACCCCTTGTAGAATGGAACCTTCCTGAGAGCAGCAGCTGTCTTTATGTTCCCCAGGGTTTTGCAGATGGTTAAGTGCACAATGTATATTGAATTGAATTGGATGAAGAGATGGGTGAGTAACTGTGGCACGGCTCTTATGTCCAAACTATGGATAGCATGTTATTTTCCATCCTGAGGTCGCCTCCACAGCAGTTAGAAGTCCCCCACCCCTTTCTGACTTGTTCACCTCCAGGACACAAGATGGGTCGCCTAGGTGCTCTGGATTAACCAGTCTTCAGCTCTTTAGCCGCTGCTGATTTTTTTCTTTGAAAACAGTAATTTGTTTGACATGGATGTCAAAGTCCTGGCTTTTGTTCCATACCCTTTACTTCCTTCTAGAGCAGTAGGGAGAAAAGCTTTCCCTTGGGACAAAAACATTTGAAGAGAGAGGGTGGCGGTGAAGATAGGCTTGTAGGCATAGTCATGCCAGGAGAGGGGCCGCCCCAGCCCCTGGAGGTTCTGGCCTATACTCCCAAGAAGGTTCGGAAGGGAAGAAGGAGCATTATGAAATGGTCTCCTAGGACTGTTGATCAGGTGTCAGGGGAGAGAGGGAGATTTTATCTGCCTTTCTAGCTTTATTTCATCTTGTTCTCATGTGAAGAACAGTGATGGCAGTCTCTGGGCTACTACAAAGGGAAAAAGCACATTACTGGATATTAGTATCCTGGTACAAAGCCCGGATCACCCTACCCTTGTTACAACTCTACTTCCTCCTCAGTTCTAGCACAAGCTTGACACTCATCCTAATCCTTAATTACAGGTAACTGGGAAATTTAGGCTCATCAGTTGAGTCTACCAGTCCAAAAAATGAACACATGCCATTCGGAGGCGGGGAAGAGCCTTCTACTTGTATATTGAAGGGAGAAAATCAGGCTGATCTTTCATGGGCTCGTTCTGAAGGAGGATGATTCATGCTATCAAATAAGCTGGGTGAATGATGCCAAAAGAAACAGTGTTCCCAACTCTGACAGTTCTTTCTATTGTCCTTACAGCTTGGAAAGAAATCTGGCTTTTCCCCTTCTTCCTTACTCTCAGCCTTCCTCAAATCTATCAAATAGAAAGCAATGAGAAACAGAAATTGTCCTACAGAGAGACAAGAATCTCTTGTTGCCAATTGAGGGGCTGTATACTCGCCTAATGAAATATCAGCTTACTAAAAAAGCTTGAAGGATATCATTGTTGAAAGGAAACTGACAACTCCATTTATTTTTTTTAATTCTCACGGTGATCAGCCTGGTTATGAATTTTAAGATACTTCTGCAGCCAGATTAAGATTAGAACACCGAGTCCCCCAAAGCTTTGCTTTCTCGCGTTGCCTCTTCCTCTGATATCTCCCTTTTACTTGGCTCCTTTTTGGGAGTAGCCTCCTCTCTAGCAAGAGGAATTGTGGGTGAATATATTAAACTCCCATTCGCTGGAGGCAAAACATAAAGGTTTTATTAGAGTACAAAAAAAGTGCTTTAATTTTTGTGAGAATCCTTTCGTATCATTGCTTTATCCAAGGGTTAAGACATTCCTTCCAGTGATTCTCAGCATTCTCTTTTTTCTGAGAAGCCCCATCATGTTAATATCATGAAAGCTGAAGTTGGCCCGTGGGGCACAGGAGAAATGAAGAATTTTTATTCATTTTTGTGCTCCCCATTAAAGATAGATGAGGAGCATTTCTTTTTTCATGAGCATCTATCAATCCCAACAGGTCAGTTTGTTAATCAGTCAACAGACTTTTAAGTGCCTTCTCTGTATCAGAAGCTGGGCCAATCATGGGGATCACAAAGACAAAAGTAAAAAGGACCCTTCTCCTTTGAGTAGCTGACATCCTAACCAACTTAAAAGGGAGTGTGAGGAGAAAAATGAAGTCAGAGGACATGGGTTCTAATCCTGCCTTTCCCACTTAGTATCTGTGTAACCCTTGGACAGATCATACAAGTCTCAGTCTAGTTGTCTATAAAATGGGGGAGAGAGTTGGATTTAGCCGTTAAGGTCTCTCCTAGCTTTGAAACTCTGATCCTTTGACCAGAGTTTGAATCTTGGCCTTACTACTCACTACCTGAGCAACTTAGACATTTACTTTAGTTCCACGGGCCTCAGTTTCTCCATTTGTAAAATGGAGAAATTGAACCAGATAATGTCTGAGGTTCCTGTAAGCTAAAAAAATCTGATAACCATATGATCTTAGAGCTTGGCCTGTCTTACAGATGATGCCAGGAAGGAGAGAATGAAATGTTCTTGGCTCAGTGGATAACCAATCTCATCTTTCTAAATTGGATGTGGTTTCAGGTGATTAGCCTGAAAAGCAGGGGAAGGAAAGCCATTTTAATTTAATTTGCATCTCTTCAAACCTTGTGTTTGCAAGGGAGTGTAAAATAGTGACTGCCTGGGCTGGCAGTCAGGAGACCCACTATCTTCCTTCATCCTGGCCACCGATTAGGAAATTGACATTTTCTTCCCTGAACCTCAATTTCTCCATTGATAATTAGATAGGTGCAATTTTTAGCCAATCAATCCCACAGGTATGTTGTGAGAATCATTTTATAAGTAAATAATGGTGATGAAAGAGCTTTGTAAAATTAAAAATGTGGTGAGGCGGTACCTTTTCTCGTTGTTACCCTGGAGGGAAGGAGGTGCCCTGTCAGGCTACTGCTTCTGGGCTAGACCAAGAAAGAAACTCATCTTCTTGTGGCAGTTGCCTTGACATTGCTACCAACGTATTTATTTAGCAAAGCACAGGGTGATATTTCCCCACGTCTGTGTCTGCACAGAGCGAGGGGAGTGTCGGGTGCAACAATTTTCCTCTGTGTTTCAAAGGAAGAACGTGGAGTAAGGACCAGGGTGTGGGTGGCCAGCCTTCTGTGTGTGCTTTCAGATTTCCTTCTCACTTTGATCTTCTGGTTCTCTTAATTCCTGGTACAGTTTGACTGGAGTATCCAAAGTCAGGGCAGATTCCATCTCCCCCAAGATGTTTGTTTCCCTCACCCATGTTTCAAATGCACCATGTGTCTGTGAGTCTCTGAGCAGGATGTTCAGATCTGAACATCCCAGGATCTCAGTCTGCTAATGTTAGTATCTTTTCCTTCTGTTTGAATGGTGTTCTGGTATGTAATGATAATAGCCTACATTTATGTAACCAAAAAAAATTATATACATTATCTTATTTGATGTTCAAAAGTACCCTGCAAGGTAGGGAGTATCAAAATGGTGGTTTGTTGTATTTGAAACAGAGCTATGATTTCATTGGGAGAGGGTACTCCCAGTAAGGAAATGCCTTCCACCATTACAGATTGACTACTCTGAAACTTATAGTCTTAAAGAGGAGCAGTAGCCTAAGACACCGAGAGGGTGAGTGACTTTCACAGCGTCATATAGTCAGGAGATCTCAGAGGATTTAGATTTGTCTTATTCCAAGACCAGTTTTCTATCCACTCTTCCACAGTATTCTGTTTGTGTATGTGTAGTATACATACATATATGTAGATAGATCTAGAATGTAGATAGATAGATCTAGGTACGTAGATAGCTCTAGAATGGTAAGGGACCTTAGAAACCTCTGAAACCATCTCATTTGACAAATGAAGAAACAGAGGTACAAAAAAGCTTACATGACTTACCCAAGTCTCATAGGTAGTCAGTAGCAGGACATGAATTTGAATCCAGGTCCTGTGACTCTAAGTTCTCCACGGCACCATGTAGTTCTCTGTCTCTTGTATCCGTGGCTACCTCCCTCGTTGAGGACCTCATCAGCTCTCATCTGAGCCACTTTGGTACCCCCCAATTGGTCTTCCTGCTCCCAGTCTTTCCCCTCTCCAAGCTCTCTCACATAGAGCAGCCTGAAGGATCTTCTTAAAACACAGAGATGTGTTTTATTTCTACTTAACACTCTCTGGTGGCTCCCTATCACCTCTAGGATACAATTAAACTCTTCACTCAAGTATTGAAAGCCTTTTCCAATGGGGAGATAGCCTTTTCCCCTCAGACTTTCATACCCTGGGTTCCAGTTAAATTGGCCTCCATGCCCTTTCCCTAACCATGCACTCTCAGCCTTTGGCCAGGCCGTCCCCTGCCCTCATTGTACTCTGTTTATTAGAATCCTTCAGCTTCCTTCCATGACCTCCTTATCTCCTGATTGGTTCTTTCCTTCCTCAGTTATCTTAGATTTACTAGTCTGCTAACCTGAAAAGAGAATGTAATCTCCTTGAGGGCAATAACAATTTTTCATTAGTTTTTCTCTTCCTATTGGGTAGCACAGTATCTCCTTGTATACAGCAGAGTCTTAATAAATGTTGGGTGAATTAAATTAGGAATAGATAGGCGGTACAGTGGGTAAAGTGCTGGGCCTGGAGTCAGGAACACCTGAGTTCAAATCTAACCTCAGACACTAGCTATGTGACTTTGGGCAAGTCACTTCACCCTGTTTGCCTCAGTTTCCTCATCTGTAAAATAAGCTGGAGAAGAAAATGGCAAACTACTGCAGCATCTTTGCCAAGAAAAGCCCAAATGGGGTCATGAAGTCACACATGACTGAACCGACTAAACAACGATGAATTGAATTAAGTGACTAGCCCAGAATCACACAGCTGCTCTTAAATGGCCAAGAGACTTGGACCCAGGTCTTCCAAAGCTGAATCCAGAATTCTTCTCATAGCATCATATTGCCAGACTTCCACAGCATTCAATTTCCATTACCAGCAGGAGTAGGGATAGTTGTATTTCTATATCAAGAAAGAGGGCCAGCTGGGTTTGGAGGCAAGAGGCTGCTGGTCAAATCCCAGCTCTGCCCATTACTAGCAGAAAGACCTTGGTCAAGTCACCTGACTTCCATGGGCCTTGGTTTGCCCATTTGTCATTTGAGGGTGTTAGATTATGTGACCTCTGAAGTCTCCCCGATCTCTAAAGCTATGATTTGGTGACTTCTGACATCCTTTCTGTTTCTAAGTGTCTGATCCCATGGGGCACTAGAACATCTTTGCTGAGGATAGACAGCAATGAGACGTTAGCTATTCTGGGTTCTCATCAGAGATAAGCATTGGCTGTTCAAACAGACAACCCCGTACTTTTCTAAAATACCTAACCTGAGGAATGTGACAAAATTCTGCTTTTGACTTTCCTTATTGGAAAGACAGACAGCAACCACTTCAGATCAAACAGGCATAATATGGAAAGAAGGAATGTTTATTCCCAAAGCAAACATTCTGATTCAGTCTTGACTCACATTTGCCCTGCTTTTCTAGAAGCTCTGGACTCTTGCTAGGTTTTTCTGCCCTAACAACCCGGCTACTGTATAGCATCAGTCTTTGGTCACTATATAAGCAGTAGCGTATGCCATCACTGTCCTCAAGATGACTGGGCTGAACCAAACACTCCGGCCTTTTGATGACTCAAAGGAGAGGAAAAGAGGCTTAGGGAGGCTTCATCACACATTATTTCAGAACCAACCAGAAAACTTAGCCAGGACCCACCTGCAAGGAGAATGAATTGCATGTGAGGGCTGTCCTAGACCTAGGGATGGGGGAGAGGGAGGGAAGAAGAAAGGGTCTCATCTGTGTAACCTGTCTTCCAAGACCTTCTATGGAGACCTCCAGGAGGCTCAGAAAAGAACTGTTTGGTGCAGCAGGTTTTGAATTCTTCGAAGATGATGTTGGTCTCTGTCCCCTTGTTATCTAGAAGGCTCAACCCCTCACCTGCTTAGTTGCTAGATTAATGGGGAATAAGATCTTCCCCACCCATCAATAGGCCTCATGTGGAGCCCATTAAAGGAAGCTTGCTTGCTTGTAGGAAGGCTTACACACCTTTTGTTGATTTCTAATTAGGCACTGAGCCTATTAGCTGAAAAAGTATATATTCTGTGAGGTGAGCTTTTGCTTTGGGGGCTTGCTTATGAGAAAGATATGATTCCCTGTTCAAGACTCTGAGTGGCTGTTTGTTCAGAGCTCTTCGACTCCTCAGAGGTAAAGGCTCTCTCAATTCAATGGTGGATGTAAAGCTTTGATTCAGGTAGTAGAGCCACTGTCTGTTGGTCTTTATTTCTCTTTTCTGTATTTTTTCTGTTTAATTAAAGAAGATTGTTGACCCCTGATACAGCTATCCTTCCTTAGTAAAGCAGATAAAAGAACTTGCACTAGCAGCCATCCTGGGTTTGCCAGTGTGGTTACCATTACACTAGTATCAGTAAATCAGTGCACAAGTATTTATTAAGCACTTACTACTAGATACTGTGCTAAGCCCTGGGGGCATGGGGGGGGAGGGGAGACAGAAACAGTCTTTGCCCTAAAGAAGCTTACATTCTTTTTTTAATTTTATTTTTAATTTATGGAATAAAACGAGCATTTCTATAACATAGTACAATAAGATGATTGCACATGAAACTCCAAATCTGCTATGCACAACTTAACTATTCCTTTCAAATTAACAACAAAATTATCATGTAAATTTCTTCTTTTTTCTTGCCTCCCCCTGTCCTAGAGATGGCTACCATTAGACACAAATAAGTGTGTGTATATATGTATGTATATATGTGTATGTAAAATTATTCTATGCATACTTCTTTTTATCCATTCTTTCTCTGGATGTAGATATTATCTTTCTTCATATGTCCCTTATAATTAACCAAGAAACTTACATTCTAATGAGAGAGGGAGCACACACATCCAAAGGGCTATATATAAGTGCACACAGAGTAAATTAGAAGTTCTTAACCTTTTTAGCATGGACTCCTTGGGCAGTCTGGTGATGCCTATGGACCCCCTTTTCAAAAGAGTGGTTTTTAATGCATGAAATAAAACATAGAGGATTATCAAGGGAACCAATTATTTTGAAGTACAGCTGTTAACATATTTTTTAAAAGTTTGTGGACCCCAGATTTAGAACCCACTTTCTAAGGGAAGAAGGAGAACCAAGGTTCCAATCCCAGCTGTAATTACTTGTGTGAGTCCTGACAAATCACTTCATTTCTCTAGGCACCAGATTCCTCATTTGTAAGATGGTGGTCTCGACCAGACCAGGGGTTCTTAACCTTTTTTGTGTTGTGGACATTCTGGAGAACCCTATGGACCTTTCTCAGAATGTTTTAAAATGCATAAAACAAAATACATAGGATTACCAAGGAAACAAATTATGTTGAAATATAGTTATCAAAATATGGATATTTTGATAACTATATATCTATTATTAATTTATTACTGTTATATTAATATATTAACATGCATCTATAGATTCATCCATCCATCTGTCCATTGATCTATTCATCCATCCCGTCAACTATCCATCTACCTATCCATCTCTCTCTCTCTATCTATCCAGCTATACATCTGTCCATCCATCCATCTGTCCATCCATCCATCTGTCCATCCATCCATCTGTCCATCCATCCATCTGTCCATCCATCCATCTGTCCATCCATCCATCTGTCTATTCATCCATCCATTTATCTGTCTATCTATCTATCCATTTATCTGTCTATCCATTTGTCTATCTTTCTGAACAAGTTCACACACCCCTGGTTAAGAACCCTGGAAGTAGAAGGAAGGTGACTGTAAAGGAGAAAGCTCCAGCAGCTGGGAGGCAAGGCCTCCTGCAGAAAGTCTGTCTTGTCCTCTGAGTGTGAGCCATGGCTTCCTGGGAATCCTCAGTGTTCGCTTCTCCTGGGCCCCAGTTGGCAAGCCTCTCAGACCAGGCTTAAGGTGGAAAAGTCTCCCAGGTTTTGTTTTTTTTCTTCCTTCTTGAAAGTCTTTGCTTTCAGTGAACTCCCTCTGAACAGATGGAAACTTTCCAAACACCCTAGAGAGTTCCTCCCCCGCAGCCTGCCCTGCCCAGTCCATTCCCCTTCTCCCTCTCCTGTTCCTTGCCGTTCCCCCTATGCCTTTCCTCTGCTCTCCTTTTCATCCCTCTCCGAGTCACAGGATCTTAGGTTTGGAAAGGCTCTTAAGTGGGCCTCCTCTCCAGCCTCCCACCCAGTGCAGGAATCTCCTATCAGCACCCCTGCCAAGGAGGTCATCCAGACTCCCAGCCTCAGCTTGAAGACTTTTCTTTGATTTTTTAAAAAGTTTTCCTGATGTCGTTTGTTTTTCTATCTCAAGTCATTTCCGGATAGACCCCCCTCCTGGCCTCCACTGAGCTTTCCCTTGTAAAAACAACAGCAGCAGCATTAGCAAAGTTGAGCAAAACCAATGACCAACACACAGTGAAGATCAGAGAGCTGAGGATGGAATGTGCCCAGGCTGTGTCCCCATGCCTGGAATGCACTCCCTCCTCAGCACCGGAAACCCCTGGCTCCCTTGGAGGCTCAGTTCAAGTGTTGTTTCCTTCAAGAGGCCTTCCCTAACTCCCCCTCAGTCCCACCCATCACTGTGTGTTTATTTAGTGTGAAAGCTATTTTAGTTATCTGGGAAGGTCTTTAAGTCCCTCACCTCCAAGGTCCTCAGTTTCCTCATCTGTAAAAGGAAAGACTTAGACTAAATGACCTCTCAGGTCTCTTCCATTCCTAGATCTATAATCCCCCACCCCCAAGTTGAACAAAGCTCCTTGAGAGCAGAGACTGCCTCGCTTTTACATGTGTATCCCCGGCAACTAATACAGAGTAAGCACTCATAAATGCTTGTTGATCGATGGATGGACCAACCCCATTCATTCTTTCAGATGAGGATGCCGAGACTCAGGGCCATTAGGTGACTTGCCCAAGGTCACGCCATCAGTAGCAGAGGCAGGATTCCACCTCTTTTGAGTTAGCCCTCCTTGCATGGCGCCATCCACTGGACCACCAACCATTTCCCACCCATAGACACCTCTCTTCCATCACCACCTCTCGGACAAAAGGAGTACAGTGTATTTCTTTATCTCCTTCCTGGGGCTAAGATCTGTTATAATTACAGAGGCATGTGAAGCCTCTTTGTGAAACTATCTCCCGAGACAGCCAGCCTATTCCAATTGTGGGGATTAGAAGGTTGTTGGTTTTTTTCATGTACTGAATCCAAATCTGTCTCCCTGTCCATCTTTCCCTTTCCCTGAGTCATGGTGGGCAAGGGTGGTACCAAGAGAAAGGGGAAGAGAATGGCTTCTTATTTTCACTTCTCCTCCAATAGCAACAATAATAACTCACATTTATATACTCACATTTATTTAAGTTTTACACAGCCCTGTTCATGTACCTGTAAGTTTAGATGCTATCATTTTCACCCCCCCCCCATTTTACAGATGAGAAAAACAAGGATCAGAGAGAGTGAGTGGATTTCCCTAGGTCACAGAGCTAGCTAGTATCTGAGGCAGGATTTGAAACCAGCTCTTCCTGACTCCCAAGTTTCTTTCCTGTCCACTATACCATGAGAAAAAGTTATCTTCTGGCCCAGAGCCTGAAGCATTTTTCAGCTTTGTATAGGGCTAGAAGGGAGCAGACCTTTATAATAGCTGTGCCCATCAAGTATTATTTTTAACTATGAGATTAACCACTCAGTTATTGAACATGTAGGATGTACTAGGAAATTCAGAAGATACAGAAAGGTAGAAGTCATAGACCTTCCCTCAGGGAGTTTACTGTCTAGCTGGGAAAGCCAGATAATGAAACAACAAGGATGCCCATGCGTGCTGTAAGACTTCAGAGCAGAGGGGATGTCTCACTGCTCTTTGCCCAAAGCATTCTCCTACTGGCTCATGGTCTAGAGCCCCAATTGGGTGTCAGAGAAAATGAGGGTGACAGTGGGAAGAGAAGAGTGAGACATCTGATTACAGCTGCCGCACAAGCCAAGAAGGGGCAATTGTTTGACTGGCAGAAGAGGGGTGGAGTAAGGAAAAGAGAGATTAGAGCAGTAGGACAAGGTGGGTAGCTTTGTCCGCAAATGCACGAGCCAAAACCAGGTCGTCGTTTCATCACTTTAAGCCTAGAAGGGCCCTTTGAAGTCTTCTGATCCAATCCCTTCGATTTATAATGGTGGAAAATGCCACTTAGGAGGGGACGTGACTTACCCAGAGTCACCCTGGTAGCTAGGTAGTTACACACCTGAGTCTTTTCAATGCCCCTTGAATGAGGCCCCTGTCACTGGAGATCTCCAAGCAAAGGCTGGATGGCTTCTTGTTCCGGATCTTGTAGATGGGTATTTTGTATCAGTTGGAATGAATGATTTCTGAGGCTCCTTCCACCTTGGAAATTCTGTTTGTGAAAATGTTTAATTTGAAACTGGTCTAGTCATGAGGTCAGACTAGATGGAGAAGCGAAAGTGCTGGGTTCTCCTCCGGACTCTACAGCTGTTTGACCCTGGACCAGAACCTCAGTGGGCCTCAGTTTCTTTGTTGACAGAATGGAGAGGGTTGGGCTTTAGGATTGCTGAAATTCCTCCCAGCTTTAACATGCTCTGATTTATGAAATGGAAGATTTTCTGGGAAACAGTAGATTTGTGTGGAAAGGCTATGTGGGAGCGGTGATGGGTAAGGAGATATATGGAAGGGGAATGGGGAATTCTATGGAGAGGCGGAATGCAGCCATGTGAATTTATTGAAAGCTGTATGAGATATTCCGTCTTATCTAAAGGTTTACTGGCTTCCACTGGCGTGTAGCATAGACAGGAACAGCCCTAGAGAATTCTCTTGGCATTCTCTTTAGGGTTGAATAGGATCTGTCAAATGTATTTGCTTTATAGTTTTAAGGACTTAACATATTATTCTTCTCTGGAATATATACTTTTTTAAGGGATCATGAGTAAAGATTGGTACTTTATACAAAGGAGTGAATCTCTTATGGTAGAATTTCAGTTACTATGGAAAAGGAGCTTTCCGGGGTTCTTTTTCCAATTGTACCATGTTAGGGGGCAGCAGGTATTCTTCCCATATGTACACACGTGGCATAGATGAAAAGGACTTCAAATGAAAGTCAGTTTTATTCAGTCAGTGTTTATCAGATGACTTATGTGTTCAAGGCCCCACTAGTAATGAAACGAGTCACAGCCTCCACCCTCAAGAACTGAGCATAAGAGATGGGACAGGTACAGAAATAGCCATATGTTAGCATATGATTAAGTGCAGATGAGAGGTCAGGTTGGCATGATATGGATCATTTTTAGTTGGGGGCAGAGGGAAGGGGGCATGGATCAAGGAAGGCTTCATGGAAGAGGTGGCATGCACTGAGCCTGGAAGGAAAGAAACCTCTTCAGTAGGGAATGGGCCAGTGGTTGGGGTAGAAGCTGATTTAAGGAGACAGTATGGTGTAGTGCTTGGAGTCAGGAAGACCCGAATTCAAATATGTGAATAAGAACAGCTGGCATGCATATAACACGTTTCAAGTTTTTCAAAGCACTTTACGGGTTATCTTATTTGATCCACCGTATAACCCTGGGAAATTGGAGCTGTTACTATTCCCATTCACAGAGTAGGAAACTGAGGTTGATAGTTTAAGGAACTTGAGCAGTGGTAAGTGTCTGAGGCCTGATTAAACTCAAGGCCCCACAGGCTGCTCATTGTGCCGCCCAGCTTCCTAGGTGTTAATGTATATTATTAATGTATATTTGCACACTTGAAAGTGCTACATAAATGTGTACTAGAATGGTTGTTATTTTAGGCTGGAGGGCTGTGTGCAAACACATGGAGGTGGGAAAGGGTGAGATGAGAATGGTGAATGATCATCCAGCTTAGGTGGAGTCAAGAGTACATGTGGGTGTAGTGTGAGATAAGCTTGGAAAAGTAGATTGCTGCCAGATTGTGGAGGCCTTTGAATACCAGGCAAAGCTCTTTGTGGGTTGGGTTTTTGTTTTTTGTTTTTCTTTAAAGTGAACTTCGGAATCTTTTGAAGCCTTAATGCCCGCTTTTTCTGGAAAAGGCACTAGGGTTTTTGAGTGAGAAAGGGAGCATAAGAAAGTAGGGAGAATCTTCAGGGGTGGGGGAAACTGTGAGGCTTTTCCAACCAAATTGACAGAGAGGCAGTCCCACAAACAGCCCTTTTTCAAGGGTTCCTGAGATAAAAAGACCCAGCATATGTTAGCAGCAAGTTATGGAAAAGCCCTGCAAGAAAATCCCTACTTCTCTTTTCTTTCAGTCTGATAATCCTCATAGTTTAGAGAAAGGATGTGTTAATCCTCTAGCTTGTCCAAAGCATTGTTTCAAATGGTCAATCCAAGTTATGCTGAGGCTTGCCTGTACTTTAAATGGCATAAGCCTTGACAGGATTGTTTTATAGCCGAGTGCCTTATGATGAGGAGCCAGTTACTATCTCAGAAGACAGTCTTGCCTTGTATAGAATTTTGATATTTGGCCAATGGTCTGTATTGCAGCAGCGATGACCAAGTTGGGAGAGGACTACATCTCCCAAGAGGCCTTGGCCTGCGGTACAAACACACATCGAAAGAGAACAGTGACTCCATTTCACAGGAGGCTATTTGTCCCTGGCACCGTTTTATTGATTGTTGAGGAGGTCCTCCTAGAGAGAGTGGAGGATAATTAGAAGGCTTTGTGGAATTCATGACTACAGTATACAGAGTAGAGAGGCCAACCAAACAAGGGGTTTACATGGCACCATTGTGATTGGAAAGTAAAGAAAGATGGGTTTCAGACTGAGTCCACAGGGCTAGCAGCAAGGGCTCAGTGCCCTGCTGAGGCTGAGGCTGTGCCTTCCTTATTAGAACTGGGAGTTTTGGAGGAGTTTGAATCTGCTCTGCAGGGGAAGGGCAATGAAGCTCAACTCATTTAGGAATGTGGTAGATAACTTTTCTTCTGTTACTTTACCATTTTTTCATGATTAAAAAAAAACTTTCACTGCTGTTCTGGTTTTTTTTTGTTTTGTTTTTTAGCATAGTGAGCAAATGAAGATATTACCCTTAATTAACCTTATATGTTACCAGTTTTCAATCTGGATGGGAGCAAATCAGGCTCGACAGGTGACTGCCTATTGAGACTCTCCCATCTTTTGAATGAGTTCATAGAGAGTCAGGAGAACATTGGAGCATGGCCATCTTAACCATTAATAGATGCCATTTGTCCCCACTTCCTACTACCTTCTCCTCTTCATTTCAGTGTGTCCTGCCCCTCAGTGATCTGTACAGGTTCAGTAAAGGGCTGAGGGCTTGAAGTACTAGTAACTTTGTTCAAAGATAGTCAGGATGATCTATGGTTTCTTCATCTTGCCCGATTGCTCCACCCTTAAAGGGCTTTCTAAATTGTCCCCCGATGTTGAGTGATTGGTATATCAAACTGCATGCTCCTCCTGGCTTTTGAGGTGGGTTCAAGCTACCTGAAGAGTCTGGCTAGAGAGGAGCTGATTGTACACTGGATAACCTGAAGCTTACTTAACAAGGATATTTAGCCTGGAAAAAGAGTTTAGGAATTGGAGGGCATGATAGTCATCTTCAAATATTTGAATGGTTGTCATATGGAAAGTAGATTCGTTTTGTTCTGTGTGGCTCTCGAGTCGAAAACCAGGAATAATGTGTGGTAGTTACAGGGAGGCATGTTTTGGTTCAGTGCTTTCTGACATTAGAGCAGCCCTAAATTAAGGAGTATTTTAGCAGAGGCTAAATAACCACTTTTGCTGGTGATGATACAGAAGGAATCAATGCTTCAGACAAGACTTTTTTCAATTCTAGAATTTCCTGAGGCTATGCTGTGCATGACCAATACATAGTCTGTTTGGCTTATTCTGGCAGATGGGATAAATGCTGGATTTGGAGTGATGGGATGTGGCTTCTTAACCTCTTAACCTCCCCTGGCCTGTTTTCTTATCTATGGTTAGGTCTGGGTTAGTACCAGTGATGATTGCCATGAAGTGATAGCATCATATAAATTCACACTGCATATTTCCATTAGGCTGGAGCCAACGACCATATTTTACATAATTATAACTTTAATAGTGTGAATTGGAACACGTGATCACTTGACAGGATTCATTCTTCACACTAATTGGAACCTAGCTGTATAAACTAAAAAGCTTGGATTAGATGATTTCTAAGGTCTACTCAGCTCTAAATCACCAGACCTGTTATATGCTAGTGCCTGTCTCTTGAGATCGTTCCCGGTTTATCCTGTGTATGTATCTTTGTTTGTACATCGCTTACATGCTGCCACCCTCATTAGACCATGAGCTCCTAGAGACTTGCTTCTTTGAATCCCCAGTTCTTAGCACATAGCAGGTACTTAATAAATTCTTGTTGACTTTACTTTTTAAAAATATGTTTTAATGATGCCTTTTCTTTCTATATCATTGTTATTTTATGGGTGTATCCATCTTGCCTCTCCCCTCCCGCACTGGATCTCCTGAATCAAAAAATAAACAAAAGCAATTGGTACCATGATATTATGTTCTCCTAGTCTTCCCCCTTTGAGAGGATGAAGATGTGTTTTGTTATTTGTCCTCTGGGACTATTTTGGATTTCTTAATTGCTCAGAGTTGAGTTTCCATTTACTGACCTATTTATTGGCATTATTGTGGTCCCATGTGGTCACTGGGTATATTGTTCCCTTGCTTGCCATTTCTTTGCATATTTCACTCTGTATCTGTTCATACAAGTCTTCCATGTTCTCCGAATCCAATTACTGTTCTTCACTGTCTCTGGCTTCCCTTCTGTTCAGTGCAAAAGGAAAGCAGCCTTTCTAAACCCAAAGAACCAGGGTGCTTCCTCCCAACCATTTAGTGTCTCTTTAATCATCTCATTTCAGCACATCCCAAGTAGTGACCTTCCCAGGATTTGGAGCCAAAGGTGACCTTGATAACCAACTAGTCACAGAATCACAGAATTTGAGAGTTGGGTGGGACCTCAGCCACCATTTAGTCCAACCCATAGATGAGGGGTTCTTAACTTTTTAAATTTCATGGGCCCATTTGGCAGCCTGAGCCCCCCCCTCAAAATTATATTTTTAAATGTATTACTTAATATATATGTATATATTATATATGTAATTACAAAGGAGCATTTAAGTTGAAATTAAGTTATCAAATATATTTTTGAAATTCCATGGACTCAAATGGCCATAGAACCTCTGTACTAGATAGTCAGTGTGCATTTATTAAGTACTTACCATGTGCCAGGCACTGTGCTGAGCACTGGGGACACAAAGAAAGGTAAAAACCTATCCCCTGCCCAACCTTTTACAGATGACGAAACCAAGGCCTAGAGATAAAGCACTTGCTTAAGGTTATACAACAAGTATCGGAGCCAAGACTCAAATCAAGTTCTTGTGCTTTTTTCCACTCCATGCTATTTTCTTTCCACAATAGAAAATTCATTTCACTTTTCTTCTAGGGGTCACTTCAAGTAGCCTTTGTTCAAAAGATGGTGGCATAATAGAAAGATTATTGAAATCGGATTCAGGAAGGCCTAGGCTAGAATCTGATTTCATGCTAGCTAAATGACTATAGGCAAGCTGCTTTCTCCCCCACCCCCACCTCAATTTACTCATTTGTAAAAGGAAACAAATGATAACAAGGTTGTTAGGAGGATGGAAGGAGATAATATATTTGAAGTGCTTCACAAAGCTTGAAGTGAACTGTGCTAGCTCTCATTGTTACACACCCAAACTTTTAATGGATATCCCTGGGAACTAAGAGTGGGGTCATGGAAGAGTTAAAACCCTCCCTCCCCCATCCCTGTTCAGCCTGAGATGAAGGAAGCAAGTTCATTCCAAACTCTAAACTGGATGCATGGCATGTCCATTTATTAAAATGGAAACAAAGACGATTTTTAATTCCTTCCAGGGGCCTTTACTTAGAGCTCCCCTTCCCTCCCCCCCACTATAAGCCCTGATGATGCTGTCATGTTGAGGGTAGCTGGCTCGTTAATTATACAGCTATCATTCACCACTCCTGGCCCAGGGGTCATGATGCCAGTCCATTGGGGTCACCATTCACTTTCAGTCAACTTATACTTTGCAGCTATTTATATTTGAGTAGCTATTTGTGCTGGGTGCTGAGGCAGGGAGAAGACAAAGTTGTTTCTCTCCCCATACCCAATGGGTAATTTTGTCTGGTAGGACAACCCCAGGGAGGAAAATAGAGCCTAATGAACCTTCTAAAAACCCATAAAAACCATCATTAGACTTTCCATCCTTTTTTAAAAGAGTCTCATCTTTGTTACATCCTTCTCCCCACCACCTCTTTCTAAGCATGCTGAGCCTGGAACGGAAGCAGAGTGGTATTGTTGTATGTCTCTTACAAGACTGAATTAGATTCAGTTTCTCTGAAATTGCATCTCGCATGCCACTACTACTATTTGCCCTCTCTCTGTCTCTATTTCTCTCTGTCTGTCTCTTTGTTCCTCTCTCACTTTCTTTCTCTCAAATGGATTTGATTCTGGGGGTTTAAGGGATGGATCACTCTCCAAACTGGCCTCCCACACTGTTGATGGGAAGCCATTCCAAGAGCACTGGCCTCTGAAATGCACTGATGTCACTGGATGACAATGTTAAGTATGCATCAATGTGCAGCCTTAAATAAAACTGCCAATTAATAAACTCATTTTTAATGGAGCTGTCAGAGATGAGCCTCGAACTCCTCCAGTCCTGGGGCCTTAAGTACTTTGCCAGATGAGTTCGGGGAGTAGCAGTGCAAGACCAGGCTGGACCTGTACAGACTTGTTGCTGATGTGTACTGTATGGGATTCCCATTCAAGCACTGGCTCATTTACAAGCCAGAGAAGGAAGAGTTCTGGACTTCTCAGAGCTCAGCTTGAAAGGCAAATGGTTCTAACCTTGTAGAATAGCAGAAGATGGGGAGTGGGCCTGTCATCTCAGACTTCTGGATGATTTTCTATACAAACAGGCTCATTGCTGATGAAGAAAGGCTTGAAGCCTGCCATGACAACCCC
This sequence comes from Trichosurus vulpecula, assembly GCF_011100635.1. Taxonomy (NCBI): domain Eukaryota; kingdom Metazoa; phylum Chordata; class Mammalia; order Diprotodontia; family Phalangeridae; genus Trichosurus; species Trichosurus vulpecula. The sequence goes on from NC_050581.1 coordinate 178,700,163, forward strand.
ACTGGCAGGTTAGAACCTAGCTGAATGAGATCAGTTGAGTCATTCAATAAGTATGTTTTAAGGGCTTGTAATGTGCTGTGGGTATACAAGGACAAAAAAGAAATAGTCCCTGCCCTCAGAAAGCTTACAGGCTATTGAAATGAGCAAGTGACTCTTCATGTGTGGGCCCTCAGCTTCTGATTGGTTTAGAATTTCATTCAATATTTGTGATTCTTCCTTGGAATTCTTTCAGGGACATTAATCCTCTGTTGGTAGAGCTGTAAATGATCTTATGCTCTGGAAAACTGTCAGTTAGTCAGAATCCTTGCTCTAGACCATTATACCCTACTGAATAAGTGGCCATTGAGCCTGTATGCTTGATAGTAAGCATTTATTAAGTATCTGTTATGTGCCAGGCCCTGGGCTAAGGGCCGAGGAGATAAAAAAAGGCAAAAGATAGACCCTGCCCAACCCTCTCATTTTACAGATGATGAAACCAAGACCCAGAGAGATAAAATGATCATCTGTTAAGTGTTTACTGTGTGCCAGCCTCTGTGCTAGGCACTAGGAGGCCAAGGAAAGCAAAAGCACAGCCCCCTACCCTGAGAAGCCCCTCTGCTGGAAATATAACCCAAGAATGTCAAGGACAGAAAGAAAGGCTTCCAAATACAAAATATTAAGAGTAGCATTTTTTTTGGTGTGGCAGCAAAACACACAAAAAACATGCACACAACTGGAAACAGTATGTGCCCATTGATTAAGTAATGACTAAACAAGTTGTGTTTCAATGTAATAGAATACTGTTGCACTGTACGAAAGTGAAATCATGAGGATTTCAGAGACATGTGGGAAGACTTGTATGAACTGATGCAGAGTGAAGAAAGCAAATCTGAAAAAACAAAATGCACAAAGACTACTTATTATTATTATTAAAAAAAACCCACTAGGTATAATGACCAATCCTGTTTCTAGAAGATGAATGACGAAAAACACCTCCCATCTCTGTGTAAAGAGGAAGAGGATTCTGGGTGCGGAATGTTGCATTTGCTATCAGACTTAAGTCAATGTGTCCATTTATTTTTCTTAACTGTTTTTCTTTCTACAGAGAGAGTTCCATGGTGAGAGGGAGAGGGAAATTACTAATGTAAAAACAAAAGAATAAATAATAAAATTTTTTAAAAAAAAAGAATTAAACTCAATTCCACAAATACTTAGCATGAGTCCACTGGGCTAGTTCCCGAGGATACAAAGCAAGGACCCTCTTCAGTGCTTCTGAAGATAAGAATCAGCACATTCAACATACTGTTTCCAATCCAACTCCAATGGCCCCTCTTGAGTATTAACGTTTGCATAACTAGACATTGTTTCCTAGCATCTGCAAAAAGTTTGTCTTCCTGGAAGAACCAATTTCTCTGCAGAATTTTCCCTGGCTTCTCTCAAGTCATATGTCTTTAATGTAGCCATTACAAAGATGAATTAGAACAAAATGTTTAGGTGTGATTAAGGGAAGCTATTTATTGGATCCATAATTTTGGTTTTATAACCCAGCTTTGAATGCTTCTTCAGATCATATAGTCATTCAACAAATATTGAGCCCTTATTGTGTGCAAGACACCATGAGAGATGCATCTTTTTTGAATGAATTAAGTATTTATTAAATATTTACTATGTGCAAAGCTAGGTGGTGCAGTGGATAGAATGCAGAGCCTGGAGTCCTGAAGATTCATCTTCCTGAGTTCAAATATGACCTCAGACACTTCCTATCTGTATGACCCTGGCCAAGTCACTTAACCTCTGTTTGCATCAGTATCCTCATCTATAAAATGAGCTGGAGAAAGAAATGGCAAACCCCTCCAGTGTCTTTGCCAAGAAAACCCTACATGGGGTCATGAAGATTGGACACAACTGAAATACAAATAGATACAAATACAAGGTAGATATAAAGAGATATACAACAAAACAGTGTATATAATACAAATAGATACAAATAGAATATTTGGAACTATAAATAAAAATAGATACAAATAGAAAATTAAGACAGTTTCTGCCCTCAAGGAGGTAGGGGAGACAACATATATGAAAGGTTTCAGCTGCAAGTCAGATGAAATGCCCCATAGTTTTAAGATGCTGTTGTGGCAAAACATATTGATATCTCTTTTATTAATGTTATTATCTACTGTTGCTATTTCCAGGACTCTTGAGTTCAGGGTTCTAGGAGAGATGATGGTCAGGGTGGTGGTGCTTTGACTTGCCAGGCTTCATTGGCATGAAGAATCAGCCTTTGCAATTTCTGGCCTTAGAGAATTGCATTTGAGCCCTGAAATGTTAAGTGACTTTACCCAAATCCAACAGCCACCAAGTGTCACAGGCTCCTGTGGCCTGGGTCTTCCTGATTTTGGGGCCTGCTCTCTGTCGAGTAGGCCAGGTTGCCTCTATGAGGGATATATAGACTAACAAAGCACATTCCTTGCCTTCAAGCAGCTTAGCACAGGAGATAAGAACTAAATATACATACATATGCCTATACCTATAACTATATATACTGAAAATTAAATTTAAAATTTAATTAAATTTAAAGTTGAAAGCATTTACCCAAGATCACACAGGGAGTGAGTGGCATAGCTGATTCAAACTCAGGGCTTTGAGACTCATGACCCTTCATTCTCTCTACTGTACCATAGTGGAACAGGAAAGAATTCTAAGAGGAAGGGACAATATGAGAAAAAGCACAGAGGTCAAGAGAGTGGCTGCATTTTGAGGAGAAGGATATTGGCTGTGATGGCAAAACACACACACAACTAGAAACAAAGTGTGTGCCCACTGATTAGGGAATGGCTAAACAAATTGTGTTTGAATATACAGTAAGTTGCGAGAGGTAAATCTAAGAGTGAAAGTTCTAGCAAGCCTGGGCCATGGAGAGAAGGGCACTGAATACGAAGTGAAGTAGTGCTTTTAGCGTGATTGATCAGTGCTCAGGGTCCAATCACAGGATGCTAATGTCTTCACCCAAGAAAATTAGGTTTACAGAGTAAAGCAAGGCTCACTGCAGGGTAGATAGGAATCTGTGGGAGTCTTCCATCCATCCGTAAGTTAGTGAGTACAGCTCACTAGTGATACAGACAGCCCCAAAAGCCATGAAATTCATCCCAGTTTCCCCATTCTTGGACACATGGTGGACCACTTCAGTCCAGAAATGCAAGGCATCTGGCTTCATTGGCATTCACATGGTTTCACTGAACAAACCCACTTCCTCTCCAACGCAGAGGAGCAGTTAGGTGAGAAAGTACGGACACAGCTGGGTTGTTTCATTGGATTACACTGCAATTTCCTCATGGCATAGGCTCACACAAAGCATTGGGAAAATCCAGAGCTCACTAAAAGCATTGGCTGTTCTGTTCAGTCATTTTTCAGTCGTGTTCATGACCCCATTTAGGGTTTTTTTGGCAAAGGTACTGGAGTGCTTTGCTATTTTCTTCTCTAACTCATTTTACATATGAGGAAACTGAGGCAAACAGGGTAAAGTGACTTGCCCCAACTAGTGTCTGAAACCAGATTTGAACTCAAGGAGTTGAGTCTTCCTGATTCCAGGCCCAGTGCGCCATGGCACTACATAGCCGCCCCTTCATGCCTAGTGCACTATGGTGCTGCCCGGCTGCCCACAAAGCATTGTATGGTAGAGGGAAAAGTACTAGTTTCAGAGACAGAGGACACAGGTTTGAATCCTAGCTCTGCCATGTACTAACCAGGTTACCTTGGACAAGTCCTCCACTCTCTGTGCCTCAGTTTCTTCATCAGTAAAATGAAGAGTTTGGACTAGATGACCTCTAAGGTCACTTCTCGCTGGAAATCGATGATACTAGGATCCTGAAAGGGGCAGATGTCTCCTCTCTGATAATAAAGGCAGGAACTGAAAGAAATGAATTCTTTGGAAACAGAAGTCGTAAAAGGAAACAAAAACATAAATAAAAGAAAAATATATTCTAAGCACTTTAAAAAGTCAAGATTCAAGGCATGACTATGAGACTAACCTACAAAATATCCATGAAATCAATCAGGTAGTAAGCATTTACGGAGCACCTACTATGTGCCCGTCACTGTCCTAAGCACTGGGGATTCAAAGAAAGGTCAAAGACAGTCCCTGCTCTCAAGGAGCTCCTAATCTGGTGGTGAGGGAGATGCTTTGAAGTAGGTACACAGGCCAGTAATATAAGCACTGCCCACCACCAGGCCTCACTGGGTAAATTGTTGAACGTTTTTGAGTAGGAAAGTGGCATGGCTGGAACAGTGCTTGAGAGTAGGAAGGATCTGAGGAGAAAGAATGGATTAGGGATACAGTTGGATGAATTGATGGATTGGATTGAAAAAACCCATGTGATAGGAAACAAGCGTCTGAATTTGGCTGGTGGAGTTGGGGTTGGAAGAAGGCGGTGCACGAGGAGCATTCTGGATGGAAAGTTAGTGGGACTTGGCAATTCTGCACATGCAGCAAGAGAGAGTAGAGTTCAAGATGGCCCTAGGGGTTCAAACCCCCTAATGGTACCACTAATAGACATTGGAAAATCAAGAGGAGGGAGGAGCTGGTTTCTAGAGGAAGACACTTGGTTTAGGATTTGCTGAGTGTGATCTCTATTCTGTTTCCTGTTATACTCTTCTGTCAGTCAACTTTCCATCTCCCAGAATCTGGAATGCATTCCCTCCTGACCACTGCCTTCTAGAATCCTACTTTCTCTTGAAGCAGAGCTCAGGATCCACTTGCTGCATTTAAACCCGTCCCACCCCACTGCTGAACTTACCTTTTTATTTATTTTGTGTCTGTCCAGTATTTATTTACCTTGATACAGGTTTTCCCTCAATGGAATGTAATCTCCATGAGGGCAAGGACTCGTGTTTTTGTATCCTCTCTTTTTCACACGGTGCCACTTGTGTTGTAGATGCTTTAAAAATATTTGTTGAATTGAATCCATTAGTTTTTCAGGAGATTGATTTGAAATAGAAAAGGGAAAATCTAAGCTGAGTCTATAGTATATAAAGAGATTAATGTTGGAACCACTCACTTGGGTAAAAGAAGCTGGCTTTGGGTTGTGAAACTCCTGGCCAGAGAGGAGGCATCACAAAGAAGAGCTGGAGGAAGAGTTGGAAGGAAACTTAGAGGACAAGAAGTCCAGTGGCATCCAAATGGGGCCATTAAATTGTGCATAAGGATCCTCATGGGCCACATATTGACTTAGAAAACCACATTTCAACATTATCTATTTTTATTTTATTTATTTTTCTTTTAAAAAATTTTATATGTCTTATTTTGAACTTAAGAAATAAAACAAGCATTTCCATAACATAGTGGAATAGAAAAGGACAAAAGAAGATGAAAACATTTCCCAATTACATTTTAATCTGGTTTGGGCTGCCCTAGAGAGTTGAGGAGGGCTACTTATTTGACCCCTCTGACTTCATCCCACCACATCCTTTCATGGATAAGGCAATACAAAGCTTGACAGGCAGAGCTTGTTTCTGAGCTGAACCATGGTTCTTGACCTCCAACTCAGTGGGCTTTTTCAATACCATTCCTCTGAGTAGAAGGAGAATGTCCCAAGCGGTATGCTTTGGGGCATAGATTCCAGAAGAGGAATCACGATGTCCACATGGGAGAGTGTAAAGCAGGGGTGTCTGAGATCTTCCATCCACATTGAAGCTTTGCCTCTGTCACTGGGGGCAAGTCAAATCATTTCTCTGAAGCTATTTCCTTCTGGCCAAAGATTGCCAGCCCACTCTATTCCAGAAATGTGAGAACAGACACCTTGAAATGATAAGAAGGAAGGGGACTGATTATATGGTGAAAAGAACTCTGGGTCAGAGTCAGGACCAGGTGTCGCTGTCAGCTCTGTCCCTTTCTTCTTGCAGGACCTTGTGCACTGCTCCCAACCTTGGGTTCTTCATCAGTAAAGTAAGGTGGTTAGACTAGATGGCCTTTGAGGTCATTTGGATTCTGGATTTATTAATTACCATCAGTTACCCCAACTTACCATGGATATGCAGGGTTATGGAAAGAGACTTAGATTCAGAGTCAGGATGTGGGTCCAAGTCTCAGTTCTGCTACTTAGTACTTGGGTATTGTTGCCTAAGTCACTTAAGTCCTCTGGGCCTCAGTTTCCTTGTCTGTAAAGTGACGAGGTTGGACTCAGTGATTATTCTAAGGTCTGCGTCAACTTTAAATCTTTCTGTGACCATTTTGAGAAACAGTACGGTGAGATGGGCAGAAAGAATGGGCCTTCGAGCCAGGAAGAGCTGAGTTCAAGTCCTGCTTCCAATACAGCCTGACTGTGCGACCCTGCTCTCAGTACTTCCAGTTCCTTAAGACTGTAGGTAGCAGAGAAGGAGCCAACCTGTATTGTTGAAGGGTTAGAATTTCTTATGCCGACCAAATCCCAGATCCACTCAAGAACCTTATGACCATTTTGAGGACAATCCAAGGTTTTCACCCACTGCCACTCAGCACAATCCTGGGCCATCTCACCCCACCTTTCATTGATGGATGCCCAGAGAATACCTTCTACTCTTAATGTGAGGCAAAACAACGTAGCAGTCTATTTTTTTCTTTAAAAAAAAGAATCCTATAATTGGTTCTGAGAATAAATAGTAATCATTTTAGAATTGCCAGCTCTGTTATTCACATCTCTGCTGTCTTACATTAGCATAGAGAAAAGTTCATTATGTTCTCATTATTTAATGTTGATCTAATGTTCATGGTATTCCTGGAAAATTGCCTACAAACATTGGTATCTTGACTCCTCCTTAGGGATAGAATTCCAGCTATTGGAAACTCATAAGCAAAAGCATAGAGGGAGGAAAGTATAGAGTGTGTGTGTGTGTGTGCGCGTGCACGTGCATGCGACAAATAGTCTAGTTTGACTGGAGCATGGGATGCCAGGAGGGAATAGTGTAGGAAAGGTAGATGATGAAATCTATCAGCTCCAGACTAAGAAATTTGCACTTGACTCAGTAGACAAGAAGAGATCAGACATTAAAAGATTTAAATTTTTTATTTCAGTATTTCAGATATCCACAAGTTTACTGGTATGAGTATTCTCTTCACTGGTACAGATCCCTACCTCTTCACACTTCAGTAAATAGAATTTCTAAGTTGTGGGCTTCCCACTGCTGTCCCCCGCCAAAAAAGGCATCGCCTGGTAGACAAACTACTGGAGATTAACCTCTTGAAACTTTGCTAGACTGGTCATGTTCTGCCACAGCTCATCCCTGGTCCAAATCTTAAATCATTCCAGCTTAATGTGTGACTACCAGACAGTTTGGGGCCTGACGCCATGATCTTCAAGAACCTTAACACCAGTTGAGGCCATGATGAGGCATACAAGCAGGATTTGTATGGACATTTGATCAGCTGACAATCATTTTCTAAAGTTGTTAGATTTGTCTCAGGAATCCCTTCAGTTACTATTGTCCTAAGTTATCCTAGGAGTCTCTTTGCCTCACTTGATGGGCACATTTTAGCTAAAGAAACGGAAGAGTAAAGAAAGAGAGTAAGATCATTATTTCATAAGTCAAAAATCATTGATGCTCCCACTTTCAGACCTAGAAAAAACTGTATGTAGTAAACAGGATGGACTCAAAGGCCAGTTGTTAGTAGTGTTTATACCAGAAGCGGAAAATCTTTTTTTCTATCGGAGATTACGGACACCGGTAGGGGTAGCAAATAAAATAATGTTCTACAGTTCCAAGTAATAGCCAGTTAAAGGAGAAGGAAGATTGAGTGAAGACTTAAAAGGTAGCACTCAGAGATTGAGAGCTTGGTGAAGTGAAGAACATGGAGGGAGGGAGGCTGAGTTGCTTGTTAGAAGAGTGTTAATGAAGGCTAGCAGTTCTGGTTCTATCCCACTGTTCACTGGGCTGATAAGTTATCATCTGTTATCACTGCCCTGTGAAATAGTAATTAGCAGATTAATCACTGTTCATAGCTTTTCTACTGCTCTTTTTTCTTAACTATGCAGAAGCTTTACCATGGCGGCCACCCCAGGGAAATTAGTTTCTGGCCTCTTGAAGCAGTGGACTGAACAATGCCACCGCAAAAAGGAAAACCAAAACTAGTTGATTGGATTTAATATTTAGGTTCTATCTTCATGATATATTTCCATAAGGACGTGGGCCATTCGAAGTTTGCTGTAAGCACTTATCATTTCTATTTTGTCACATGGTTAGTAAGTAGGTTAGTTGATCAAATCAAATGAGATAATAAATTCAAAGTTCTTTGCAAATCTACTATATTAGCTATTAATATTGTAAATAATCATAATAATTAGATTACAGACTCCTCAAAATCAAGAGCTGGATCTTATTTCATTTCTGTAGCCCCAGCACACAGTATAATCAATATCACTTGGTAAACGTTTGTTGAATTATAGGGTTACCTGAAATCAGAAGGAAGCTAGCTGGCCTTAGCCTTCCCTATCCCCAAAGATTTCTTATCGCTGTTCTATATTAATAGAGGGAAACCATAACGTGAATTATTCAGAATGAGATCATCTAAAAAGTTTTTGTTTGGCATTGGAGTATTCGGAATCATGATGCGGAGAGCAGAGGTCCCTTCTGAAATTAGCTTTGATTTATCGAGATTTGAATTGCTTGGACGCGCGGCAGCAGGACAGTGCAGGAGACAGTAGCCTTGTAAGGATTTGTGGCGAGCCAAGATAGGATTATAGATTTTCTGTGGAAAATTCACAGAACAAATATTAATGCCTGACATTTACATAGTAGCGTTGTGAGGGTTGCTAAGTGTTTAATATACATAGTCTAATTGGATCTACACACCAGCCTTTTAAATTGGTTTTAAATGTTTTGACTTAATTTTATTTATACATATTGAAATATTTTAATTATTTAAATCTACAGAAATCTCACTTTATAGATAAGTAGCCTGAGTCCTGGCAAGGTTAAGTAATTTATTCAGATCTTATTGCTACTAAGTGGCAAAAAGAGAATTTAAACCAATGTCTCCTGACCCCAGATTCAATGTTGTTTCCACAATGGCATGATATTGGAATGTTGACTTGTATACAATGTTGACTTGTGCAAGTGTATACATGTGTATGCATATATGTATTGTGTCTATGTGTATATGTATGTGTACATGCATGTGTACATATGTGCACATAGATTTTAAATATAGGTTTACGTGTGTGTGTGGTATTCTGAGGATCATGAGTCATAATCAGTTCTAGTAAGAGGAAGAAGTCAATGCATAGTCTCCCTATCAGTCTTAGCTGCCCTTTGAAATTAAGACAGGTGGGGTACAGTGGAATTGCCCATTTGTGGCTGTTCCTAGTAGGTGTCTTATCCCGTCTAGCCAAAAGATAACCTGAATGTCTACAAGAGGTCAGAGTTGGGCCTTTTATTCACAAGGTCTTAAAAAAGGACCTCTCCTGAGGCAGTGGAGGGAATACCAGTTTGCGATGTTAGTAAGGCTGTTGTTGTTTTTAAACTGCTAGAAAGTGAGAACCTTTGTGTTTTAGGGCAGATGCATTTTTTAAAATATTGCCTTATTCATAAGCATACACATATCGCCGACCCGAGGACAGAACTGGGGCATGTGAATTCATTGGAGTCATGTTTGCTGATACTTATGTTAACAGGGAGCATTTATGGTCTGATTAAAACCCAAGCTTCCTGTCCCTGAGGAAGAGATAGTAGGCCTCCATTTGTCTAGAATGTGTGAATTATACTATTTTTGTTTTCTGGAGGCCCACCCTAAGCACAGGCTTTCTGGGGCCAGGGGAGGCTAAATTCAGGCCAACAAATCATGAGTTCTCAGTTGTAGAAATAGGAAGCGTCCTTAATTATTTGGTTTTCAGACACCTGCCTACCCACCTGCCCAGCTTAATCCATCAAATTGACAAGCATCTACTGTGTGCCAGGCACTGTGCTAGGAGGTGGTGATACAGAGATAAAAAAGAAATTGCCCCAGGTTCCAAGGAGCTTTTAAAATGGGTTGCACTTGTTACCTCGGGCAGCTAGGTGGCACTGCAGTGGATAGAGCTCCCGGCCTGGAGTCAGGTAGATTCATCTTCCTGAGTTCAAATCTATCCTCAGACACCTGCTGGCCGTGAGACCCTGGGCAGCAACAGTAACAGCTGAGTTATGTATATGTGTATGTGTAAGTATAATAAATACAGAGTAGTTAATAATGACCAACATTTACGTCACATTTGAGGTTTGCAAAGCCCTCTATGTTGATTATCCCATTTTATCCTCATGATACACCTGTGAGACAAATGCAATTATTATGCCCATTTTACAGATAAGAAAACTGAGTGAGAGGTTAAATGGTTGTCCAGAGTCTTACAGATGGTACTGAGGCAACAGTTCCAAACGCCAAGTACCAGTGCTGTGTCTACTGTTCCACATAACTCCCCTTATTACGAGGCTGTTGGGAGGGACCTATCAGTCAAAGTTTTCAGCAAAGAAAGAATGCAAGTTTGTTCTTGTTTTGTCTATTAGTCGTGTCTAACTTTTTGTGACCCTATTTGGGGTTTTCTTGGCAAAGATCTTAAAGTGGTTTGCCATTTCCTTCTCTGGCTCATTTTACAGATGAGGAAACTGAGGCACACAGGATTAAGAGGACATTCTTTGGGTGCAGTAGAACGAGCACTAGATTTGGAGTCAGGACCTGGGTCTGAAATGTGTTTCTGCTTCTCCCTACCTGTATGACCTTGGGCGAGCCATTTCAGGACTCTGGGTCTCTGTGGATAGACTAGAAAGCCTATAAGGTCACTTGTAGCCCTAAGTCTCTGATCAAAGGGGATACTGAGAAAGTTGAGGTGAGGGAATGGCTACGTAACCGAGCGGCTGCAATCTTGGAATTGCACCATGGAGGGAATCTAGTCTGCATTTTTTTCAGATAAGGAACTGAGACCCAGAGATGTTAAATGACTTGTGAGCCCACAGGGATTTTAACCTAGGATTCCAACCCAGAGCCTCTGACTCTACCTCCTACTCTCTTTTTACAATTCTGAGCTCACTCTTCAGATTCCTGAGACCCCCCCCCCTTTTTAAGGCAGGCTGAAGCTGTTAACTAACAGATAATTCCCTTAACCAAAAGGAAATGTATATCCTAACTGAAATGGACAGTTTAATCTTTTGAGTGAAGAATGGACCTTAAAAGGGAAACGAGGTAAGTAGTCATGGGAAGGAGAGAAAGATTCTCTAATGTGACTTGAAATTACAGTATGTAGACCTAGGAGGTTGGGATCATTTTCTTCAATTTATCCAAATACAGTTGGCTTGGCCTTAAAGAACTTTCTAGCTTTTCCTACAAGAGTTATTCTCCCCCTTCTCTTTAAAGAAATATCACATTGTTAGCAATTTTTTTCCTTCATCTTTTTATTTCTTTTTTTTAACACAGAAGTTACTTAAACTGCTTAGCCCTGGCACACGTGGAAGGAATGGGCCAGGTTTGCTTTGCTTCTCTCTTACCCCGACCCACTTTTCCCAACGTTTATGTGAGAATCCAAAACCATGTGAGGGGAGCCAGGGCCTGGAGGGAACTTGTTCCGACATAGCTGCTTGCTTTCTCCTTTCAGAAACACCTCTGTTGCAACACCCCCCCCCCCACCATGAGCTTTTTATTTTCGATTTTGATCTGAAGCATGTGGGAAGGAGACAAGAGTGCTGGAGACATTGTTTAGGTATTAGCTGTGATCCCCCTCCCCCCAAAATGTTTCAAAGGTAAACCAATTTAAATTGGATTCTAGGTATCTAAGAGAAGAGATTGGGGAGGTTGGTGTTAAAAGATGGGGTGCTATTTATCCTCTCAGATGCTGCTAATGAAGGTCATTGGCAGAGTTCTTGTTTTTGCAAAGGGATGAGGGACAGAAACACAGGCAGCAGAAGTCTATATCCATTCTCTCTGCTCAGAATTGCTTTGTTAAATGAATATTATTGAAATATCCACCTAGGGAACCAGTGTGCACTTTTAATAAAACAAAACAACAACAAAAACCAGCTAGGTACTGGAGATCTGTGTTGTGTTCTATAGCTTGGCTTCTCCATGACACTGCTCTCCAAGGCAGCCCATTTCTGCTTGTCATTCCTCCTCTGGGGTCACCATTGATTGCCTCTCCATGTGGCAGGTAGATTAACTGAGAGGTGAGGAGGTTCCAAGTCTCTTAAAATGCAAGCTAGGGAAACCAGGAAATAAAGACCCAGTGTTCCTATTAGTCCCACGGCTAATATAGGCTTCTATAAAATCTTGCCCACATTTCAGTGCATGGCATGGCATGCCAGAGATGAGAGTTTGGTGCCTTCTGTTTCTGAGCATTCTGGATCCTCTGCCCCTTCTCCTTCTACCTGTCAGCTTGGACTCCCACTAGAAGTCAAAACAGCAGAGCGAGGGCCATGGGATGTGGGAGGGACCAAGGTCTGACCCTTCTCTAGACTTGGCTTCCTTCTGGATTCAGCCTGGATTGTTTCCCAATGCCTCCCATAGGCTTCCTCACTTGACCTCAGAGACATTAACCATTTTATAAGGAGGCATCCTACTGTGGCAGAAAGAAAGCCTAGATGTCAGAGATTTTGGTTTGGAAGAGAATTACTTCACGGGCTGTTTAGTCTCTTTATTTCACAGATGTGAGAACTGAGGCTCTGGCATTGTTAAAGGTGAGATCTGGACCCAGCATCAATGTTCTTAGGCTTGCTGAGAAGCTGTGTGCCAGGCACTGTGCTAAGAGCCTCAGCCCTTACTCTCAAGAAGCTTACAGTCTATCCGGAGAAACAAATGTGCACATATGGATAAAAGCAAGATATGTAAAAGGAAGGAGCTGGTTTTAAATGCTGCTTCTCCCTCTTGCTGCCTGTATTGCCTTGAGCAAATCACTTAGCCTCCTTGTGTCTCATTTTACTCATCTGTCAAATGAGGGGGTTGGACGAAGTGGCTTCTGAGGTCCCTTCCAGATCTACATCTAGGATACCATTTTTTAAAATTATAAGGTAATATCAGGGGTGGGAGGCACTTATGGCTGGGTGCTGGTGAGGAATCAGGAAAAGCTTTTAACTTTGAATCTGTAAGAGCTGTCATTAATCCAATAACCATTCATGATTCCAGAGGCTTGGGGATGAACCATGCTGTCAGTTACAGAGAGGTGACAGACTTAGGCTGTGGAATGAGCCATATATGCATACATGTATGTGTATATATATATATACATATGTATATGTGCATATATAGGTGTATGTGTGTGTATACACACACACACACACACACACACACACACACGCATTTGTATATAGCCATTGAGGGAATTTGTTTTGCTTGACTGTGTTAGACTTTTTACCGAAAATTGTTTCTTTTTTTTCCCTCTTCCCGATGTGGTGGGGAGTTGGGAGGGAGAGAAAATACATTTCTGTTCATTTGTTTAATAGAGAAGGTTTGCTACAGATGTGAATTATTTCATGCACTTTCAAATGACATTGTGGTATTACTAGTTTTACTTCATGTTTTCCTTTGTTAGACGAGATCTCTCTCCACGTGGGAGCAATCTGTAAGTGTCTGTGATGGAAAAACAAACATCCCAGCAAAAATTTTTTTTAAAATAAAATTTTCAAGCTTCATGTGGGATATGGTTCTTAGGCTGAGCATTGAAGGATGATAAGGGGTATAAGTGATGGAGGACTGCATTGCTGGCATGAGGTACAGCCTGTGCAAAGGCACAGAGATGAGAGATGGAGTACTGTGTGTGGTTGGGCAGGGGGCGGGGGAGGGACAGCTCTAGGCTCAAATATCAGGAGACCCCTCATTAACGTGGTGACTTTGGCCAAGTCATCTCACCTATCTTTACCTCACTTTCCTTATCTAGAAAGTGGAGGTAATGATAATTATAGAAACAAGAGTTAACCTGTATATAGCACTATGTCGTAAGGTGTCTCAGGCACTCTGCGTATATTATCTTACTTCATCCTCACAACCACCCCCGGGAATCGGCGTTATTATAAGCCCCATTTTACCAGGGAGGAAACTGAGGCAGATGGTTAAATGACTTACCCACAGTCACACGGCCAGTATGATAGAAGCAGAATTTGAACCCAGCTCCTTTCTCTGTCTAGACCTTGTATTTAGAACTCCGTAGGGGTATATGTTGTTTTCCCCCAATAATAATAGCAGATCTAATAATGGCTCTTCAAAGTTGATGTAACTCTTTCCTTCCAGCGTCTCATCTGAGCCTCACAAACAACCCTATGGTGGCGTTACTGCAGGTGTGATTATCCCCATTTTACATATGAGAAAGCTAAGATTCTGGGAGTGTTAAATGATTAATTTACAGTTATCCAGGTGATAAGGATCAGAGTGGGATTTGAACCCAGGTCTTTCTGCACTGTACCAGCCCTACCTGCCTTGCTAGATTTTTGTGAAGTAGAGGGATATGGAAACAGAAGTGAGTGGAAGTCGTCTGGAAACTGCTAGGGTTGCCCAGGGCCAGGTGTCATTATTTATTATTGTGCTTTTCCCCAAATCAAAGCTCCCATCCCTTGCCCCCTTCTCCACCCTTCCCCCACCAGCATGTGACTCTCTCACTGTGCCCAGGGAGAAATGCTGTCAAAGCAGCAGCTCCTTCTTAGCAGCACAAATGCGTTGCAAACTGGGCGAGGCCCCAGAGTCTCACTCTCTCTTCTCTCTAAATCTCTTCCCAGCCCTGAGAGGAAATGAACTTCCAGCCAGCCCTCCCATTTGCAGGGGCTTAACCAAGACCTTAACCAAAGGCTTTCTGTGAGCCAGCTCACCATGTCCGAAGTGCCCTTGGTGAAGGAAAAGTCACCCTAGGGTAGACATTCTTCACATTTTCTGTCTTGGACCCCTTTGGCTATCTGGTGAAAACCGTGGACCCCTTCTCAGAATAATGCCTATAAGACATAGGAACCCAAAGGAAGCCAATCACGTTGAAATAAAGTTGCCAAAATATTTTCCACAAAGTTCATGGATCCCAGGTTAAGAAACCATGACCTGGGATGATTCACCCAGACAAAGTCCAAGTCTGACTGTGAACTTGGTGCCTAATGGCCATTCTCACTCCAACTTTTGGAGGTGAATACAGGATCAGCAAAGAACCTGAAGGGGAGAAAGAAAGTTCCAAATGGGCGAGGATAGCTTACCAGCAGCTGTTGTCCATAGACTTGTTTATGTCCTCATAGACATTAGAGAGCAAAATATGTTTGGGCAAAAAGAAATCACACACAGGACTTTTCAGGGCTGGAGCCAAATGGATTTTTGTAGTGCCAGGAAGTACACTGAATATTTCCCCTCACTGGTTGCTTTCTTTTCTATTTATTTTGGGCCATACAGTAGTTTTATTATGGAGAAGGATGGAGGGAAAACATATTCACCATTTCCGAATTCAGCCAGAAACAGATCGGGAATTCAGGATAGCTATTTTTTGCCTTCTCTCTCCGATCCATCTGCTTCCTTCTGTGCTCTGGTGAAGATTGCCAAGGGGGAAAGGGGACCATTCTTGGACAATGCTGGAGGAATGTATTTTTCCTCCTGGATTATCAAGTGATTCTAAAGACCGGATTCATCAGCAAACATTTATCATCATCAGTTTCTCCTCTCGCCTCACATTAAGAGGAAGTACTCAGTAGATTTTCACTTGGATTAAGAGGGGGAAATTTCATATCCCCAGCACTTTGTGCATAGTAGGCACTTAATAAATGTTTGTCGACTGACTAGTTTAGTGTCAAATAGAATATGAAAGAATGTCATTGTCAGAAAGGATCTCATTGGGCATCCAATCAAACTCATAACCAACAATGAATCTCAGTTCTAACACCCCTGACAAGTGGTGATCCAGTCTCTTTTTAAAGACCTCTAGTAATGTGGAGCTCCCCACTCCTCCTGAAACAGTTCATTCCATTTTCCTAACCCTAAATGCACTTCAGGCTGGTAAAATGCATGTATAAATGAGTGAGGGAGCAATCAGACTGGCCTGTGCCATGGTATTCAAGAAGGCTGAATCTCATGGTGCAATGGGAAATGCCCTTGATTAAGAATCAGGAGTCATGGGCTCTAGTTCTCTTTTTGTTAATATCTAGCTGGCTGGATTACCTTTGATGGGTCACCACTTCTCTCTGGGTTTCTCATTTTCTTCATCTGTGAAGTGAAAGCTTTGGACAGAATGATTTCCAGAGCTTTTTTTCCATCTGTAATTCTGTGATTCTCTCTGTAGTCTAGAATGGCAACGATCCAATGATCATTGGTTGGCCTTGGGATGAAAGTCAATCTCAGTAATGAATCCTCTAAACAATTTTGAAATTGGCCCATAGACCTCGATCTCTATCTGATGACCAAGGTCAATACTGACTCACAACATCTCATAGTAGAAGTTTATGTTGTGGTTTGATTTTCATGAACTTAATGATTAGTGATGGGGTTTTTTTTTGGTCTGGACCTCTAATTTTACTGATACAGGGAGCTCGTCTCCATTGATGAAGATGGGCTGCTCACCTGAATCTTAGACAACTGTCTGTGGTCCTAAAAGACTGTCAATTGGTCAGTCAGCCATGCTTGTTGATTGATTTATTGAATACTCACTATGTATTGGGTACCATGCTAGGTACTGGAGATACAAGACAAAAAAGGAAACAGTCCTTGCTCACAAGGGGCTTATAGAGGAAGAAAGGGAGGGAGGAAGGAAGGAAGGGCAAAAGGAAAGAGGGATGGAGGGGAGGGAGGAAAGAAGAAAGGACGGAAGGAAGGAAGAAACAAGTGAATGGAGTAAGTGAAGGAAGGAAAGGAGGGAGGGAAGAGGAAAAGGAAGGAAGGATGGAGGGGAGGGAGGAAGGAAGACAGGAAAGAAGGAAGGAGTGAGAGTAAAAGGAAAGACTGACTTACTATGTGCTAGATACTGTCCTAAGCACTTTACAAATGTTGTCATATTTGCTAAGATAAGTAAATGAAGATTAAAGACAAAATAAGTACATGGCAGTTAGGGAGGGACTGTGGCAGAAGCAGGATTTGACCTTAGGTATTACCCTAATTCAATAGCTAATGATCTGTATACCACACTATACAGTAATAATGATGATGATGATAATAAAACCATTAGAAAGCATGTTGAGGTGTTCACAGTACTTTAGAGTCATTATCTTATTCTCCTGCACACTCTCCTGCATTTTAAAATGAAAAAAAAAGCCATTGCAAAGTCCAGACCATTTGATTTGGGGTACATCTGGCCTGGGGGAGACTTTGCAAAAGCACAACCAGCCAGCCCTACATAGGCCTAGGCCCTGAGTACAAGGATTTGGCTGAGCTTCCTAAGCTCCTAAGAGCCCCTTGGGAGGGCTTTGGATTGCTGAGCTGAGAGAGTGCGCGTACACACACACACACACACACACACACACACACGCACACACTGAGCTGTAATTGTACCATTCTTATTATTCCAGCATGAATAATGAATCACTCAATATTAATGATTGTTCCTAATGTGATAGAAGCATAGAAGGAATTGGGAAGCTGATGAACTAATGTTGAACCAAAGGCCTTTGGGCAGGTAACTAGCCTGAGTACCACAGGGCATTCACCACCCCCACACCTCCAAGGGCCAGAGGGGACAGGATTCATTCAACTTGCTGTGCTCCCCAAGAGGAATAGATTTAAGGAGCCCTCCCCTCCAAAGGGAGGAAAAAAGAGAGTGAAGTACAGTCTTAAATCCTAGCATACTAGACTAGGAATTGAAAGGACCCCCAGAGGACATCAAGGTTGACCTCTGCATTTAACGCTGAGGAAACAGGTTCAGAGAGCCATGCAGGGATGTACCGAGGTTACACAATACATACGCATCTGAGCCTGGATTGGAAACCAGGCTTTCCTAGCCATGTGGTGGAGATGGAAAGTTGTCCCTAGAACCAAGAAGACTTGGGGTCATGTGACCCCAAACAAATAAGCCCCTTACCCTCTGGATGTCACAGCCAACCCTGTCAGATTTTAAGTTGCAGAGAAGGTGTGAACCTCTATTGGAAGAGGGAGTTTTCTCCTCTGGCAGTTTCCTATGTCCCCAGCCTTCCTCACTCCAAATCCAGTGCCCTGCCCACCACACCGTGCTTCTTCTCACATACAAGCAGATGATTGGTCAGTGGTCAGCTTCTAGTTTGAAATTAATTTATGTGTGTGTGTGTGTGTGTGTGTAAAACTCAAGTGTTGTTAATCTCTATACTAGGTGATTTGGGGCCATCTTTCCATATTTCCTCTCTGTCTCACTTTGCCAAATGTCCCTGGGGACATATTGGGGAGAAGCCACCACTCCAAACTCAGCGATTCCAGAATAAGAAGTTTGTTTATATATTACCTTGGTTCTCTATTAAGATGATTCATACACATGCACACATGTGTGCGCACACACACATATAGATTTATATAGACATATATATATATGTATGTGTGTGTATATATATATGTGTGTGTGTGTGTGTATATATATATATATATATGTATATACATGAAAACTAAAGATGACTTTCTTCTATTTTTTAAACTGGTCATTCAAAGCTAAGAGGTCACCTCCCACTCAGAATGTTGCTTCTTGAATGCAATTAGGTTTTTTCTGTCTCTTCACTTAACACTTAAAATAATTGACCACCTACAAAAGAAACTCAGACATCGGGTAGAATCCATCTGATCCAGTTGCTTTGATTTCCCTGACTTTCCCCTTCTTAGCTCCCACCAGATACCTTGTTTTCCTGGAGCCACGGGTAATGGTATAGGTGTCTTGAAAAGTGAGTTTTCCATGATGTCATTGGGACAGCACGGAGGATCTTTCCCGGCCTCCTGTAGATCCTGCAAACACTGTGTTGTGATCTTCTCCTTGTTATTCTCTCCTTGTTACTTTGGCATTAAGCAGCATGTCCACTGCCACCACAGGTTTTGTGAAGTTTTTAAGAGCCCATTTTCTTCCATCTGGATAACTTTGGGTTATTGGTGACTTTCCAGACGAGTATTGGACAAATGTTGAGAGCCCAAGAATATCCATAAAAATCACAAACATGAGCATTCCCAGAAGTTCATACTACTTAATACCTTCATAATTATTTGTAATTACATGCTCAGGAGCCCGAGGAATGAGTGAAATGCTCTAGCAGCCCTCAGCCTGTTGGGGTGCTTCCTTGTAGCAGCGGAGAAGGCCTGGAGGGTTTTGGGTGTAGGTGGAGGCTGAGGTACCCGAGGAGTGTGTTGAATGCCAATGAGCAGCTTTAGACTCCAGTACAGAAACAGGCACTGACATATCCCCTTGGCCAGGGACGCACGCTAGCATGCCGGAGTGTACCTGAGAAAATGGTAAAGTCCAACCTTTAGGAATTCTGATGAGAATGCCTCCCCCAGCGTGAATACTCAGCTCCCTTTTGCGAGGAAGGGGCATTAGATTTACCTCAACCCTGGGCAAAGAGGAAGCTTCTTTGCTTTTTGCTGAATGGCAGACACATTTCCCGGGGCACAGTTCATACGTGGTCAGGTGTCGATTTGTTCCAGGGGCTTTCTGGCTTTCATGGTTAGTTACCATATTCGATCTTTTGGTGCAGTCTGAGTAGACCAGTCAGGGAAGTAACCATCTGTTTTCTGACCCCTAGGTTCACCAGTATTATAGCTGTCTCCCAGAAGAGAAGGTGCCCTATGTCAATAGTCCTGGAGAAAAGCTGAGGATCAAGCAGCTCTTGCATCAGCTGCCTCCGCACGACAATGAGGTAAGGAGTCACCTCGGACCGTTCCAGAATTCTGCTTCTTCATATCTTTTGGAAGAGTAATTACATTGAGGGAGTAATCCCTGTACCACCACTTAAGGCTTCTTCAAAGAGAAAATTGGCTCTTTCTATTTCAGACTTTTATTTCTGTTTTGTTCATGTGAGCCAAAGTCAACTGGCTTAGATTCCTGGGGAGTTGGGAGGGGGGGTATCTAAGCCAGGGGTTCAGATTGGAGGGTGTTATCCCATGTGGCCTCTCCTAGCAGACTAACTGACGACCTGGAGCATGCGCAGAATGAAATCAATGGCTCGTGTCCATACTTGCTCGATCTAAGAAGAAAAATCTGTCCATTTGGTGACTACAGATGTTGGAGCTGGTTAAAATTCATCTTGCCAGTCCTGGCCTAGCAAACACGCTCAGGCTCCCGTTAATTTTCAACACCATTACCTGTGCATTGGGTGTGTGGTTCTTTTGTTGGATGAATTAGGTGGCTAGATTTGTAATTCTGAATACAATAGTAATAGCCTATCATGGCTAACATTTACATAATACTTCAAGGCTTGTTGTTGGACCCTCACAGCAACTTGAAGAGGAAGGATTTATTATCTTCCCCTGTTTATAGATGAGAAAAGTCTGGGGTTTTTCATCACTATGGAATTCATATCTTTTAGTTCAGTGAAAATCTGGAAAAGTGGTTGCCTCTTATTAACAAACAAAGGTCAGGGCCATGGACATTTCCAATCTTTGAAATCACCTGTGAATGTAAATTTCAAAATGTTCTTTTAAAGACATCTCATGCCCCAGGCAACCAGATTTACAAAGTGGAAATGAATTTTTTTTAAACTCTAGGAGAGGGGAAGGGAGATAATCCCATAAAAGAAGCTATGTTCTACACCCAGACATTAATAGGGCTCATATAAAAGGCCCAGCTTAAGGCCTTAAAAGGCCCATCTAATGAAAGAAAGAAATCTCTTTAAGAGATGAGTGCCATCCATCTGACACTTACTCCCAGGTTGCCACCCCCCACGCCCCGTCACCGCCACCTCCACCAAGCTCAAATCCTAGAGGATGGGATCGAACATTTCTAAATCTTAGCTCACCATATCTGAAGAAAAAAGGGGAGGACGTGATTTTCAGGCTCTAAAATAAGATCCTGAGATGGGCGATATCCTGGACAGGGGCATTTGGGCCTTCTCCTGACAATTGAATCCAGTCCTATTTTCATCCACATAGGCTTTCCTTTTCCCCTTTAAAATTGAGAAACAGTCGTGTAACATAACACCTAGTGAGCCAGTTTGGGAATGAATATGCAGGATTTTACAAGTTCAGCAAGTATACCTTCTTTTAAAAGTTTGTCTGTGAACCCTAAATACATGTTGTGGGGCTGCTCACAGCCTCTCTTCAGCACAGGCACACAGGTACTTTTCTCTCTTTATTCATCAGAGAGTCTCTCTTTTCTGTTTCCGTATGGGGAACTATGGTTTGTGGGCTTTTTTTTAAATGAAAAGTGATACCGTCAAATTGCCTTTTCATGTTAGTGACAATTTAATATGTGCAAATCAGTGGGCAAATTAGGCCCATTCAGCATGCTCATTTTAGAACAAAAGATAATTGGCAAGGTAAATACGCCAACCATCCGCTTCTTCCCTCAAATCAGAAATCCTGATCATACACAAGCCACGTGCTGTGGTTTGATAGAAACAGCCCTGGACCCAGGCCCAGCAGGACCCGGGTCTGACTTTGATTCTGCCACCAGCCAGCGGTGTGACCTTGGAAAAGTCATTTGATCTCTATAGAGGATTGGACTAAGTGAACTCTATGGGCCTTTTCACCTCTGACATTCCACTAAATTCAGTACTTGTCACAGAAAGAATGCAACTCAAATTATTTAATAGTAAAAATAGCTGACAGACAACGCTGCAGCATTTGTGGAGTTTTACGTGTTATTGCATTTCCTCTTCATAACAACCCCGTTTTACAGATGAGGAAAGTGAACCTGAGAAAGATTGTGCCTTACAGAACTATGAAGCGTCTGAGTCAGGATGCAGACTCAGGTGTTCTGGCTTCCAAGTTTTCTTAGTGAGTTGGATGCCATCCATCTGACGTTGACTCCCAGGTTGGTCTTCCATAGACCAAACACAGAGGACATGGTTGAGCATTCCTTGATCTTGGCTCACTGTGTTTGGGAAAGGGAGGAGGGGGTGAAGCTGTCTGCTTAGCTGCCTCCCCAAAGGCTTCATCCAAACAAAAAACCAAGCCCCTTCTAGTTCCTCTCCTGAACACACACCCCTAAGTAAATATACTTGCACGTACCCGTCACCAAAATGCCTTGGAAGGAATTTCAGAGACCCCCCTCCCCACCACTCCCTTGGCTTCATTTCACTGAAATCATCCCTAAACAAGACAAGGGAGTGTCAGATATGAGAACTGTCAGGCATAAGAGGGTCAATTAGCAACTCCTCAGACAGCTGAGTTGGAATAACCATTTGGCGTGTTGCAATAGGGAGTCATGTGAGGTTCACAACAGATCCAGGAAGATGGTAAGTAAACCTTTTCACTGAGTCTCCACTTTCATTGAAGCTCCACTTCCCTTTAAAAAAATGCAATTTGGATTTCAATTTAATTGTAAAGACTCAAGATTCAATCGGATGAACATTTATTAAGCACCTATAATGCACCAGGCACTGTCCTAAGTACTGAGTATGCAGTTAATAAAAAGAAAGACAGTCCTGCCCTCAAGGAGCTCACAGTCTAATGGGGGAGACAACACACAGAAAGGAGGCAGAGAATTGAGGTGGGAGGAGACCAAGGATACACAGCTCGGGATATCTTGTTCAGTGGGTTGAGTCTAGGCGGAGCAGCAGATGCAGAGCAGAGTGAGCAGAGTCCAGTTTCTGTCCTCTATAAAGGAAGGCATTGGGAGGAGTTGAGTGCTCTCCCCCGCCCAGCCCTCCCATCAGAGTGGAGAGGAGGCTGAGGAGGGTGGCTTCAGGCATTGTAAAGTATTACACATATTACACATAGTTATTCTAAAGATTCAAGTCTGTTGGTCTTGCTTCCTTAGCAAATGAGGCTTGCCAAGAGAAGACTGGGAGGCTGTTCCAGTCTGCATCAGAAGAGGAGTTTGGGGCAGTTCCCGAGTTTCCTAGTTTTTCTAACACTTCTTACTTTGTACTGATCTTTAGAAAGGTTGTCTTTAAATGGCGGCATGTCAGGGGGTCATTACAGTGTGGGCCTGGATGGTCCATCCAACCGTATTCCTTCTTGTCTAATACTGAAAAGCCCATCTGGGTGGCTTGGAGGCCCAGGCTAGGAGTCTTAACGAAGTCTGTCTCTCCATGCTCTCTGTGTCACTAGGTTCGGTATTGTAATTCCTTGGATGAGGAGGAGAAGAGGGAGCTCAAACTCTTCAGCAACCAAAGGAAACGGGAGAATCTGGGCCGAGGAAACGTCAGGCCGTTTCCTGTCACTATGACAGGAGCCATTTGTGAACAGGTACGTTTGGGCAAAAGCTGAACAAGGCCAAACTACCCATGTCCTGACCACCTCACACTGGGGTAGAACGAGGACCTTCAAGTCCCCCAAAGCTCTTTCCAAGACAGAGAAGATAATGACTATCTTAGGACTAGTCCTAAGATAGTCATTAAAGATATAGAAAGATAATTTTGATCCTTGAGTCTGCTAAGTGCTAAAGAAGGCTTGGTTGTATTGTCCCTGGGAAATTGGACCAATAGTCATTTGTTTCTTTTCCACCCAATTGGAGGTTGCCCAAGGAGTGGAGGCAGACTTTAAGCTGGGAGAGTTTAGAGAAAGAAATGTCTATTTGGATGACAGCCTCCTCACTACCAGAAGTCCTTCATCTGCTGGTCTCCATTTTGTTGGTTCATTTTCTGCTTTTCCCTGTTTCTCTAAACTCAGGCCTTATCTAGCCAATCAATTAAGCACTGTGTGTGAAAATCTGAGCTGGTGATACAAAGAAAGGTACAAGTAGTTCCCGAGGAGTTCCTATTCTGATGGGGGCAAATACCAGAAAAGCAGTGTCACTCGATGAGCTAAGACCATTCCCAAGGACCCATGATGAAAAAGCCTAGCCACCTCCAGAGAGAGAACTGATTAACTCTGGGAGAAGATCAAAGCAGATTTTTTTCACTTTCTTTTTATTTCTTGCTTTTTTTTGGCAACATTACTAATATGGAAATACATTTTGCATGACTTCATATATATAAAACTGATATCATATTGCTTGCTTTCTCAATGGGTGGGGAAGGGGTGGGGGACAGAGAATTTGCAACTCAAAATTTTTTTGAATGAATGTTAAAAATAAATTTAAAAAAATTTTAAAGAAAAAAAGGAAGCAATATCAAAATGGTAGAGAAGAAAAGGGAAGAATCTCATCATCCTGGCTTGGAGTTCTAAGTATTATGGAATTCTAAGAGGGAGAAGTGGTATGGTGAGAACATGATGCAAAGAGCAGAATTCAGAGTCAGGAGACCTGAGTTCAGATCTCACCTCTCTACTTGTTACTTTTTTTTAATATTTCACATGTCATTTAACTTCTCTTTGCCCTAAGTCCCCCTGAAAAATGAGGGAGTTGAGCCAAGTTCTTTTCTCTAAGTACTTTTCATCTCCAAATCTTTTATCCTATGATCCTATGAAATGGGAGGTCTCTGGGGTTGAAGCAGTAAAGGGAAAGGGGAATCTTACTTTAGAAGAGGCCCAAAGTCATTTGTACTTCCATGAATCCACATCCCAGGGAGGAATGTGGTCAGTGCTATGGATTTTTGACATCAGATTTAAAGTTACACGTTCATAGCCATCTGTATTAGAGGGCAGTACAAAATATTGGCCAGAGGGTCAGCCTTGGAGACAGCAAGACCTTGACTCAATTTCTCTCTGACACAGTCATTTTAGTGACCGTAGGAAAGACATTTAGCCTCTCAGAGTCCTGGGTAATTCTTTAAGACTAAGTTATGGAAAGATTGATGATATATTTTGGCAGAGGGAGATTCCACACTGAGAGTTCACCTACAGGTTTGTAATCACAGGCTGGGCATCTCCAAAAAAAGCAGTCTCCCAAAATATGGGATCATTAGGTGGCACAGTGGACAGCATTATGGGCCTTGAGTCGGGAAGGCTCATTTTCCTGAGTTCAAATTCTGGCCTCAGATACTTACTAGTTTTGTGACCTCAGGCAAATCACTTAACCCTGTTTGTCTCAGTTTACTCATCTGTAAAGTGAGCTGGAGACGGAAATGGCAAACCACTCTGGTATCTCTGCCAAGAAAACCCCAAATGGGCCCATGAAGAACTGGACACGACTGGATAACAACCATAGTAACAAAACGTTTATACATGCATCAGTGGGAGAGTCTGCCAATTGTACCTTAATCTGACCAAAAAGCTGCCATCCTTCTCCAGGGAGAGGATTCCCTGCCCCATCAATCCCAATGCCCCATCAGGACCTCCTGGAAGGAGTAGACAGCCTTCTCACCCAATGCTCCTCTTCCTCTCTCCTACAGTGTGGAGGCCAGATTAATGGAGGCGACATTGCTGTGTTTGCATCGAGAGCCGGGCATGGGGTGTGTTGGCACCCCTCATGCTTCATGTGCACGGTTTGTAACGAGCTCCTGGTGGACCTGATCTATTTCTACCAAGATGGAAAGATGTACTGTGGCAGGCACCATGCTGAATGCCTGAAACCTCGCTGTGCAGCTTGTGATGAGGTAAGCACGGGCCCTTCCAGTCCTGGAATCTTCCTCTGGCCAGCTGTAGCCCAGATTTGTGCTGCCAGATGCCTTGGCCAAAGTCATCTCTACTCCTTTTAGATGCCTGGCCACAGGGACCTTTCATAGTTAGGAAATCTAGGGGACTCCACCATCTTTTTATTTTCAACTTATGAGACAAAAAGTTAATCATGAGTCCCATCCCAGAGGCCAAAATGTCTATCTGGAACATCCTCTTCAAAACCCATTTGGGGTTTTCTTGGCAAAGATACTGGAGTGGTTTGCCATTTCCTTCTCCAGCTCATTTTACAGATGAGGAAACTGAGACCAACAGGGCTTAGTGACTTGCCCAGGGTCACATTATTCCCCTCCAGGCATGCTGACATTCCTCACAGATAAGCCTGGCTTTATTCCCCCCTCCCCCCTTTCAGATCATCTTTGCGGATGAATGCACAGAGGCTGAGGGCCGGCACTGGCACATGAAGCATTTCTGCTGTTTTGAGTGTGAAGCGGTGTTGGGTGGTCAGCGCTACATCATGAAGGAGGGGAGACCCTACTGCTGCCGCTGCTTCGAATCCCTGTACGCGGAGTACTGCGACGCCTGTGCCCAGCACATAGGTAAGGCCCCTGCCTGCCCACCCGCCAAGGCAGGGCTCCCTACAAACCCAGTGGACCTAGGTGTGTTGGGGTGGGGGGATGGAGTTCGCAGCTTGAAGGTGACATAGTAGAGTGGAAGTACTCAAATCTCACCTCCGTTTACTCACTACCTGGGAGGAGACATTGGGGATACAAGTCCCAACAATTAAACCATCCCTATGCTAAAAGAGCTTATGTTCTAACAGAGGAGAGAACAAATACAAATAAAGTTATACGGTGTGTGTGTGTGTGTGTGTGTGTGTGTGTGTGTAAATAGATTAGCCTCTATAATGGTTATGTATTAAAATAGTATATATTTTAATATATAAATATATACATTGGGGGCCATCCTCAGAAATCTTACACATATATCTTCTCTCTCTCAATATATACCAAGAGAAATTGCATGTGTGTGTGTGTGTGTGTGTGTGTGTGTGTGTATGTTGCATACATGTAAAATTTCTGAGGGCGATAGGCTCGGCTCGTTGGTTTAGAGATACTAGGAAACTTAGGGGCACCTATATATAGGGTCTCTAAGGGATGTGTGTGTGTGTGTGTGTGTGTGTGTGTGAGAGAGAGAGAGAGAGAGAGAGAATGCCTTGAGGGTCCCTTGCAGCTCTAAATCAATGGTCCTGTCATGCTCAAAAATTATCCATACATACATACACACATATGTATACTGCCTATCTGTACTGTATCTGTGATAGAATATATTACATATAGTTTTACTGTGTGTATGTACACACCACACACACACACACACACACACAGTGTAAATACAAAGTGAATAAAAACCAATGTGTACAAAGTAGTTAAAACAGAGGGCTGGCCTGGATGGCCTCCGAGGTCCACTTCAACAATGATCCTCTGACCCCCATGCCCTTTGGAAAAGAACAGCTCAGCCATAGATCTATCCCACATGTCACAAGTCCTTTAAACAGAAGACAAGGGACTTCCTCTCAGCCTCTCCTTGACAAGCTGGCAGCTGATTGGGGAAAGGGAGCAGAGCCTCCGCTGCTCAGAGGTCAGCTTGGTAGCCATTCTGCCTCTGGAAAGCCCAGGATGGGACAGGAGACTTGTGTGGGATGAGGCTGGCAGCAGCACAGTCTCTGTGTTGCTTTTGCAACTCCAGGAAGTCTCTTTAGTCTCTGCTAGCTTTTTACCTGAAGGAAGTAGATGGGGAGATAGTGTGCCAAGCTGTTTAGGCCCACTTAGGAGTCATTATGATAAGGGAGAAAATTCAGCTGGACAGAGAAAGGGGGGAGGGGATGAATAGGATGGGTTGGGTTTTTTTGGCTGTTGTTAAATTTCCCCAGTGTCATCAGAAGGGATTTGTTCATACAGTGACTAATCCTGGGAGCTTTTTTTTTTGGTGGGGGTGGAGGTGGGGGGCCCCAGGGGTCAGACAACGAGACTGATAAAGATCAGCGGCCCTGTCTGTGCCTGACTGGGTGCCTGGGGATTGCTTAGTCATTCGGCACTGACTTTTCAAAGCCTGGGTCTCTTCCCTGGTCTGTGCCTTTCCTCAGCCCTGATGTTGAAGAAGCTTGCCCTGGAGAATACTTTTACTCCAAAGCATACTCTCCCGCACTGATCCACTGCTGTACAAATTGACCTAATTCTACTTTTCCCCTCCCCAAAAAGAGGAGGGGGAGAAATCCTTGCTCTTCCAAAGCATCATGCCCTCAGTGAGAAGAGCGCTAGGAGCCATTGGTTCTCAGGAGGGTGCACGAGCTTTCCTTGTCAGAGGAGTAGAGTGGGGAGAAGGAAGCATCATAGGGAAGATTCTTAAGCAGATGGTTCAGATCTTAGATCTGAGGGCTCTCACAGGCCATCTAGGCCAGTGCTTTTATTTTACAGATAAAAATGCTGCTGCCCAGGGAGGATTATCAAGTGGGGAGCGTGTTGGAGGGGAGGGAGGGAGGGCAGATTCTAATGAAGAGTGGGGACGGGATTTACTTTTCTAGTGAATCTTCTGTTTGTTTCTGGACTCTGTGGTGATCTTCCAGAAGTCACTACCTCTCTGGGCCCCACTTCCAACATCTGTAAAATGAGGGGGTTAAAGCAGATGGCCTCTGGTTTTAGATCTATGATCCTCCTCTTTTACATAAAATGTCTCTTTCTCTCCCCTCTTTAGAGGGGATGGACCAGATGGCCTCTGAGGCCCTTCCAGCTCAAAATCTATGCAGCTAACTCATTTCAGCTCTATAGAAAAAAATAGATATACTCTATGGGGCTTGGTTTCCTCATGTATAAATTGAGATAATCAAGTTCCAAAATCCTTTCCAGCTCTCAATCTAGAAACCTATGATCCAATGTCCCTTTGCTTCTACGAGTCTCAGTTTCTTCTTCTGTAAAGTGGGAGGAGTAAAATGGCTTGACCTCTAAGTCCATGAACCTAAATGCTTAGGTTATTACTGTAGAATGATAGGAACTGGCTTCACCTTCAGCAATGGCAATGATCAATGTGGGACATGTCTTCTGATAAGAAGGGCCGGCTCCCCCCACCCCCTGCTCCCCACCAGTGTGTCTGGAGAGGGAAAGCATGACCACACAGCTGCACAAGGAGGTCTGGCTCACCCCAGGATGCTGGATTTATTGGGTCCCTTGCTCCCTTCCGTCCTCTCAAACACAGTATGACTCTCCCTCCCTCTCTTCCTTTTTCCATAAAAAAGAGGGAAGGGTCCAAGTTTTATGGGAAAGGTACCGTCGTCCTCATCAGCTGCCTGTAATTTCTTTGGACGGCAAGGCTAAAAATACCCTCCGCTGTGAAGAAGATGCAGGCTTTGCTGCAAAAGAGAATTTTCCTTCCCCCAGTAAAAGTGTGGTGCTTTGCAAATTTGTGCTTACACACAGTCCCAGAGCTTTTCGAATGATCCCCCTTATCCAGATATCCCATATTTATACAGCAGCTCCCTGCATACTCATACCAGGGACCGGTTGCTAGGGAAACGGTCTTCTTTCCCCGCATCCGGCCGAGTAAACAGTCCTATAAACAGACATAGGGATGAAGCAGCCGTAGGCACATGCACTCTCAGAAAAATGCTTACAGGCCTTGTAAAGAAGGCAGATCTGGCCGTGGAAGGGACAGGACCATTTCCAGATGTGTGGGGTTCAGGAGTGGGTCAGTGGAGCATCCCAACCTGTGGGCGTTTATGCTGTGGCCTGAATTGCTTTTTCAACCCTGCTCCCATGCATTGGCTGCTTCTCCCCTCAATCCCCCCCACCAACATTGCTCTTTTGAGGTCCCCACAAGCCAGAACTCCTCGGATCTGCCATCTTTGTCAGACTCCAGCTGTCCCTGTTGGTCTCCCCAGGAGAGAGAAACCATGGACCTTTTCTCCTCCGGCCTCATAAAAACATTATGGGAGCACTCTGAGCTAAAGAGGAACAGTTGGAGGAGAATCTTCCTCTATCTCAGAGAGCACTGGGCTTGGAGCCAGAAGACCTGGGTTCAAATCCACGCTTAGTCACTTATTAGCAATGTGACTTTGAGTAATTTACTTAATCTCAGTTTCCTCATCGCTAAAATGGCAGGATTGCGCTAGCTGGCCTTTACCGTCTCTTGCAGCTCCGAATCATTGGTCCTATTCATTCTCAGAAGTCTCATTGCAGGCTGGGGTGGAATAAGAGTTTGAGAACATGGTCTGGGGAAAGATTTGGCCCTGGGGGAGGGGGGAGGGGGACAAGGGGAAGCCATGTCCAGCCATCAAAATGATGCTTCCTCTTACTCAAGAAGAAGCTCTTCTGGCAATGTGCTACCTTAGAACAGAAATATTTTGGGTGGTGGGCAGAGATCATGGGGAACATAAAGGGAACCTTGCCATGTTGAGTGTTCCAGGGTGACCCAGGCTCACACTTTGTGTAAGCTGTGACCAGCACTAGCCTGAGTGCATCTGCCTCCCTGTGGGTGCCCCAAAATGACAGTTTGGTAAATGTGAAATACAAAAGAGAAGTAAGAGGATCCCAGCCTCGATGGGACCCAAGTTACTAAAGGTTAGAGGTTCTCAGAGCTGCCTCTCTGGGCAGGGACATGGGGGGTTGGGAAGGTCAGTCTCAGAACAAGGAACTGGGAAGAACAGTATTCAAATCCAGGTCTTCCAGCTCCAAATTCAGCGTTCTTCCCATAACTTGCCTTTCGTTCCAGTCTGCAATTATGTTTCAAGATTGTAGCTATATGGTGCAGTGTATAGACCCTAGATGAGCCTGGAATCAGGAAGATCCAAGTTCAAATCCAGCCTCAGACATTTTATAACTGTGGGACACTGAGCACATCACTTCAACTCTGCCTCAGTTTTCTTATCTCTGAAATGAGGGAAATACCACCTCCCTTCCCTGGGCTGGTGGGAGGATCAAATGAGATAAGGCAAATGAATGTTAAGTGACTCACCCAGGGTCACTTAACTGGTAAGTTAAGTGGTAAGTGTCAGAGACTGAATTCGAACTCGGGTCTTCCTAGCTCCAAATCTACCCCTCTTTGTATGCTGCCCAGTCCCCCACATATCTACAGGGAAGGTAGGGAGGTACATCACGTTCAACCTAGAACACTTTAAAAACACATCTCTCTAGGGTCATGGAAAGAAAGCCAGACAATCTCAATGTGAATCTTGGTTCTTCCACCGCCCGGCTGGGTGAACTTGCTCAAAGGACTCTCTGAGCTGACTCAGATCAAAATGTCCCTCCACCTCTAACCCTAAATAGCCCCAGAGGGCTGCAGTGAGGGCTGGGTAAGGTAAGACAGAGTGCATCAGGATCCCTAAAGACAACATTGAGATCATTGTAATTTCAAATAATAGTCACTCATGTTTCTGCCATGCGGCATTTTTATAAATTCTATATGCCAATCCTGCCCCAGGTTCAGGAGCTATGGGAACCACTGGCCGTCACTGACCCCCACCTCCTTCATCCATGCCCTGATCCCACCCAGCTGAATTAGCTTTAGTCCCTAAGAAAACAAATAGTCTTTGAAACACTGACTTGTTGACCTGTATTGGTGGAGGGCATTTTCTTTACCTGGGAATTTCCTTTAACCAGTGCAATCACAGATCCAGTCTTAGCCCTTTCCTTAAGAGAATAAGACACAAGCTGAGTATATTTTAATTGGAAGAAGGAGACCAGAGAAGTTCTGAGACCATGTAGGAGGATGGGCAGACCTGGATGGGGCATCTTCCTAAGGGACTCTGGACATAAGAGGATGCTGAGAACAAACAGAATCCCTCCTCTGACACTACTCATGTGACCTTGGCCAAATTTCTAACTTCCCTGCGCCTCAGTTTGCCTATCTGTTGGTGAACTGCTCCGGGGATGTTAATGCTGGGAGGAAAGAGGACAGCTGGTCAACAGGCATTGGAAGTGGTGGGATCTTCCTATTCTTCAGGGAAAGGTATAGAGGAGATCTTAGTTCCAGATCATCTGTTCCCACCAAGGAGCAGGAATGTTGACCCGTATCTTCAGATCCTTGTTCTGGGCCAGCAATAGAGGTACGGCAGCTCCAAGGAGTGGCCTTCTTCTCCGAGTTACTTAACAGAGCTGCCTCCTTGGGAGCAGTCCTTCCAACTTTTCACCTCCTTTCCTTGCTACCCCTGAACCTCCTCCTCTACCCACCCCCACATTCCTTAATCCCCCCACTCAAAAATAAAGAGACCACACCCCCCATGTTGTTTGTGAAAGAAATAAATGGGGGGATAGCATAAGCAGAGCCTGCCTCCTCATACTCCTATGGAACCCACAGAGCAGGGGCACAGCAGGGAGGGGAAAGGAGAAGCAGCTGTCTGGTTTCTTCCCTGCCTTGCTGAGAATCTCCCCAGCTGCCTCCTCGCTCAGTGTCCCACTGCCACATCATTAAATGTCCATCTTGAGAAAATGGTGTTAGCTTGGGAGCCCTGCTCCAAGAAGGGTCAGTCACTAAATAGGTTGGAATTATTTCCTGCCTGCTGAGAAAGAGGGTTTTCAAGACCTTAATGAGGAAGATGACTTTCCTGCTCGTCCTCCCATTCTGAAGAATAAAGACCCTTCCGCAGCCCTTTGTTATTACCCCTCCCTCCACCTGCTGGGGGAAGGAAACACATCTTCCATCACAGGATCATTGACTTACAGTTCAGGTGGGCTGCAGAGCTCCTCTCGTCCAACCCCACATTTAAAAGATGGGGAAACTGAGGCACAGGGTAGCTAAGTAACTTAGATGAATTTTTGTGATTGAGTATTTCTTCAAGGACATGCCCAGCACCAGTCTTTGCTTCAGCAGTATCCCATGTCCAGAATTATCTTCCCCCTCTCTCCTGTCTCATCTTTCAAGACTTGTCTTGAATCCTGCATCCTGCAGGACCCTTTTCTGGACCCTTCTGTTACCTTTGTTAGACGGAGATGATATTACTATCGCCACTTTATAGATGAGGACACAGAGGCTCAGAGGGATAGATTGGCTTGTCTGAAGTCACTCAGTTAGAAGCCAAAAGGCTGAGTCTTCTAACCTCTAGCTCGATGCCCTTTCTGCTCCAACTGCCTTCTCTGCTTTTCTCCTTGTTCACCCCAGGTCCTCCAGGCTCATACCCCTTTCTCCCACACTTTCAAGTCCCCATTCCTAGGCTGTATAGCCAGGCCTTCCTGGCAGAAATGGTCTCCAAGGGCCATTGGCAGACCAAGCGCTAGCTCTTGGTTAGGCCTAGAGAGCTCTGTCCTCCCAAAGGCAGGGGCTTGTCCTCGGGTTCTTGTTAACACCTGGTGATGATGCCATAGGCTGCTTGTGGAATGACAAGCCAACTAACCAAGCCAGTTTATTCCTCTAGATTCTTCTACCAAGACATCTTAAAGGAATTGAGTCATGTTTAATAGGGGGAAAGTGGGGGCTGGGTGTGAGACTAGTCTTCAAGGCTTTGTGAAATACAGTGGCCAGCTCACTAGCTCTAGAGTCAGAGGACCTGGGTCCAAATCCCTCCTTTGTGACCTTGAGACCTTGGGCAAGTCAGTTATTTCTTTGGACCTCAGCTTTCTCATCTACGAAGAGAAGGGATTGGGTTAGAAAGCCTCAGAGGTCCCATTCAGCTCTAGATCTCTGGTCCTATAACGGTCTTTGGGCAGCTGGATGGTACAGCGGTTAGCACTCTGGCCTGGAGTCAGGAAGTTGTTGTCGTTCAGTCCGACTCTTCGTAGCCCCATTTGGGGTTTTCTTGACAAAGATGCTAGACTGATTTGCCATTTCCTTCTCTAGCTCGTTTTACAGATGAGGAAACTGAGGTAAACAGGATTAAATGGCTTGCCTAGAATCATACAGCTAGTAAGTGTCTGAGGCCAAATTTGAACTCAGGAAGATGAGTCTTCCTCACTCCAGGCCCAACTGCTCTGCAGCTGCCCTTGAAATCAAGAAGACCAAGGGTGACCTCAGACACTAGCTGTATGACCATGGGCGTGTCACTTAACTCCTATTTATCTCAGTTTCCTCACCTGTAGAAATGGACATGATAACAGCACCTACCTCCTAGTGCAGGGAGGATGACACTCATGAGATGAGAATTGTAGAATGCTTTGCACAATGCCTGGCACATAGTAAGAGGTGTATAAACGTCAGCCATTATTATCCTTCTTATTACCTGCCTCCCAGGGTTGTTGTGAGAATCAAATGAGATAATAATTTTAAAACAGAGTGCCCAGCACATAGTAAGTGCTTTATAAATGTTAGCTGTCATGAGCTGTTATTTGTAGACTGCATGGTGGCAGGGGCTAGCCTGCTGCTCGGGGCTAGCCAATCTGAACTGAGCTAGGCTAGTCTTCAAACAGAAAGCATCTAGGCTGTCACTTGCCAAATATGGACATTATGAGTGAGTCACGTGATATGGACATGAAATGAAACCGCGATTTATGTGTTGAGTACATCATCGACTTTATGACTCATCATAGGTAAGAGGAGCAAAGATTTAGAATTAGAAGGACCTCAGAGCCTAATCCAAGCCTTATTTTATGGAAGAGGAAACTGAAGCCCAAGGAGACTTAAATAACTTACCTAAAGTCCCCTGCTAGTAACATTCGAATCCAGGTCTTTTGACTCCAGAGCCAGGGTTCGTTCCACTAAAGCATGCTGCCTCAAGTTAATGGTAGAAGAGGAATTTCAGGTTGTAAGAGGGGTCCTGGGGCTGAAGACTAATGCTTTCTCCCTCATTGTCCTCCCCCAGGCATCGACCAAGGTCAGATGACCTATGATGGCCAGCACTGGCACGCTACGGAAACCTGCTTCTGCTGTGCTCACTGCAAGAAGTCTCTCCTGGGGCGGCCCTTCCTGCCAAAGCAAGGCCAGATCTTCTGCTCACGGGCCTGCAGCGCCGGAGAGGATCCCAATGGCTCTGACTCCTCGGACTCCGCGTTTCAGAACGCCCGGGCCAAGGAGTCCCGGCGCAGCGCCAAAATCGGTAAGAACAAAGGCAAGGCGGAGGAGTCCCTGCTGAACCCGTGCGGCCAGCTGCAGGTGACCTCTAACCGGCTCTCGGCCGACGTGGACCCCCTGTCCCTGCAGATGGATCTACTGAGTCTGTCGAGCCAGACGCCCAGTCTCAACAGGGAGCACATCTGGCGGAGTCGAGATGAGCTCTACCACTACGGGAACAAGATGGAGCAGAGCCCGTCCCAGAGCCCCATGCAGCTCCTCAGCCAGTGCAACATGCGAACTTCCTATAACCCGGCGCAGGTGGCCGCGGCACAGCCTGACCTGTGGGGAAAGCATTTCAGCAATCCCAAAAGGAGCTCCTCCCTGGCCATGAAGGGACACAGCGGCAGTTTCATGAAGGAATGTCGGGAGGACTATTACCCGGCCAGACTGCGCTCCCAAGAAAGCTATAGCGATATGTCCAATCAGAGTTTTAGCGAAACCCGAGGAAATATGAAAGTCCCCAAATATGAGGAGGAGGAAGAGGAAGGCGGCATGTCCTCCCAGCCCTGCCGCACCCGCCATCCACTCAGTGCAATGAAGTATACAGAGGATCTCACCCCTACGGAGCAAACCCCGCGGGGCTCCATGGAATCCCTGGCGCTGTCCAACGCGACAGGTAAGCCGTGTTTAAGCTTGATCCAGACCCGCTGCCGGCTCGAAGGCTTGACTTGGCAGCCTTGCTGTGCTCCGTCATGGCATGTTGGGGGTGAGGGCAGGTGGGCCACAGTCGGAGTCTAACCTACCCCCATCCCCGGGCACTCCTGCACACACACACAGCATCCCAGCAGAGAGTTGGGAATGT
The DNA here is from genome assembly GCF_011100635.1 of Trichosurus vulpecula. NCBI lineage: Eukaryota > Metazoa > Chordata > Mammalia > Diprotodontia > Phalangeridae > Trichosurus > Trichosurus vulpecula. The sequence continues at coordinate 178,735,448 of NC_050581.1, forward strand.
GTGATTCCTCTACCAGCCAAGAGGAATACAGGTGAGCCCAAGGGACAAGAGAAAACTGTCCTTTGATCCCGGCCCATTTCTGCTGTCTGCAGGTGTAGGGGTGTGTGTGTGTGTGTGTGTGTGTGCACGTGTACACACACACACACACACAGAGTACCTGCCAAAGCAGAAGAGTAGGGTGGGGGGTGGGGGGAGAAACACAGACCAAGGGAGAGGAGCAGTGAGGTGTCTAGAGCTGAGTGGAGCTCACACCTTCTCTCCTTCCCTTTGTTACACACTTGGAAGTTTTTTCTTTTTGGTCTAATTGCTTCTACATCAAGCTGATATTTCAGCTCTGAAACTTACTGTGCCTTCATCTCCTCAAGCCTGTTTTCCTTCTGTGGGAAATGAAGGGGTTGGACCAGTGGCCACTGCCAAGGTCCCTTCCAGCTCCAGCTTTGAGATCTCTTGGTGTCTCTTTATGCCTAGGGAAGGGAAGTGGCCATTATCGTCCCATTTTACAGATGAACCAACCCAGGCCTAGTCAGGCCCAATGCCCAAGGGGCCACAGCAAATTAGTGCCAAAGCCAGGAGCAGAATCCAGGTGACTTTGGGCATGAGCAGTCAGGACTCAAGGGGGCACAGACATGATAGTCATCTTAAAGTCTCTGAAGACTGTCACACAGAAGATGGATTCAGTGGCAGAACTAGAGACAATGACTAGGAGTAGCAAGGAGGGAAATTTATTACTAATAATAATAGCTAACATATATTGCTTTAAAATTTGGAATGTGTTTTACATATGTTATCTCATTTGATCAACACTGAGAGGCAGGTGCTATTATCATCCCCATATTACAGGAGAGGAAACTGAGGCTGGGAGGTTAAGTGACTTGTCCAAGGTCACAGAGCTAGTAAGTGTCAGAGGCTGGATTTGAACTCATCTTCCTTTCTCCAAGACCTTCCCCATATGTACTACTCAATATCCTTCCAATTCTGAAATTCTCATTTGAATTCCTATCAGCTAGGGCGGTATAATTTTCTTAATACTACAGTAAATAGAACATTGGGCCTGGGGTCAAGAAGGCCTGAGTTCAAATCTGCCCTTAGATACTTTCTAGCTGTGTGACCCTGGGCAAGTCACTTAACCCGCTTAGCCTCAGTTCCTTAACTGTAAAATGAGCTGGAGAAGGGAATAGCAAACCACTCCAGTATCTTTGCCAAGAAAACCCAAAATAGGGCCATGAAGAGTCAGACATTCCTGTCTGCCTCAGTTTCCTCATCTGTAAAATGGGGATAATACTAGCCCCTACCTCCCATGGCTGTTGTGAAGATTAAAAGAAATCACAAGTGTAAAGCGCTTAGAATGGTACCTGTCACATAGTAGGTGCCATATCCATGTTAGGTATTATTATTTAACCTTTCCCTTTAACCTCCATTAAAATGTAAACTCCTTGAGAGCAGGATTGTATTTTTGTCTTCCCTTTTATCTCCAGTACCCTGGCACCTAGGAAGTGCTTGTCAATTAATTTAATTAAATTTTATAAGATTTTTTTTTATTTTTAGTTTACAACACTCGGTTCTACATAATTTTGAGTTCCAGATTTTCTTCCCTCCCTTCCCCCCTCCCTGCCCAAGATGGCATGGAATCCTATATATCTTCTACATATAACTTCACGTTGAACTTATTTACACACTAGTCAAGTTGTGGAGAAGAATTATGACTAATGGAATGGATCATGAGAAAGAAGAAAGAGAACCAAAATAAAAACCCCAAAAACAAAAGAGAGATAAAAAGCAGGGTGGGGGGGGAATGGCAAGCATGAAGTGTGCCTCAATCCGCATTCACACTTCATAGTTCTTTCTCTGGATGTAGATAGTATTCTCCATCGTGAGTCCCTTGGAGTTGTCTTTGCACCTTGTGTTGCTGAGAAGAGCAAAGTCTATCAGGGTTGGTCCTCACAGAATCCATATATCTGTGGTTATGTGTAATGTTCTCCTGGCTCTGCTGTGCTCACTCAGCATTATATCGTGTAGGTTTTTCCAGGTTGTTATGAAGTCCGTGTCATCCCTATTTCTTATAGCACAATAGTATTCCATTGCCTTCACGTACCATAGCTTGTTCAGCCATTCCCCAATTGATGGGCATCCCCTCAATTTCCAATTCTTAGCCACTACAAAAAGAGCCGCTATAAATGTTTTTGCACATATGGATCCTTTTCCCACTTGTGTGATCTCTTTGGGATACAACCCTAGTAGTGGTATTGCTGGGTCAAAGGGTATGAATATTTTTATAGCCCTTTGGGCATAGTTCCAAATTGCTCTCCAGAATGGCTGGATCACTTCACAACTTCACCAGCAACGTAACAGGGTTCCAGTTTTCCCACATCCTCTCCAGCATTTATCATTTTCCTGTTTTGTCATTTTAGCCAATCTGACAGGAGAGATGTGGTACCTAAGAGTTGTTTTGATTTGCATTTCTCTAATCAGTAGTGATTTAGAGCATTTTTTCATATGCCTATAGATATCTTTAATTTCTTCCTCTGAAAACTGCCTGTTCATATCCTTTGACCATTTCTCAATTGGGGAATGACTTGTATCCCTATATATTTGGCTCAGTTCCCTGTATATTTTAGAAATGAGGCCTTCATCAGAGATTGTAAAGATTTTCTCCCAATTTTCTGCTTCCCTCCTAATCTTTGCTGCGTTGGCTTTTTTATACAAAAACATTTCAATTTAACATCATCAAAATTATCTGTTTTGCATTTTGTAATGCTCTCTATCTCTGGTTGTGTTGTGAATTCTTTTCTTTTCCATAAATCTGATAGGTAAACTATTCTTTGCTCTCCCAAATTGCTTATAGTATCAGCCTTTACTCCTAAATCATGAACCCATTTTGACTTTATTTTGATATATGGTATAAGATATTGGTCTATGCCCAGTTTCTGCCCTACCATTTTCCAATTTTCCCAGCAGTTTTTGTGAAATAGTGAATTCTTAGCTCAGAAGCTGGCTTCTTTGGGTTTATCAAAGAGTAGATTGCTATAATCTTTGACTACTGTGTCTTGTGTACCTATCTTATTGCACTGATCCACAACTCTGTTTCTTAGCCAGTACCAGGTAGTTTTGATGACTGCTGCTGTATAGTACAGTTTAATATGTGGTGTGGCTAGGCCACCTTCCCTAGCATTTCTTTTCATTAATACCCTAGATATTCTAGACCTCTTGTTCTTCCAGATGAATTTTGTTATTATTTTATCCAGCTCTGTAAAATAATTTTTGGTAGTTTGATTGGTATAGCGCTGAATAGATAGATTAATTTAGGTAAAATTGTCTTTTTATTATATTAGCTCGGCCTAACCATGAGCAACTGATGTTTTTCGATTTATTGAGATCTGACTTTATTCACGTGAAAAGTGTTTCATAATTATGTTCGTACAGTCCCTGGGTTTGTCTTGGCAGATACACTCCCAAATATTTTACATTGCCTACGGTAACTTTGAATGGAATTTCTCTTTCTATCTCTTGCTGTTGCGCTTTGTTAGTGATATATAGGAATGCTGAGGATTTATGTGGGTTTATTTTATATCCTGCAACTTTGCTGAAGTTGTTTATTATTTCAAGTAGTTTTTTACTTGATTCTCTAGGATTCTCTAAGTAAATCATCATATCATCTGCAAAAAGTGATAATTTAGTTTCTTCTTTGCCGTTTCTAATTCCTTTAATTTCTTTTTCTTCTCTTATTGTTACAGCTAACATTTCTAGTACCAAATTGAATAGTAGGGGTGATAATGGACATCCTTGTTTCACCCCTGATCTTATTGGGAATACATCTAGCTTATCCCTGTTACAAATAATGCTTGTTGATGCTTTTAGGTAGATGCTATTTATAATTTTAAGGAAGGCTCTATTTTATTCCTATGCTTTCTAGTGTTTTTAATAGGAATGGGTGCTGTATTTTGTCAAAGGCTTTTTCTGCATCTATTGAGATGATCATATGGTTTCTGCTAGTTTTGTTGTTGATACAGTCAATTATGCTAATAGTTTTCCTAATATTGAACTAGCCTTGCATTCCTGGAATAAACCCTACCTGGTCATAGTGTATTATTTTCGTGACAAGTTGCTGCAGTCTTTTTGCTAATATTTTATTTAAAATTTTTGCATCAATATTCATTAGGGAAATTGATCTGTAATTTTCTTTCTCTGTTTTGACTCTTCCTGGTTTGGGTATTAGTACCATATTTGTGTCATAAAAAGAATTTGATTCCCAAATAGTCTACAAAGTATAGGAATTAATTGTTCTTTAAATGTTTGATTGAATTCACATGTAAAACCATCTGGCCCTGGAGATTTTTTCCTAGGGAGTTCATTGATGGCTTGCTCAATTTCTTTTTCTGAGATGGGGTTATTTAGAAATTTTAATTCCTCTTCTGTTAACCTGGGCAATTTATGTGTTTGTAGATATTCATCCATATCCCTAAGGTTGCCAAATTTATGGTCATACAACTGGTCAAAATAATTCCTAATTATTGTCTTGATTTCCTCTTCATTCGAGGTGATTTCACCCTTTTCATTTTTGATACTGGTAATTTGATTTTCTTCTTTTTTTTTAATCAAATTGACCAAATGTTTATCAATATTATTGGTTTTTTCATAAAACCAGCTCTTTATTTCATTTATTAATTCAGTAGTTTTCTTGGTTTCAATTTTATTAATCTCTCCTTTGATTTTCAGTATTTCTAATTTGGTATTTAATTGGGGATTTTCAATTTGTTCTTTTTCTAGCTTTTTCAGTTGCATGCCCAATTCATTGATCTCCTTTTTCTCTATTTTATTCATGTAAGCATTTAGAGATATAAAACTTCCCCTAAGAACTGCTTTTGCTGAATCCCATAAGTTTTGGTATGTTGTCTCATTATTGTCATTCTCTTGAATGAAGTTATTAATTGTTTCTATGATTTGTTCTTTGGCCCACTCATTCTTTAGAATTAGATTATTTAGTTTCCAATTAATTTTTAGCTTATTTTTCCATGGTTCTTTATTACAAATAATTTTTATTGCAGCATAATCTTAAAAGGATGCTTTGACTACTTCTGCCTTTCTGCACTGGTTTGTGAGGTTTTTATGCCCTAGTACGTAGTCAATTTTTGAGTATGTGCCATGTACTTTTGAGAAGAAAGTATATATTCCTTTTTATCCCCATTCAGTTTTCTCCAGAGGTCTATCATATCTGCCTTTTCTAAAATTCTGTTCACCTCCTTAACTTCTTTCTTATTTATTTTGAGGTTAGATTTATCAACTTCAGAGAGGGGGAGGTTGAGGCCTCCCAATACTATAGTTTTCTGTCTATTTCTTCCTGTAACTCCCTTGACCTCTTCTCTAAGAATTTGCATGCCATACCACTTGGTGCACATATGTTAAACAATGATATTGCTTCATTGTTTATGGTGCCTTTTAGCAGGATATAGTGTCCTTCCTTATCTCTTTTAATTAAATCTATCTTTACTTTTTGCTTTGTCTAAGATTAGGATTGCTACACCTGCTTTTTTTACTTTAGCTGTAGCGCAATATATTTTACTCCGGCCTTTTACCTTTACCTTGTGTGTATCCCCCTGTTTCAAATGTGTTTCTTGTAAACAGCATATTGTAGGATTATGGTTTTTAATCCATTCTGCCATCTGCTTCCGCTTTGTGGGAGAGTTCATCCCATTCACATTCACAGTTATGATTTCTAGCTGTGTCTTTTTCTCCATCCTATTTCCCCCCGTTTACGCTTTTATTTCTCCCTTTCCCCTCCCACTCCTCAACAGTTTTGCTTTTGACTGTCGCCTTCCTTAGTTTACCCTCCCTCTTGATTCCTCTCCCTTATCTTACTGTTTTCCATTTGCTACTTCTTCCCTCCTTTCTGACCACCCCCTCCCTTTTTTCCCCCTTTCCCCTCCTACTACCTGTAGGACAAGTTAGATTTCTATACTTATCAGGGTATGTTATTACCTTCTTGAACCAGATCAGATGACAGTAAAGCTCAAATACTGCTCTTCTCCCTCCCTTCTTTCCCTCTACTATAATGTGTTTTTGTGCATCTTCATTTGATGTAATTTACCCTTTTCTACTGCCTCCTTACCTCTTCTCCCATAACCCTCCCTTTACGTCTCTTAATTATGTTTTTTATCCTTATATCAGTTATTTTATAAAGACATTCACAGTCTATGTGTATCCCTTTCAATTGTCATAATAGCTGTACTATTCTCAAGACTGATATATATATATATATATATGTATACATATAAAACATACATAAGAAGATATAATTCTATGTAAAGATGCAAATAATTTGCCCTTATTGATTAATAAGGTTCGTGGGGGGTTTTCCCCCCATTTACCTTTTTATGTCTTTCTTGAGTTTTGTATTTGAAGATCAAGTTTTCCATTGAGTTCTGGCCTTTTCATCAGGAAGGTCTGGAATTTCTTTATTTCGTTGAATGTCCATCTCCTTGCCTGAAAAATTATGTTTAATTTTACTGGGTAGTTGATCCTTGGTCGTAGTCCCAGCTCCTTTGCCCTTCAGAATATCATATTCCAATTTCTCCTGTTATTTAATGTAGAAGCTGAGAGATCCTGTGTGATCCTGACTGTAGTTCCACGATATTTAAATTGTTTCTTTTTGGCTGCTCCTTGACTTTGTAATTCTGAAATTTGGCTATAATATTTCTTGGTGTTTTCAATGTGGGATCTCTTTCAAAGTGTGATGGGTGGATTCTTTCAATGACTATTTTACCCTCTGGTTCTAGGACCCAGAGGCAGTTATCTTTGATAATTTCTTCGAAGATACTGTCAAGGCTCTTTTTTTCATCATGGAGTTCTGGTAGATCAATAATTCTTAAATTGTCTCTCCTGGATCTATTTTCCAGGTCAGTTGTTTTTCCAATCATATAGTTCCCATTTTTTTCTATTTTTTCGTTCTTTACATTTTGTTTTACTACTTCTTGATGCCTCATAGAGTCATTAGCTTCCACTTGCTCAATTCCAGTTTTTAGTGAGTTGCTGTCTTCATTTTGCTTTTGAGTCTCCTTTTCCAATTGGTTGATTTTACCTCTCAGGGTGTCATTTTCTCTATTTAGATTCTGAATCTCCATAGCCATTTCGCCAATCTTATTTTTTAAGGACTTGATTTCGTCAGTGCTTTTTTTTCCCCCATTTTTCCCCATTTTTTCTTTTACCTCCCTAATTTGGTTTTTAAATCGTCCTTTAGCTCTTCCAGTAATGCTTTTTGGGCTTGAGACCAGTTCACATTCCCTTTTGAGGTATCAGATAAGGGTATAGTGTCATTGCCATCCTCTTCCAAATTGGTATTTTGATCATGCCTATCTCCATAAAAAGAATCAGTGGTCCTCAGTTTTTTCATGTTCTTCTTCACATTGGTTAGCCTTTTCCTGGCTTCACAATGAATTTCTGCTTTTGGGGCTCAGGACTCTCTGTCCAAGGTTTCTTATTCTGGGGCTTGTGAGTCTAGTTACTGGCATTGTGAATTATTGCCTTCAGTTTCCTGAGGTGTGGGGAAGGGGTCTGGCTGCCCTAAATCTCCTCTTCCCCTGGGATTGCTCTCCAGTACTGTTGCTATTCAGCAATGGTCTCAGCTCTTTGTTGTTTGAGCGGGTGTCTGGCACTTCTCCTGGGGGAGCAAGGGTACTTCTGGGCTCCTGGTGTTGACCCCTGCTGGCTCTGCCCCTCTGGGACTCAGGAACCCCCACTGCTCGGCCACTGAAGCCCCACTTCTGTCTCCTCTATTCCAGCGTTTTTTCCCGAGGAATTCTCTGGGTGGGGGGAGGGGGAGGGTTTAGAGCCGTTTCCCTGGCCATTATGTCTCTCGGAAGTTCAAGAAAATGCGTTTCATACCTTTGGGCTGCAAGCCTCAGGAGTTGATGTCTCACAGCCAGTGGAGTTGCGCTGCTGCCTTTCCTCGCTTCCACAGACTGCTGTCCTGTGTTGGGAGGTCTGGGGATCTCCGCTGGTTTCAGGCACCCAGCTTTCTCCCAGCCTGTCTTGCTGGTTGGTTTCCTAGACTGCTTCTCTTTTGGTGCTGTCTGGAGCAGCTCCGAACGCTGAGCGCTCTCCCAGCCTATAGTTTCGGCCTTTTGGACTCTCCTGGCTTGGAAATTTGTCTTACTCAGACTGCTTGCAGTTTCTAACTCTCTCAAATCTACCCAGATTCACATTTTTATAGGAATCTGACAGAACTTGTGAGAGAGATCCAGTAAGATGCTGTTTTCATGTGGCCATCTTGGCTCCACCCCCCTAATTTAATTTAATCCTGCCATTAAGGAACTCTGTCATTCTTGTTTATGTCCCCAGTGTTGAGCACATAGTAAGCACTTAATAAATGCTTGTCTGTTGATTGAATAACTTTTCTTTTTTGGTTTATTATGTAAAATTTATTATTTCTATATTTTTAATATCCTTTTCTTTTTAAATTTTGAATTCCAAATTCTCTGCCTCCCTCCCAGCCCTCCCCATTCACTGAGAAGGTGAGAAAATGGTATCAATTATATATGTAAAATCATGCAAAACACATTTCTATATAGGAAGGAAGGAAGGAAGGAAGGAAAGAAAGAAGGAGAAATTATAATTCAATTTTCATTCCAAGTTCATCAGTTCTCTCTCTGGAGGTGGATTGCATTTTTCCATCATGCTGCTGATGTTCCATCATTTCCATCATGTCTGACTCTTCATGATCCCATTTGGGGTTTTCTTGGCAAAGATACTGGAGTGGTACAGATGTAGAAACTAAGGCAAATAAGGTTGATTTGCCCAGGGTCCCACAGCTAGGAAGTATCTGGGGCCAGATTTTGACTCAGGAAGATGAGTCCCAGACTCCAAGCCCAGTCCACTGTGCCGCCTAGCTGCTTCCATCATAAGTTCGTTGGAATTGTCTTGGATCATTGTATTGATCAGAATAGCAAAGTCTCTCATGGTTGTTCGTCACTGTTGGTGCTGTGCACAATGATCTCCCGGTTCTTCTTACTTCACTTTACAATTCACATAGGTCTTGCCATGCTTTTCTGAAACCACCCTCCCTGTCATTTATCCTACCACAAGAACATTCCATCACAGTCACATGCCCCAACTTGTTCAGCTATTCCCCAGTTGATGAGCATCAGTTCAATTTCCAGTTCTTTACCAGCACAAAAAGAGCTGCTTTAAATATTTTTGTACATATGGGTCTCTTTTTATCTTTCTGTAGTATAGACTTAGTGGTATTGCTGGGTCAAAGGGTATAGCCCTTTGGGCATAGTTAACAAATTATTCTCCAGAAACTTTGAACCAGCACACAGTTCCACCAACAGTTTATTAGTGTACCCATTTTCCCTCATTCCCTTCCAGAATTTGCCATTTCTAATAGATGTAAGGTGATACCTCAGGGTTGTTTAAATTTGCATTTCTCTAATCTCTGGTGGTTTAGAGCATTTTTTTCATATAACTATAGAGAAGTTTGATTTCTTCTTCTGAAAAATGCCTGTTCATATCCTTTGACCTTTTATCAATTGGGGAATGATTCTTAAATTTGACTCAGTTCTATACATATATACATATACATATATATGTATATACATATATATGTATATACATATATACATATATGTATATATGTATATACATATATATATGTATACATATGAAAAACGAGGCTGTCAGAGAAACTTGCTGTAAAATTTTTTGTTATTGCTTCATTGTCTCTTTTTAATTGGGTCTTTTTGCTTTTTTGTTTTGTCTGAGATCATGATTGTGCACCTGCCTTTTTTACTTCAGCTGAAGCACATCTGCTCCAGCCCTTTGTTTTAACTCTGTGTGTGTTTTAAATGTGTGTTTTGTGAACAACATACTGTTGGATTCTGGCGTCTAATCCATTCTTCCATCCACTTCTATTTTGTGGGTGAGCTCATCCCATACACTTTCACAGTTATGATTACTAGCTGCATTTCCCTCTATCCTGTTTTTTTCTCCTTTTTATCCTTCCCTCTCTCTCTCCCTCCCTCTCCCTCCCCCTGCATCCCACCCCTTCTCAAAAGTCTTTGCTTCTTATCTCTGCCTCTCAATTTATTCTCTCTTTTATCATCTCCCTCTTCCCCTCATGGTTCCCTTTTGGATAAGATAGATTTCTATCTGAGTGTGTGTGTGTGTTTTGCCCTCTTTGAGTCAATTCTGATGAGAATGAGGTTCAAGCACTGCCTACTGCTCCTCCTCCATTTTCCCCTCCCCTATAAAAGCCCTTCCTTATATGTTCCTTTGATGTGAGAAAATTTTCCCCATTCTACCTCTCCCTTTCTCCTTCTCCCAGTGCATCCCTCTTTCTCACCCCTTCATATATTTTGAGATCATCATAACATAATCAACTCACATTCATGCCCTCTATCAATGTAAATACCTTCTAACTGCCGTACTAATGATAAAGTTCTTAGGAGTTACATGTATCATCTTCCCATATAGGAGTGTAAGCATTTTAAAATTATTGAACCCCTCATGATTAGTTTTTCAGGTTTACTTTTTTATCCTTCTCTTGAGTCGTGTTCGATTGTCAGATTTTCTATCAACTGTGGTCTTTTCATTAGAAATGCTTGAAAGTCCTCTATTTCATTAAATATCCATTTTTTCCTCTGAAAGATTGTACTCAGTTTTGCTGTGTTGCTTATTCTTGGTTGTAATCCTACCTTCTTTGTCTTCTAGAATAGCGCATTCTAAGCCTTCAGCTCCTCTAACATGGAAGCTGCTAAATTTTGTGTGATCCTTACTGTGGCACATAATATTAAAATTGTTTCTTTCCGGATGCTTGCAATATTTTTTCTCCTTGACCTGGGAGCTCTGTAATTTGGCTAAAATGTTCCTGGGAGTTTTCATTTTGGGATCTCTTCCAAAAGGTGACTAGTGGATTCTTTCAGCTTCTCTGGATCTAAGATAACAGAGAAGTTTTCCTTTATAATTTCTTGAAATGTGATGCAGGCTCTTTTTTTGATCATGGTTTTCAGGTAGTCCAATAATTCTTAAATTATCTCTCCTTAATCCATCTCCAAAATCTGTCTTCAACAACTATTGTTAATAGTTGTTTTTTTAATGAGATACTTAACATTTTCTTCGGTTTTTTTTCATTCTTTTGTCTTTGTTTTACTGTTTCTTGATGTCTCATGGAGTCATTATCTTCAACTTGCCCAATTCTAATTTTTAAGGAATTGCTTTCTTCTGCAAGCTTTTGTACATCTTTTTCCATTTGGCTAATTCTGCATTTTTAAGAATTTCTTTTCTTCAGTGAATTTCTGTGCCTCTTTTGCCATTAGGCCAATTCTGATTTTAAGGTGTTATTTTCTCTAACATTGTTGTGCCTCTTTTACCAAACTGCTAATTCCCTTTTCATAATTTTCTTGCACCACTCTCATTTTTCCCTCTACCACTCTTATCTTTTTCTATAATTCTTCCAGAATTTTTGTTCGGTTTGGGTCCAATTAGCATTTTTCTTTAAGACTTTGCTTGTAGCTGTTTTCACATTGCTGTCTTCCGGGGTTTTATTTTGGTCTTGGGTCCCTGCCACCATAGTAGCTTTTTATGCTCAGTTTCTTTTTTTGTTGTTTGCTTATTTTTCTCATCTATTTCTTGACTTTGAACTTTATGTTAAAATTGGGCTCTGCTTACCTGGGGTGGGGAGGCACTGTCCCAAGCTTTGGGCTTTTTCATGCTGCTGTTTTCAGAGCTAGTTCTGGGGGTCTCAGGTTTTTGGTGCTTCCAAGGTGGTGTGATCCCAGGAGAATTGTGGTCACGGCTCTGTGCTCTGGTCTTTGGAAGAGCCCTGTTCTCCGGCAGCCACAAGGGCTGGTGTTCTTCTCAGCCCTGGAACTGTGACCAGGGCCCTTGCTCACTTGTAACCAAGGAGAAGCACACCTCTCTGTTCTGAAACTGTGGCTCGGAACTGCTATGGGCAATAGAGTTGCCAATCAGTGCCAGCTCTACCCGGTGCCAGCAAAGGGTCCTCTGTAATCTCTTCCTTACTAGTTGCTTGACCCTTCTTACAGTCTCTGGGCTGGAAACTCTCTAAATTGCTGCTGCTGCCACCACCATTGTTGTAACCCCCTCCAAGGCCCACTGCTGGTACTGCTGCAAGTACACTCCAGACTGGCTCCTAACCTGGTCTCAGAGACCTCTCCTGCCAACCTAAGTTGTCTTAGGCTGGAAAAACATTTCACAGTGACCTCTTGTTGGCTCTGCTGCTCCCAGATTTGATTTGGGGAGCTATTTTTAAATTGTTTGGAAGAAAATGTTGGGAGAGTTCAGCTGAGTTGATGCCTGTACTCCACCATCTTAACTCCACCTCCTGAATGACTTTGCCCTGGAGATAATGAGGTATAACTTATGCCAAAGAAGTTTTCTGTGCTCAGTAATGGGAGAGGCTAGCAGAGAACAGTCAGAAATGTGGGGGTGGGCCAAGGAAATAAGGAAGGCAATGTAGGGATTCTCGGAGCCCACCTCTGTGTTCCAGATTTGCAGGAACCCAAGATTCTCAGCTCCTGAAGGAGGCTCCAACCCTCTGTGTGTCCTTGAGCCAATGAGTTAACTTCTCAGCACCTCGGGACTTTCTGCCCCTGCCCCCCACTCAGGATGTTACCCCAGAATCACATCTTAGTGGAAAAACACACTCCTGCTCTTCTGAAGTGCAGCAGGCTGATAGGTGGAAGCTGGGCTTGTGCTGCTGGGGAAGGTACTGGAGCATCCTCTGCTCAGGAGTTTGAGGATTAAACACTGTGGCCTTGGAGATTCTCAGGTGCCTCCTCCTGTGTTGATGCTTGGATTCCATAGCTCCTGCTGAGCTTGGGGCGCTACTTCCTGCTTCTTCAGGTTCAGATCTATGCTTATTTTTCTTTTCTTCTCCACAAAGGCAAGAGAATGTTGCTCCCCCCTCCCCATGCATTTTAGGCTTTTGTGCATCCAAGGGCCTATCACACGCAAAAATGTTGGAGAGAGATTGCCACAAATCCCACAAAAAGTAGCATTTTAAATTAGTCACCAGCTGAAAATAGCCTCGAGAGCTGCATGTGAACATGTATGTGGTACGAGTACATGGCATTGGCTAGATTTGAGAAATCAGGCTTTTCTAAGCCCACCATACACATTTTGAAAGGAAGGGAATTAGTGGGGTTTCTTTCTGGCAGGATGAGTTTTTTCCCCCTTTGCTTTGGTCTGAAGATTTAGTGGACTTTGGAAAAACTAGCCCTAGAAAGCAAGCAGCCTAATTTTGGAAGTCAATGTGTCTTTAAATTTTAAGACTGCAGCCTGTAACAAGGACGCCTAAACACCTCGAGCCCGGAGCCAAAGTTGGGTTTAATTGATGGTTTTCCCCCCTTTGGTGGTCAGTAATTTACATTATCAAATGACTAGGTTGTAGTTAGTCTGGCAAAGAGAACAGGCCTTTTGAGAGGCAACATTTTCCCTCAAGCATTGCAGAGAACAATGTCACTATAGTGGTTTACGAACCATGAACCAGAGGTCCGGCTGCCTCCCGTTTGTTCCCAATCACATTCTGTTGGGAGCTGGGAGTGTACAGACCTTTCTCCTTGGAACAGACAATCCGTCCCTTATTATGCATTTATAGACCGAGGCAGGCCGTGTTGCCCTGATGCCTGCACACCCCACCCCCACCCCCTTTTCACCTCTCCCCATCCCTACCCCCACCTCTTTCCTACACTCACTTTTTGGAAGCATTGGCAGTTGTACCTTGGGTTAACCCTGTCGTGTTCAGACATTCCATTGGCACAGACTAGGGGTGCAGATTTGGGAACATAGATTTAGAGCTGGAAGGTCTTTGAGAAGTCATCTAGGCAGAAGTTTTTATGGAGGTCTGGATTTGCCCAAGGTCGCACAGAGTGTAGGTGGCAGAGTCCCGATTCATAGGATCATAGATTCCAAGATGGAGGCCAGCTAGTCCAATCCACTCATTTCACAGATGACGAAGCTGAGGACCAGAGCCATGAGGTGATTTGTTACATGGGGAATGAGAGGCAGAGTCAGCATTTCAAACCCCGGCCTTCTGGTTCTAGATCCACAGAGCTGCCTTCTGTACCACCCTGCCCTTCCTGAGGGGTTAGGTTGTGGAACTGGGTTTCCAGCAAACCACTGATGAATGAATTGTAAGAAATAAAAATCTTCAATGTGGTAGCCCATGGGTGCCTTTATAGATTTGTTTCAGTATGCCTGAGGAGGGCTGCTAGAATAGAAAAGACAGCATAATGCTGGAATGAGTGTTAGGAGACCTGGGTTCTAGTTTATATTTACTACTGTGTGATCTTGGGGGAGTAATTTCACCTCTCTGCCTCAGTTTCTTCCTCTGTAAAATAAGATATTGTTAGCCCCGAATGAATCTATTGTCTTGCAATCCTTTCCCCGCTTATAGTTAACCAATACAAGTTTTCAATCTGATTCTTACCTAACCCACAAATATACTTCCTTAAGGGAGTAGGTACTTCAAAAGATGTTCAGGGAAGTCCCTCCTTTGTCAAGATATCTCCCCCAACTTTCCCACCATGGCATATGAAGTTCCCATAATTAGAAACTCATCCTTTTGGATTCCGGATTTACCTTCCTACACAGCCTATTAGGCTACTCTTCTCAGTCCATTCAGTCATTAATTCATTAGTTTAAATTATCTTCCTGGACAGAAAGCTAGGAACAGGATTAGGAGGCAAGGATGATCACAGAGGGCAGCCAAGGTCAGAGTCCAGCATAGAACATCAAAGAAGAGGAGGAGGAGGATCAGGTTCAGAGTCTGAGAAGGCAGGTGGGGCACTGAAGGGCTCCAGGTCAAGCCAGGCAGTAGTGCACCAGAGGTAGTAGAAGCAGCCTGATGGCCATTGGGCTCTGCTCTGCTTAGACCATTTCTGCAGTAGCATGGTCAGTTCTGATCTGGGGAAAACATCAGTAAACTGGAGAGTGTCCAAAGAGGGCAACTAGGACAGTAAAGGGCCTCAAATTCATCCCATATGAGGACATTTAAGTTGCAGAAAAGAAGACCCAAGGGGTTCATGATTGTTGGCTTCAAGTATTTGAAAGGCTGTTCCTTGAAAGAGGTCTCTCTGTCTGTCTTTGTGTGTCTGTGTCTTTGTGTGTCTGTGTCTCTGTGTCTCTCTCTCTGTGTGTGTGTGTCTGTCTGTCTGTCTGTCTGTCTTTGTGTGTCCCTCTGTTTCTCTCTTCCTCTCTGTCTCTGTTTTTCTCTGTGTCTCTGTCTCTCTGTGTGTATTTCTCTCTGTTTCTCTCTTCCTCTCTGTCTCTCTCTGGCTCCGTTTCTCTCTCTCTCTCTCTCTCTCTCTCTCTCTTCCCTGCTTAACCTCAGAGGGCTGAAGTAAGGAACCATGGATAGAAGTGAGACAAATTTACACTTGACGTATGGAAAACCTTCCTAACACCTGGAGCTGTCCCAGAATGGAATGGGCTGCCTTGAGAGGCAGTGGCTTCCATTTCCCATTTGGAAGTCTTCAAATAAAGGCTGGTCACTTTGGGGGTAATAAAAGTATTTATATTATGTTTTAAGGTTTGCAAATATCTCATTTTAACCTTACAACAACCCTGGGAGATGGGGGATATTATTATCCCCAGGAAACTGAGGTAAACAGAAGTTTAGTAACTAACATGCCCAGGGTCATGTAACTGGTAAGTGTCTGGGACTGAATTTGAACTCAGGACTTCTTGGCTCCAAGTCCGGCTCTCCATCCACCGCACCACCAAGGGTATGTTGTAAAATGACTTGTTTTAAGGTTTGGGCTGAATAACTAGTTATGCACATGATTCCCCTTCATAGATAATAGTCATGCCAGTGGCCATCCCAGCCACACTCACTACCCATCCTGGAACAGCTCATTCCAAGTTTCTGTTTAGCTCCAAACTTGCCTCTATCCCCTGCTAGTGCCCAGAACAGGACTCCTACGGGCATGGGCTCTCCTTGCCACCCAGTCCTGGGTGCTTTGGGGAGCTGTTTTGGGGGGAATCAAGATCAATAGAATTATACCATTGGTGTGTTACAGGGTGACGGGAGCTGTGGTAGATGGGCAGAAGACAGTGTGACTGAATGGGGATTTTCAGTAGGGTCAGATAAGCATTTTATGAGGGCAGAGCCGGACTGGGAGAGCTCTAAAGACAAACCTTTGCGTTGTCACAGTTTTCAAGCCCCAATTCCTGATTGCCACAAATCAGCAGAAAGCATGACAGGGGCCTGAAATGAGAAAGTTAAGAGTCCTACAAAGCAAATCGCAGACTGAACTGAAAATGTAGAGGCAGGAGAGAAAGGGGACTTACTGGCTCCTTGGGTCGGGTTGGAATTTTTGCAGTAGACACACACCCTTCAGATGCATAACCTCCACACCTTGGCAATGGAAATTGTCTTGTGCAACCCCAGACGCTGTGGATTGTTGAGGGCCATGGGGCGATGTCTCAGCATTCTGGCAAACTGGAAAAGAATGTTCAAACAGCAGTGTGGATATGTGGGGTGGGCGAGGGACGCGGCTCGGTTTACGGAGCGTTGCTGAAATGTTGCTTTTAATCCCTGTAATGCAAAACGTTTCTATATTTAATTTTATGAAGAAACTGCCTTAGTATTCGTTTGCATAGCTTGTCTAATTGTCTGTTAACCCAAAGCCTTTGTTTAAATAGTTGGTTAAAAACTCATCATCCCCAGCTGGCACGGATTAGCTGCCAGAGCCACACTTCAGAGGCCACACCCTCAAAGGGCCCAGTTTTTCCTGCTCATTGTCCTTTTAGGCTGACCCAAGGGAATTCTCCCTTCAGTCGTCTGAGAAGTTGCTCCAATACAAGGCACCCCTCCTTTTTCTACCTTCTCACTCCCTTCCTTGACCCCTCCAAAAAGTGATCTGTCGTTACTGGCCAGTCATCCGGTCTGGCATCCTTAACGCTGCCAACCAGGGTTTATTACTGTCATCAAGTAATTATTCTTCCAAGTTTCCCTGTCCAGCAACTCATCCATAAAGTATTAACAGAGAAAGTGAGAAATTAATCAGTGGCGGTTGGTGAAATCCAAAGGGCCTTCTGAAGATAACCCTTAACCACTGGGCTGCCTTCCCACTAATGACATTTTAATGATAAAGATTTCAGGCCAGTGGGGGAGATAGTTTTGAGCATGTGAACTCTTTTCGTGAACATCTATACCAAACATAGATAGGTGGAGTCCATGGGCAATTTTGACCAAATACACTTCTCCTCTGACTCTCTGATGAGTTGCTCTAATCCTGGATATTCCTCGAGGGAATGCAGTAGAGTTGACGCAGCACTGGATTGGGAGTAAGGAAGATACAGTTTGAAATCTTGTCCTGGACACTTGATAGTTCTGCTCGTAAAGTGCTTTCACACTGGTGATCTCATTTATAGTGGGTGTTCTCTTCACCTGGTGAGATGCAGAGGAGAAAACAGTAGACAGCACAATAAGAAGCTCCATGGAGGGACTTTTTGTGGACCTTGCAGAAGCCTTCCTGCCCATTGGTTGTAGCATATGTCCATGACAATTGACATGCCCAGGGTAGGCGATCATGACTGCTGTATAAGTAGAAAATTTTGCTCATTTTATTCATTTTGTAATTAAGAAACCAACCTTGAGAGATAATCCTGGTGGTGGGTGGGGAGCGATTTTGGGCTGGAAAGATGTTTATGCGTATCTACAAAGTATATTCATGAAGTACACTACTCCATATATTGTAAAGCTCCCTTTTTATAACTTTCCGATTTAGGCCTCTCTGGCGTGTTGTTCATTAAGAAAGGAAAACAGAGTGGTCACATGCTCTCCCTTGACTTGGGGGATTTTATTTTAAACCCCAAGCCCAGTAATGACAGTTTCTGAATCTTCTTCCTTCATCTGCTAGCAAAGGAACAGCTATTTAAATCTCAGATCCTAGAAGATCCCACACAGATCCAATGTGAGCCATAGTTTAGCCACCCCAGTCAATGAGTGAATCATTCTTGCTGGTTCACATCCATTTGTGACATCCCCCAGAGTGCTCTTAGTGTGAGGAGGCAGCATGCTACGATAGAAAGAGGATTGGCCCTGGTGTGAGGGCCTGGGGCTATATCCCACATCTAATGCTTATTACCTTTGTAATAAGCTATCCCCCTTTGCTATCCTCCTTTTCCTTTTGCCCTCAGTCTTACTTTGGGTAAGTCACTCAACTTCCACGAAAATATCAATAAAATGGCGAGGTTGTGCTAGATGGCCCCTAAGGACCCTCTCAGCTCTGCATCAGTTACATACTGTGATATTAATGATAAATTCAGCTTAGCAATTCAACAAAGGTATTAGAGGCCTCTCTAGCAAAGCGGTTGGCAACATACAGACAGAAATGACACAATCCCTGCCCTAAAAGAGCCCGCATTCTATTGGGAGGCACCAATGTGTACACCAATTAAATGGAAGTTCTCTTCCTCTATCCAAATTCTGCATGTTACACTTTCATGCCTCATGCTTCCTTCCTTCACTCCTACCCCTATCTGCATAAAACTGTGCCCCAACCTGGACCACAGGTGAGAAGCATGCATGTAGACCTGGTAGGAACTTCAACAGCTTCCTTTCCCCCAATGCCTAGATGCCTCTGGGGTCTAGTAAGAACAAACTCCCACTCCTCCCCCCAACTCCCATTCTCTGCCACATAGTCTGGGCTTCTGGGACTGGCAGCTAGGTGGAATGGTGAATAGAATGCCATACTTGGAATCGGCAAGACCCGAGGTTCAGTTCTGTCTGATTAAGACTGAGGGCAAAAGGAAAAGGGGGATAGCAAAGGGCAAGATGGAGAGCTAGTGTCGTGGAAACAACAAATTTGAATTTGGACAGACTTAAAGAGGTAGGGGAGGATAGAAGAGTCTGAGGTGCTGTGGTCCATGGGGTCACAAAGAGTTGGACATGACTGAACAACAACATCATAAAATGGGATGATGATAACACCTACATCATAGAGTTGTTGTGAGGATAAAATATGATAATATAGTAAAATGTTTGACAGACCTTAAAACACCATGTAAATGTTTACTACTACTACTACTACTACTACTACTACTACTACTACTACTACTACTACTACTACTACTACTACTAGACCTGTCCATATGGACAGGTGAACTGTCCCTGTTCTATCCATTAAATGTTTGGAAGGAGTCAGATTACCTCCATATTACCCAGCAGCCACCAGCAGAAAGACATATTTGCCTCATTTTAGTAGACCCTGTCAACTGCTGCTGCTGTTTGTCTTTTGTTCTCAAAGAAGACCGTGACGTCAGGGAGTTGAGGCCATGACTTGAAAGTGAATTGGATTTTAGTGAGGGAGGCTGTGCAGAGTCACCAGCCATACTTTCTCCTCTGGAGCCAATTGGGTCCACTGATAAGATATAGATCAGGATGGCTGAAGATGGCCCCCAGAGCGTATCAAAGAAGCGAAAGGGAAGAGACAATACTGGTCTTTGTTCTGTTTTATTCATCCCTGGCGCATAGTAGGTGTTAGTAAATGCTTGTTGGTTGAGCAGATAAATGAATCAAGCAAACAAGGAAGCCAGCAGCAGCACTACCTCCCCCTCTTCCAGGGTTCTAGTGCATCTTTTCTTGGCCTTAAGGCAATTGGAAACAGCCTCCTCCTTAAAGGGCTCTGAAGACATCTTGAACATCAAACGACTCTCTGTACACTAAATAGCATCTTAATGAGTTAAGTGAAAATTAATGTGAAACATGTGGATGGGAAATTCCTTAAAATACACAGCGTGGATTCAAAATGAAAAGAGGACAAGGCTCAGCCAGACATGTTGGGAAGTTGGGTCCAGCCCCAAACTCTGGAAAAGCTGTTGAAGCTCTTCAGATAATCTCAAATTGAGGCTGGTTTTATCCCTTCCATCTCGCAAAGCAAATATGGTATAGCCTATGGATGGCATCTGGAATTGGAGGCTTTACGGTTGGAGTCTTGTAAGCCTGAAAGACTTTCATTAACTTTCTCCAGTTTTCCACCTGTGTGGGGGGAAAAAAGATGGCAGAGTGAGTGGAACATGGCAGTTAGCGATGCTTTCGGTATGTGATTAGTCTTGTTTGGGGAACGTCTTCCTCCATCATTTCTGCCTTGCCGTCCTGGCTTGGACACATCACTCAGGGGTGACTGTCATAAATAAGCCCAAGTAAATTGGTGACAGTGGCTGTCTGACCTTGCTGCCTTCCAGCCAATAAAACTGCGGTTTCCTTTGGCCAGTGCCCCTGTCAGCCATTCAGTCACCAAGCATTTATAGTGATTTCTTCCAGACTAAAATAATGATTGGTTGTGTGATTCTGGGCAGATTATTTCAACTCTAGGTGCTTGAGGCACCAGCCAATGGGCATTGCTAAGGAGACTTTGCTCATGGTTTTGGACAAAACCAAACTGAGAATGGTTTACATTCACAGAGCATTCTGTGGTTACAAAATGCTTTCACACTGATGATCTCATTTACAGAGGAAGGGGCACTAAAGTCGGAGAGGAATTGGGTTCAAATCTCACCTCTACCTACCTGTCTGACCTTGGGCACGATAACGTAATCTCTCTAGACCTCAGTTTCTTCAGCAGTAAAGTGAGTGGATTAGAAAAAGTGACCCCTGGGATAACTTCTAGTTCTAAGCCTGTGATGCTAAGATCCTCTCTTGGATTATCACAGAAGCCCCGTGAGAGGAGGCAGTGCGAATAGGCCAGGTTCTGTCTTAGATCTGCAACACCGAATCAGGAGAGAGGAAGGTCCCATCGGTCCCAAGTAGCAGAGCCCAGACTGGATACAGAGCTTCCAGACTGAAAACCTTTGTGGCTTCAAAATAGTGCAGAATTTCCCATCCAATCAACTCAGGGCACGTTTCCTGTCTCATTCTTTCTTCTGCACCAAGAGAAAAGATGCTACGTTCAACTATTCAGGCATTTAATTATCCAGTCTGTGCACACGCCCTTCTACCTTTTACCTTCTTTCCACTCGGTAACTGTGGGTTAGATGTTTTAATCCTACAGAGCTATTGCTAGGGATTTTTGCGCTCAGGGCACCTACTGCAAACAGCGTTTGGAGAAATCACCTTCAAACATTCCCTCATTTGAGGGGTGGGAGTGAGAACAGGGTGCAACCCTGTACAAGATATACAGTAAATACTGTGTCACTAAAGTAAGGTCACTTCTGTGGAAGCAACAGTGGGTAGCCAGAGGAAGAGCAAAGTGAGGGAAGAGAAGATAACGGACAGAAGGACCCCCTGTGGGGCCACAAAATGACATAGAAAACCACAGACTGACATTATCTGTGTTCTATTGTATTTTTATTTATTTTGTTAAATATTTCCAAATTACATTTTAGTCTGGTTTGCCAAGTATTTGAAAACCTGGCTCTAGGCCGGAAGGTGCTTATCTGCAAAGGTAGAGGGAGTTTCCTCACATGGGAATTCCCAGTAACAATGAAATCACAGGTCTGGTTTTGCCAACTAGATGGGCTGCATGTGCGGCCAGCCCTCCCAATGCCACACTCCTGAGCAAAGGCCCAGTCACTCGCTGCTAGTTACAGCATCGGTGCTACCACTAAGAAGAGGCAAAGATCAAACACAGGGTGTGATGAAGATGATTCGAGGCTTGGAGTTAAGAGGATCAGAGCTGATGTCCTGATGCCAGTATTTGCTACCTCTTTGACAGGTTTATTGTCAATCACTTAACCTCTCTATGTCTCAGTTTCCTTCATCTCTTTCTCTGTCTCCTTTTTTCTTCTTTTTCTCCCTCCCTCCCTCCCTTTCCCTCTTCTCTCTGTCTCCCCCTGCCCCCATCTCTCTTTGTCTCTCTCTCCATTTCCATCTGTCTCTGTCTCACTCTCTCTGTCTCTGCCTGTCTGTCTGTCTCTCTCTCTCTCTCTGATCCTTAATGTCTCCTCTAGTTCCATGAGTCCGTGGCCTTGGTTTGTTTATTTTCTATAAACTTCAGTCTGGGTTGAGGACGCTGGAAGAAAGCAAGCCTGGGGCCTCATTCTCCAATGTGCCACGATGTCTATCAGCTGGAGTGAGTGATTGACTTCGTTCAGCGTCAGCTGTTTCAACTACAAAGTTGGGGTTTGGGCTAGAAGCCCTTGGAGCTCTTCCCGTTCTTAATGTATGACTCTATCATCTTCAGGACAAATTGTGCAGAATTGGCTCTATCCACTCTAAAGAGAGTGCTGGACCGGGAGTCAAGAAAATCTGAGTTCAAATCCTCCCTCAGATGTTACCTGGCCAACTCTGCTATCCACAGTTTCCTCATGTATAAAATAGGAATCAGAAATCAGAATAGCGCTGATCTCCCAGGGTTGGGAGAGCTTGAAGGTGTTCTGTGGATGCTGGCTGCTCCCATAGTTCTGCTATCCCTGCCTAGTACTGAGAATGGGCCTTCAGGCCTCTTTTAGTCTGCTCCTCTGACAAATAAGAGCTGGTCCTGAAAGCTTCCCGTGTGGGTGGGGGTTGGGGGGAGCCCTCGATGGAAGCCTGCTCCGGCCTCTTCGGGCCTAGCTCTTTGCCTCACACACTCCTTTCTGGCAGAGCTCTGCTCTCCCCATGTCTGGCGCTGCTTTGCCTGTAAACTGGGTGAGAGCACCAGGAAAACAGATCCAGGCACAGTTTGGATCCATTTGTGGTCCCCAGGTCAGGATGTACCTGGGCCCCCTCCTGGGGAGCAGTCTAAAGACAGAGCTTATTATCTCCTTTGAAAGCCCAAAGGATGAGGGACTGGAGGGGCTACAGAAACAAAATTAGAACAGTGACTGCCCTCAGGGAGCTGACATTTTAATGAAAGGGTAGACGACACATAAATCTAAAAAATACCTAGAATGGATACGGTCACCTGGGGAACGGCAAAGCAGTATCCCTCCCATTAGCATGTAAGCTCCTTGAGGACAGGAACTCTTACTTTTCCTTGTATCTCCACCCCTTGACACATAGCTGGCACTTTAAAAAAAAATGTGTGTCGATTGATACAAGACATAGGATAGAGACGTCCTGAGAAGGGAATTTTGATCCGGGCAGAATGAGGGATTGGAGCGGGGCCAGTGGACAATCCATTTACAATCCTTATCTGATAGCAGCAGTAACCTTTGATTGGGTTATTTTTGTCCCTAGAGCAAGAACGAGAATTGGAGAGCAAGTCAGTCAATAAACTTTTATTAAGTGCCTGGTAAATCCTGAGGAAACAGAGAAAGGCAGAAGCCAGTCTTTGGCCTCAAGTAGCACATAGTCTAGTGGGATAGCACTGGGGAGCCTCTGGTGTCCCGGTGGACTTGGAGGCAGAGAGCCTTAAATGTGATTCTGGGCTTTACTGCTAATTACGTGACCCTGCACATCTTTTCACCTCTCTATTGTTGCTCAGTCATGTCCAACCCTTCGTGACCCCATTTGGGGTTTCCCTGACAGAGATACTGGAGTAGTTTGCCTTCTCTAGCTCATTTTACAGATGAGGAAACTGAGGCAAACAGGGTTTAGTGACTTGCTCAGGGTCATATGGCTGCAAGTGTCTGAGGCCAGATTTGAACTTGGGAATATAAGTCCATCTGACTCCAGGCCTGGCGCTCTATCCACTGCGCCACCTACCTGCCCCTTCCACTTCTATAGGCCTTAGCATTCTCATCCTCACAATGAACCAGTTGGACCAGATGACCTCTACAGCCGCTGCCAGCTATTAAAACTATGATCCCATTGGCCTCATTTTTTCACTACAATCCAAGATTCTTGAGGGCTAGCTTTGTCTTACTGGAAGGTAAGCCGCAGTCTTCAGGGGCACGTGCTGGAACGAAGATGATGGTTTTTTCTCCCAGATCTGATTTTCCAGTCATGTGTAATCTAAAAGAGGCTATTAGAAGCTTGGCCTAATTATGCGTGTGTAATACCTATTAATGCTAATGGGACAGACCACCCAGACACAGCAAAAGGAGACTGTCATCTTGTAGAACTCGTCTTCTCATTTGTTTCAGCAAATTTTTTTCAGTCAGTATCAATTAACTTCCCAGAGAATTCCCCATTGCCTTCGCTTTGCCTCTGAGGCTGATCCAGGTCCTCCCTTCTTGAGTCTGACTGGGAGAGGCAGGCTAGGAGTTCTGTAAGACAGCCTGCACGTAGAAGGCAGAACATGGAGCTGGTCCCTGAGATCATTACCAGCTCCCAAAACTGTCTGGTTTCCCCACAGACTGCACCCAGCCCCAGCAGAAGAATCTCTGGCGTGCTTGAGCATCCCCTGGGCTCCCCTTGACACACCCCGTCTTACTGCACCCAGCCCCAGCAGAGAGAAGAATCTCTGGCGTGCTTGAGCATCCCCCAGGCTCCCCTTGACACACGCCTTCTTGAGCTGGCTGCCAGCATTTACCCTTTCAGGGCCCTCCCTCCCAATTCTTTATCTCCTCAAGGGGTTAGGTCTGCCAAATGAACAGCTGTGACACCTTTGTTAAATTTCTGCCCTTTGCGGTACTGGGGAGAGGAAATGAGAGAGAATGTGAGGTTTGGAGTCTGAGGACCTGGATCGGAATCCTTGGCGCCCTGACTTCTAGCCACGGGACCTTGGGCATGTCAGCCTCCCCAGGCATCCATTTCCTCATCGTCTTCCCCCACCTCAAGTGAGAATTAGCAGCAGCTGACCCCAAGGATTCACTCAGAACCCTCATTGCAATAGTTAATGAGTCTGCGCCAAGATTCCCTGGTCCCTGAATTTTTGGTCCCATCTGATGACTTTTTTTTTTCAGAAATCATTGTATAGAGTTACGAAGTATTCACAATCACTTTTTTAAAAAATTAAATTCAACCTCAGTGTATCCCTCTTTAAAAATGGGGACACAAGCCCCATCTGGAGGGCAGGAATTCTTCGCCTCTTTTATGTCTTAGAGTCTTTTAGCAATCTGACAAAACCTATGGACCCCTTCTCCAAATAATGTTTTTAAAAACATAAAATAAAATACCCAGAATTATGCAGGAAAATGCAAGTGGCAGAATATTTTTAAAAAATCAAGTTCATGGACCCCAGGTTAAGGACCCCAGCTCTAGAGGGGCCTTATAAAGCAGAGGAGATCAGGTAACATAGCAACCTGAGAAGGAAAGGTAAGGACAAAAATCCTGGGCTTGAGCTGGAAGGGCCTCCCATGTCAACTCCTCCAACCAACTCATTTTATTCTTAAACTTAAAGTAAGACAGAGAGACAAGTGACTCCCACATGGACCCAGAGGTAGAAGTGGAAGAACCAGGATTTAAATTGAAATCACTTGAGAACAGGTCCAGAGCTCTTTCTGCTCTACCAGATATCTCTCACAATTATGACAGTGATGAAGACAGCTGCCATTTTCATGGTGCCTAATGGTCATCCAACATGCTTAATGGAAATTACTTCACAACAATCTTGTGAGGGACTCAGGTATAAGTATTGTTAGCCCTGTTTTTAGATAAGGAAAGGGGTTTAGTGGGGTTTAGTGGCTTACCCGTGGTCACATAGGCAAAATTTGAACCAATCAAGTCTTCTCAACCCAAGTCTGTCCACTATGTATCTATGTTTGTGTGGGATCTTAAGGAAAAGTGATCAAAGAAAAGTTCATGACTTCTAGGACTTATTTTCCTTCTGCTTATCTTTGCCATGCCAAGGATAATTGTTTTTTTAAAGGAAAAGTTCCTGCTTTGATTGTAATACTTGTTCATTGATAATAAGCTGGGATTTCACTCTCATGTTTGAATTTCATACCAGGGAACAGGACTCAGCAAATTCCAGTAGCTGATGGGAGCTATCAGCTCTTTATCAAGGCAAAAGCTTTTACTTAAACTGTGAACCTTCATAATAGAAAACAAAAAGAAATATGACTTGTGGATTTATTAATAATTCTTTGCCTATATTGCTAAAGTTAGCCAGATTTGGACTTTTAGCTATTAAGAAGGTACAAAAAATACAGTAAAATGAACTATTTTAAACAAATTGTTAAAGGTAGCTGAGAAGTCATCTAGTCCAGCCCCTCGTTTTACAAGTAAGGACACTGAGGCCCAGGGAATGGGAGAGAAGCTGCCCAAGGCCACACAAATAGTAAGTGGCAAGTCTTATGACTCCAGTGCCATAATGCTCCATACACTGTTTGTATAAGCCTACAGTAAATCAATTTATAAACATGTTATAAAGCTGTGAGAGGTAGCTGTGGTGGAGTGGATAGAGAGCTGGCCTAAGAGTGAGGAAGACCTGGGCTCAAGTCCTGTCTCTGATACCTACTAGCAGGGTGACCCTGGGCAAGTCACTTAACTTCTCAGAATCCCACCCAACGGAGAGGATACCCACTTGCGTCAGTAGAAGAAGTTTTATTTTTGTCTCTGTATCCCTAGCACCCTGGCACTTTAAAAGGTTGTTGTTCTTCCTTTTTTTCTTCTTCCTCTTCCTCCTCTTCGTCTTTGTGACTCCATTTGGGGTTCTTTTAGTAAAGATACTAGGGTGGTTTGCCATTTCCTTCTCCAAGTTCCCCATTTTACAGATGACAAACTGAGGCAAATAGGGGTTAAGTGACTTGCCCAGGGTAACAAAGCTAGTAAGTGTCTCAGACCAGGTTTGAACCCAGATTTTCCTGACTTCAAACCTGGTGCTCCATCCACTGCACCACCTAGCTGCCCCCCCCCAAAAAGTACCTGCTTCGATCTAATTGGTTTAGGGAATTTCTGGATGAGGAAGCAGTTCTTCCCCTCAGTAAGCTTGCATTCTTTTGGGGAAAACAACATTAATATAAAGAAGTATATACCCCCCAAATGTAAGCAATAAAAGCAATGGAGTTGGGGGGCATAAGCAGCTGGAACTTAGGAATATAGATTGAAGACTCGGGATTATTCTTTTTTTTTTAATCAGGTAGACAGATCAATAATCACAGCAACCTTTGAGCTGACAAAATGTCTTTCAAAGAATTGGAACCATGTAGCTATCAAAAAAGCCAGGCAGATGTCCAGGATTTCAACAGAGAGATCTGATTGTCAAGAGAGAGAGATACAATGTGACTTTGCCACTTGGTGAATGACATTTCCATTGGGTCTTTCCTAGAACAGCTTCATTTGGGTAGCACTACTGTTTTAATGGCAGGATCTCATCACCCAAGTGGCAGGAAGCTGGGCTTAATGGTGCAGGTTAACCCAGGGAAGCCACAATTCAGAATGAATTCTTTCAGTGCAGCTCAACTCACTGAGTCTCAAAATAGCCTGAGTGTTTGAAGCAGTGTCGTTGGGCACGGCTATGGGACTCCTGGTCCTAGGTGCCATTCAGATGTTATCAGTGAAAGGTCAGTCTCTTTCTCATTGGAATGTTTAAGGAATCAAGGATTTGAGAGAAAAGACATAAGAATCATACATTATGTAATGGTTTACTGTAAAAATGATGATCATATTTCCCCTAATAGAAAGTAATCCTCTTTATGGCAGGGATGATTTGATTTTGGGGACAGCTAGGTGGCACATTGGCTAGAGCCCCAGTCTTGGAGTCAGGAAGACTCTTCTTCCTGAGTCAAAGCTGGCCTCAGACACTTACAAGCTGTGTGACCCTGGGCAAGTCACTTAACTCTTTTTGCATCAGTTTCCTTATCTTAGCTGGAGAAGGAAATAGCAAATCACTCCAGTTATCTTTGCCAAGAAAACACCCAAAATGAGGTTATGAAGTGTTGGGCATGATGGAACGACTAAACAACAGTGTGATGTTTGTCAGGACAGTACCTGGCAAATAGCAGGCATTTAATAAGTGCTTATCAACTGGTTGATTTTCTAACTCTCTGTGTCTTAAAACAAACGAGTTAGGGTAGGCATAGGCGGGGGGATACGGGGGAGAGAACTACAAGGTAGTCTTCCCCCTAAGGTTAATTTATGTCTACTATGTACATAACATATATATATATAATGTGTATATATGTTATGTGTATATATATATATATATATATATATATCCCAGTAGACACTATGTCTCTCCCATTAGAATATAAGTTTCTTGAGGGTAGTGACTATTTTAGCATTTTCTCTGTGTCCTCTAGTGTTTAGTAGAGTGCCTACCACATATAAGCACTTAATAAATACGTATTGGTTGATCCGATTCCCTAAAATGCTTTACCAAGATAATTAGGGTGGGAGCAGCTGCCATCTTGGTATGGTTTCTAGCTCCTGAGAGGGTTTGAAGGCTCCAACTTTTAGATTTGGTATTGTCCTTTCTAATTTTTCTTTCCATGCATAATCACAGGACTCAATTGTTCATATGTCTTTTATTTTACTTTTTTATTTTACTTTAAAACCCTTGTAATCCATTTGTATAGTCAAAAAAAAACCAAATCCCCACATTGGCCATATCTAAATATGTATGGATCATTCTGTATATTGGGTCCATCACCTGTCTCTCAATAGGCAGGAGGCATAGTTCATCACGAGTCCTCTGGAATCCTGGTTGACTGCTGCATTGGTCAGAGTTGTTATGTCTTTCAAAGTGGCTTGTCTTTGCCATGCCCTTGGTCTTGTATACACTGTTCTCCTGATTTTACTCTGCATCAGTTCTTATGAGTTTTCCCAGATGTCTCTGAAGTCATCCCTTTCATCATTTCTTATGGTACAATAGTATTCCATTACATTCATGTGCCATAATTTATTCAGCCATTCCTCAATTGATGGGCGGGCACACCCTTACTTTCCAGTTCTTTACCACCACAGAAAGAGCTACTATAAACATTTTTGTACATATGAGTCCTTTTCTTCTTTCTTTGATCTCTTTAGGGTATATGCTTAATAATAGTATTACCTCATCACATGGTATACACAGTTTAGTGATTTTTGAGGCACGATTCCAAATTGCCCAAATTCCTAATGGCTGAACCACTTCACAGTTTCATTTACAATGTAGTAATGTGCCTGTTTTCCCACAGCCCCTCCAACACTTTTCATTTTCCTTTCTTGTCATCTTTGCCAATCTTATGGGTGTAAGGTGGAAACTCAGACCATGTTGTTAGTGTAAAAAATAATACCTACTAGATCCAGTTATGTCAACACAAGGGAGTCACTGGATTATCTTGATGGGGGGCAGGGGAGGCAAGGCATCAGGAAATCAGAGCATCTGTCCTTCAGAAAAGGAGTGTCATATAGTAATATCAGTCACTGATCTTGATCCACAAAGTAGGGGTTAATACAAATCCCAAACAATAAGGTATTATCTGATAGGCAGATACTCCAGAGATAAATCTCTCTTTACCCCGATGAAGCCAAATTTGGAAGGTTAAGCCAGCTGTCACAAGAGCCTCAGTATATCATCCTTCACCCGCTTGTAACCATACTCTCTCTGTTCTGTTCCCTTCACCACAGCTGCCTGGCCCATCTGCTGCCCTGGCAGCTGGCAGGGACTCAGCTGAGAAGAGGTGGAACTGGGCCAGCACCCTCTGCTGCCACCAATGCCACATTAGTAGAGCCCCAGCATCACCAGCTGGCCCACAATGCCATGTTCATTGCTTTCACTTTGTTTCTCTGCCTTTCTGCAGTGGAGAGAGGAGAGGACCCAAGAATCTGTGATCCTACTTTCCACTGGAGTGTTTGAGGAGGGACTAGGATCCCCCAAACTGAAGGTTTTCCAGCCAAGACTTCACGAGCCCTTCCTAAGGATGTTCTAAAGAGCTTTCTTCCATTTACTGTATGATCTTAAGCAGATCACCACCTCATTGTCCTTAGCTTCTCTTCTGTAAAATGAAGGGGTTGGATTCAAAGGTCTCTTCCATTTCTAAAGTGGCAATATTGTGTGACCTTGGCCAAGTCATTTAACATCCTTACAGCTCATTTGTAGAATAAGAAATGCCTATTAATGTTCCATTGCAACTGAAATACATGCCATTCTTGGTTTTACCAATGAAGCTTCTAGGGCCCTGAGGCCTGTACTAAGTGCTTAGATAGAATCTGAACTATACCTTCTTAAAGGTTTACCCTTAAGTGAACATCAGTTGTGTCCTCGAACCATACTTTATTCACCTTTCCCAATCAGTCAATTAGGAACTACTTATTAAGCACCTACTATGTGACACACACTGTCTTAAACATTAGGAATACAAAGATAAAAATTAAATAATCCCTACCCTCAAGGAACTTATTTATATGTTCCAGGGCAAGAGTTCTTAACCTGGGGTCTGTGGAGTTGTTTGTTTTTTAAAGATTTTAATAACTGTATTTTAACATAATTAATTTTCTTTATAATACTATGCTTTTTATTCTATAAATTTTAAAACCGTATAAGGAAAAAGGTTCCATAGGCTTCACCAGACTGCCAAAGGAGTCTTTGACATAAGAAAAGATTAAGAAACCCCACTCTAGGTGGAGATGGGTGAGCACTGGCCCGAACTTGGATTTGGTAGAAGTTTGGTGTCAAATTTCCAATAGATAGGCATGCAAGTGGCATTTTTGAAGGCAAGATTTCCTAAGGAGGGAGGCAGGGGGACATGACCTGTCGGGCAGCCTGCGGGTTATGCAGGACAACAACAAGATGGGGGAAGCAGGACAGGGAGGGGACTTTGGGTTATTGGCATAGAGAAGAAAGGCTCAATAGGAAGTTCTGGAGAGAGGGGAAGGTGGATGATAAGAATCGAGACTCACTGGCTGTAGGGGCGGGGGGAGGGGGGGGTCTTGGCTAGAAGCCAGAAGAGGATTTGGCGAAATTTGATCAGACACCGGAAAGAAAGTTTTATGGAAAACAGTAAGGAGTCTATTGCTCTGTGGGCTGTTTAGGGGAATTCAGAGGCTGACCACTGGCTACAGAATGTCTCTTTGGGCGATGTCCTTTCAGCCCAGATCAGAGGAGCCTGGTTTCCATTCCCCTCCCTCTACCTATCAGCAGCTGTATCCACAACGGACTTTGGGGGTTTGAGGTGGGGCATGGGTGGAATTGAAATGGATTGGAATCTAGTGCCAGAGCCTAGCACCTACAAGCTCTGCAAATGCTTGCCCTGATTTGTCATACTCCCCTAATGGGCTCCAGATATTTTCAGTTGCAAAACAGCTGCGAATAACTTTGCACCTCTTCTACCTCAGAACAAGCTGTGGGGAGGGTTTGTTTTCTCTTTCAACGCCTCGAATCATCAACAGAGTGATGTACTTTGTAATAAAGAAAGGGTGTGAGGTGGAAGTTGAATGCAGGGAAAGGGGATCTCAGTTCTGCAACCTTTCTGAAGTGACAGAGAGAAAGACTTGTGTTCAAATCCTATACCAACTCTTAGTACAATCTGTGACCCTGGGCAAATCACTTACCCTCTCAGTGCCTCAGATACTTCTCTAAGATTGAGGGTTGCACAGTAGATACCAGTTTGCTGGTATCTATACCAGGTGGAGGGAGTTTCCTTCCCATGAATTCTCTGTACTAATAAAATCAATGACCCAGCCCAAAATTCCATTGTTGTCATTGTGATCTCATCATTAGCAATAGCACTGTTGGGGCTGGGTATAGGGCTGCGTGAAGGCAGGGACCTGAATCAGGTGACCTTGGAAGGTGACCTTCCAGTTGCAATTAAAGTTTGTCTCTCACATAGTAGGGAAGGGAATCTTAACCTGGGGTCCACTAGAGTTCATGGATAGATTTTAAGAGGTCCAGAAACTTAGAACTTTTAGTATTTTGATAATATTTCAACACAGCTGATTTCCTTTCATAATCCTTTGTGCATTTAAAACCATTATTCCAAGAAAGGTTCCATGGGCTTCGCCAGATGGTCAGGGGGCTCCATGACACAAAATAAGATTAAGATCCCCTGATGTGAGGGGACTAGCCACAGGACCATAGATTTAGAGCTAGAAAGGACCTTAGAGATCATCTCATCCAATCCTTTAATTTTATAGTTGAGGCTCACAGAAAGAAAGTGGCTTACCTGACATCACACAGGTAATAAGAGATAGACTTTTAATCCAGTTTCTGATTCCCATGCTTTCCACTCTGTAACATACTGCTTCTTATAGATTCCCAGTCCTTCCAAATATGCCTCAAGAGTCATGTAAGATAGCCCCCTCTCCCCTCCCCTACACATACATACACCTCTGCCCCTCCCCCCCCCCGCCAGCTGGGGGTCCTATCATGTAGATGTTGAAGTGTTTTTTTTTTCTTCCACCTCCAGCCTGTGTAGACATAGAGACCACAGTGATGCTCTGTCAAATGTGCCTTCTGGGAGAACCCATAGAAGAGAGCCACCCAGTCACAGCCCAAAAACAAGTGGGCTCTTGGGGAGCAGCAAGTCTGATGGTGGCGGGTACTCTGTAGTGGCAGCGAGCATCTCTCTCCTTGATTGACTTTTTTTCGTTGCAATTGTGTAACTGCTCGCTTTTCAGACTCTGAAACTCCAAGGTCATTCTGGAGTGAGGAAAATAGCACAATAAATGCATAATGTGGCTTCTGCCAATGCCTGCTCTTCCAGCCTGGGCTGCCTTTGTTTTCTCTCCCTTCAAAGTCATGGCTCAATGATGGCCTTTGGCTTCCTGGCATCCAGGGGGAGGAAGGTAAGGACCTCCCCAGGCCCAGCAGGAGGGGCCCACAAAACAGGGCTGCCCCCTGGCAAAATCATGACTCATACAATCAATTAAACATCAAATAAAATACCTAATCTGCCAGGCTCTATGCTGAGCACTGTGGGTATGGAAGCTAATTAATCCCCTCCCTCAATGAGCTTACATTCCATTGGGGGACGGAACAGAGAGAGATAGGTCGAGATAGATGTATACGTATGTGTACGTATAGGTATGTATGATATATATAGATAGATAGTAAGGTGGACACCAAAGATTGATGAGCATCCCTGAAAAGGACTCAGTGCCCTATACACCCACCTGTGGCTCCAAGAAGCTGTGCCCTGCAAAGAGGCCACACCTCAGTAAAAACCATCTAGGCAGGTGACCCAAACCAGGCTTAGGGTAACTGATGTGAGTTAAAGGGATGTCTAACCCAAGCATATGAAGACTTCCCTGACAGAATGGGCAGATGATAACAATCTGTTCCAACATCCATGGAGGAAGCTGAAGCAGGTGCTTAGAGGGCTTAGAGATGGGTCAGACACTGAAGAGGCAAAGGTCATCTGCGGTGCCCCAGGACAACACCAATCATCCTGACTTTTTTCTTGCCCCTGACCTTCAATGAGTCTGGAAGAGAAAGTGAGGCTGGTGACTTTGTGCAACTCTGCATCTCTTAAATCCAATTCATGCACGAGCTAAGACATCACCCTGGGATGTCATTGGTCCTCTTCAAAATGAAGAACAAACAACTATATAGTATAAAGAATGTATATGCGTACATATATATACACCAAGTATATTGGTGTGTAGAATGTGTAGGCATATATATAGTATATGGACATACACTATATACAGGTATATACATGTAGGTGTGTATAGTATGTATATATTATACAGGTGCACGACACATATATTGGTAATAAGTACAAAGTAATTGTGTGAGGGAAGGCACCAGCAGCTGAGGGGATCAGGAAAGACTTCCTGTAGACCAGGGGTGTCAAACTCAAATATAAATGGATCTCTGTAGGTCTTTGGCTCAAAAAAGAGATAAATTAACATTATCTGTGTTGAATTGTATTTTTTTATTTATTTCGTTAAGTATTTCCCAATTACCTTGGAATCGGGTTCTGCAGCAAGTTGCTTGCCTAGCTGAGGGCCCATGAGTGTGACTCCTCTGCTGTGCAAGATGAAACTAGAAAGAAAGTAGGAAGTCTAAGAGATGAAGAGGAAGGAATATATTCCCAGCCTGGGGAAGAGCCAGGGCCAAGGGATGGAGAGGGAAAATGGACTACCGCCTATAGCCAACTATAAAAAAGCCGGTTTGGTTGAAATTACAGTGTGCGAAAGGGAGCCAGGTGAGAGGAGGTCAGGTGTTCTCTTGATGCTGGCTCACTTTTTGCCCCATCTGGCCTGATCCAACCCTTACCCTTGTCTTTAACTATGGCTCATTTCTCTACCCTGCCCTTCAGCATTGGGCAGTGCTCCCATCTCATTCAGACTCACCTGCCCTTTCTAACTGCCCCCCCACCTCCTCCCAAACTCCCCTTCTGCTCTCTGATAGAAATTTAATCATCTGATCCATGCTGATGTGGTCCTGGAAGATCTAGGCTGAGGATGGGCCTTCTTGCTCAGCTAGCATATTTGTGAATTCAAACCAGGGACCTTTAAACCAGAGGAGGACTGATGTTGGGCCGCCCCTGCCACAGGCTGGCCCTGGAATGGTTTGGGGGTCAGGGAGGCCTTTCTGCGTTCCTCGCCTAATACCGTACAAGCCATCCATCGCTTACTCCACCCACGCAGGAGATCAGCCCTGCCAAGGAAAGAAACCTCAAAAGACCATTGTGCAAGCATAGAACTGCCCAGGAAGCAGAGACCAGTAATGGGAAAGAGGAGAGGGGAGTATCCTGGGCAACACCCACTCAGTTCCAAGCACCCTCTTCTATGAGAAGAATCTCTGTCCCTCCCCCCACCACCCCAACCACTAGTGCCCTCTCTTCCAAAGTGACTTTGAGGGAAGCAAGATAGGTATTAGTGTCTTGGTGACCATGTTTATGAATAAACAGGGAAGGGATTACTCTCCAGCATCAGAGAGGCAGCTTGTGAAAGCAGAAAGTCCAAGTACCATCTCCAGGTCTGACATTTACTAGCTTTGTGACCGTGGGGATGTCATGTCGTCACTCAGGGCCTTACTTTTCTCACCTGTGCAACGAGCATCATCGTTGGTGTTGTTAATACTTCCACTACCAAACTCAAAAGAGCTGCTGTGAGGAAAGTGTTTTGTTTGTCTTCAAGCATCCTCATCGTCATCATGGGATTGTTTGAAATTCACAGTGGGCTCAAATGAGAACGTGAGCATAAAAGTTGAGGGGGCTATGGCGTCATTCAAATGACATACCCAGTGAACGTGGGTGAAATTCATCCCCAGTGAAGAGCAGTCAGCAGAATGGAGCAGATTAGCCTGGAGACAAGAAAGCTTAGGAGGGCAGTGGCGGCTGTCCATACTGGTACGGGGTAAAGGGACTATGCTTGTTTAGCCTGGCGCCACAGGGAAGAACAAGGAGCAGGGGGTCAAAGCTGCCAGGAAGAAGATTTAGGAAAAACTTCCTCCTCACAGAGCTGTTCCCGTGGTGGAATTTGGGATAGCTCATGCAATAGGCTATTCCCCTTTTGTTGGAGGCCTGCAGACAAAGGCTGAATGTGAACCTTTCAGGTGTGTTGTAGATGGGGTCCTTCCACGTTATTCCCCTCCCACCACATATGCTTTGATCCAGGGACACTGGCCTCATTGTCCTTCCTGGCATAAGACCCTCCATCACCCAATCTAGGTATTTTAAATGGCTATCCCCCATGCTCTCTCACTCCTTACCTCCACTTCCTGGTTTTCTTCAAGTCAGTCAATAAACATTTGTTAAGTGCCTACTATGTGCCAGGCACTGTGCTAAGGCTGGGAATAGGAAGAAAGAAGCTCACAAGTCCAAGCTAAAAATCCACCAGGAATCTCCCCAGGAAGCCTTTCTTGATCCCTCTTAACTCCAGTGACTTGCTTCTCTTGATTTTCTCCAATTTATCGTATCTATAGAGGGTTTGGATGTTGGTGTTTGCATGTTGCCCTTAGATTGTGAGCGCCCTGAGAGTTTGCCTTCCAGCACTTATGATGTCTGGCATGCAGCAGGTGCTTAATAAATGTTTGTTCACTGTCTCCTTGCATTTTGCAGTCCTTTCTTTGTCCTGATAATTAGTTAATCGGCTTTTTGGAAACGTAAAAGCCAACAGGACTAGTATGCTGATGAATGGAGTGTGAACAGGAGATGATTTTCTTTTGCCAATTTTAATCCCCATCGTTGGTGCTGTGCTCTCTGTCACAGGGATGAACACATAGTATGTTAGTTGGGAGGACTGGAGTTTCACAATTGAGCTGTGGAGCAGTCACACATGTCACTTCCCAACTCCTCTGGTTCAAAGGCACGTTCCCTGTGTGAATGCCACTGAATAGCAGCACCCCTGTTGTTTTGGAAACCAGAGTCAGTCCTGGGCATTTCTAGGAAAGGTAGTCACAGGCTCACACAGGCCAATGCAGACACTCTCATCTTTTCCTCCTGGGTTTGGTGCATAGTCTTCACCCAGGGGAGGCCAGACAAAAAGAAATTGTTCCAAGTCTGGTATCTCTGGGGCAACAGGAGCAGATGGCAGGTGTGTGACCAGGCTTATGGCTGGCTGCTCTTTTTGGCACACACTTGCCAAGTCAGTGAAGCCAGATAAAGGGAGGAAGGGGCCACCATTGAGAGCCAGAGCTCTCAACAGCTTATAGTTTATATGTGTGTATATGTATGTATATGTGCACACACATATATACATACATATGCATATGTGTATATGTATGTATATATTTATTTTGTTAAATATTTCCCAATTACATGTAAAAAAATTTTAACATTCATTTTTTAAAATTTTGAGTTCTAAATTATCTCCTTCCCTCCTGTTTCACCCCTTGAGAAGGCAAATAGTATGATATTAATTATACATGTGAAGTCACGCAAAACAGATTTCCATATTGTGTGCAAAAGAAAACACACAAAAAAGCCCCAAGAAAAATAGAATTTAAAAATCTTCTTCAATCTGTACTCGGAGTTCCTCAGTTCTCTGTGGAGGCGGATGGCATTTTTTATCATGGGTCCTTCAGAATTTTCTTGCACCGTTGGCTTGATGAGAGTAGCTGAGTCTCTCCCAGTTGATCATCGCTAGAATGTTGTATTACCAGTGCTGTCCTGGTTCTGTTCACTTTATTTTGCATCAGTTCGTATAAATCTTGCCAGGTTTTTCAGAAAGCATGCCACTCATCATTTCTTATCGCACAATAATATTCATCACAATCCTACTACAGCTTGTTCAGCCATTCCCCAGTTAAAGGGCACTGTCTCAGTTTCTAGTTCTTTGCTACCACAAAAAGAGCTGCTTTAAATATTTTTGTACAAGTAGTTCCTTTTCCTTTTATTTTGATCTCTTTGGGATACAGACCTAGTAGTGGTATTGCTGGGTCAAAGAGACTGCACAGTTTGATAGCCCTTTGGGCATTGTTCTGAATTGTTCTCCAGAATGGTTGGATCAGTTCACCACTCCACCAGCAGTGCCTTAGTGTCCCAATTTTTCCCCATCCCCTCCAACATCCATCATTTTCCTTTTCTTTCATATTAGCCGATCTGGTAGGTGTGAAGTAGTACCTCAGAGTTGTTTTATTTGCCTTTCTATGAAAATCAGTAGTGATTTGGAGCATTTTTTCATATGACCATAGATAGGTTTGATTTCTTCTTTTGAAAATTGCCTGTTCATATTGTTTGATCATCATTTAATTGGGGAATGGCTAGCTCCCAGTGATAGTAATTACAGTTAACATTTGCATAGCAACTTTTACGTCTGCATTGTACTTTATGTACATCATCTCACTTCATCCTCACGACAACCCTGGGAGGTAAGTGGTATTACTATCTCCATGTTACAGATGGGGAAACTGAGGCAAACCGAGATTACTTTTTAAGTGACTTGCCCAGGGCCACACAGCTAGTAAGTGTCTGAGGCTGCATTTAAACTCTAGGCTTCCTGACTCCAAGCCCCAAGAGCTGTCCATTTCACCACCTGGCTGAGAGATCCTGAGGGTCAGCTCAGTGAGACATGCTTAAGGGAAAACCGTCGTCTCATTTCCCAAGCACTTTCCAACCAGCCCGACACGGTGGAACCTATCAATCGCTTCATAGAAAGGTTGCCTGTACTGTAGCCCTATAGAAGTGTTTGCCGGGCGTTCTCATAGAATGGCTCCTGTTTTGTCTTGCTGTTGATACATAAGGCCTAAACCCTGACATCACTTGAGTGTCCGGTGCCACAATGGCACCAGTACTTTCTCTTCCTTGTATTGAGCATTTGGAATCAGCTGCTTATTAGCTGTAGTTGATCGTTCATTCAGTAAGCACTTATTAAGCACCTACTGTATGCCTGGTACTGGGCTAAGATTCAGGGGGCACATCTATTCCCATGCATTCCCAGCATGTAAGTTGACTTCTATTTTGAAAAAAAAAAAAGATTCTTTTAACTTAAAAAGTCTTCCTTAGGAGAGGCTACAAATAGGGAGCTGTCCTTGGAGCCAGGAAGACCTGAGTTCAGGTCTACCTCTGACCCATATTGTCTGCATGATGTTTGGCAGCTCTCTTAATATCTCGGTGCCTGTGGGGGGGGGGGGAGGGTAGAAATGGGGAGAAAATTTGTAATTCAAACTCTTGTGAAAACCAATGCCGAAAACTAAATATGTTAAATAAATAAATTAAATTAAATTAAAAAAAATATATCTCGGTGCCTTAGGCCAGAGGTATA
The DNA here is from genome assembly GCF_011100635.1 of Trichosurus vulpecula. NCBI lineage: Eukaryota > Metazoa > Chordata > Mammalia > Diprotodontia > Phalangeridae > Trichosurus > Trichosurus vulpecula. The sequence goes on from NC_050581.1 coordinate 178,773,786, forward strand.
AAATTTGTGCCAGCAAAACTTCTGGACAAATGTAATTGGTTAATTTTTAACAAAGTAAATAAAAATGCAATACAATATAGATCATGTTCATTTGTTTTCTCATGGGGATCTGTTTCTATTTGCGTCTGGCAGCACTGCCTTAGGCTACAGTCTACAATTGGAAGCTGCTAAGACGGTGCCATCCTGAAGTGGCAAAGGGAGTTTCCTCACCCAGGGGTTCCTTATGCCAGTGAAATCACACGTCCAATATTTGAAGGGATGTCACATAGAAGAAGTATTCAGCTTCTATGGCAGAACAAAAAGCGATGACTGGAAGTTGCAAAGAAGCAGATTTGAAGCTTCATAGCAGGAAAAGCTTCCTCGTGATTAGAGCTGTCCCAGAAGAAAGGCTGGTCTTGGGAGGAAGCGGGTTCCTCCTCCTTGGAAGTCTTCATGCAGAGCCTCGGTAGCCATTTCTCAGGCTGATTCCTTTTGGGTAGGGGCTGAACTAGGTGGCTGTTGAGGTCCTTTGCTGCTCTCAGATTCTATGATTCTCAGTGACTACTAGGGCTTATGCTCCTTCTCCGTTTTCTCCATCTTGCCCACCAGTGACCATCCCAGAAATGATTCACCCTGTGTTACCTTGCACAGACGTGCAAGTGTAGTGTTTGAAATATCCCAAGTCCTGTTGCTAAGAAACATGCGGTGGGATGTAACCTCTGTCCTTCGGCTTGTCTTCTCTCTCTCCAGCTGTTACCAGTTGGACTGATGTACCTTTCTAACAGGATGAGATCAATTGACTTGTTTGAGAGAGGGACCCCAAGACTCCTGGCCAAAAACATCCTGCTTCCTAATTAGCTTTTGTTCCTCTGGGCGAGCACTGATCAGTTTTAACAAGAAGGACTTATCACATGACTTTGAACACCCTCTTCTCCAATGCACCTCAAGGGTCCATATTTGATTTCATCTCTGCCATACCAAAACAATTTAACCAAAGAATATATAGGATGAGGGGAGCAAAAAGTAAAGTGCATCATCAGCCTGAATTATAGGAATCCATATTTTAAAGCAACATGTGTAAAAGATGGAAGCAAGGCCAAGTGATGGGGATGAATACAAATGCATACCACAGTTCTGTAAAAGCGAGTTGTGTGCTCCATTAGATTATAATCTCCTTGAGGTCTGGGAAAGCGTTTTCTTTTTCTCTCTATCTCCAGTGATTCTCAGGGGGCCTTGCACATAGAAAGTGATTAATTGAATGCTACAGACAATAAAAAGAACTTTTTTAATGCTTTGTTAGAGGAAAGAGGGGAGCAAAGGAGAGATAGGAGTGCTGTTCAAGAGGGATGGAATTATTGATGATGAGAAGGCGAAACTACTCAAATATTATCTTGCTTCTGTTTTCTCTCCTAAGGAGAGTGGTTCGGGGAATGGAAGAGATAAAAGAAAAATGGCTAATAAAGCCTAGAAATTGAACATAAGTGAGGAGATAGTAAGAAAGGACCCAGAGACCCTCAAGTTAACAGGCCAGAGCTGTCTACATATCTACATCCTGGCATACTGAAGGGAAAAAAACTGGAGAGTGTGACAACCCAAACACTGTCAGAGAATGGAAGAGGTGCCTCAGGACTAGAGAAGGGCAAATGCCTTGGAAGAGGTCAGAGACTTCAATTCATAGGCCAGTGAGTTTGATTTCAATTCATTGCAAAATTCAAAAACACATTATCACAAGGATGATTCCTCAGATTTTATTTAGGAAGGAAAGCAGTAATAACCAAAAGCCAATGTGGCTGTATCAAGAACAGGTCGTGCTGGATGGTCTCCATTTCCTCCTTCTTCAGGGTAACCAGCTTAACAGATCAGAGGAACGTCACAGATATGGTTAGATTTAATATGAGCATTCGACACAATCTCTAAGCTTTTCTTAGAAGTAAGGTGGGAAAGCTGTGACCTAGAGAATAGATGGTATATTTGGGTGGTACAGACCCAGTGACTAATCATGAATGGCTCAATGTCATCTTGAAAGGAACCCTACTTATGACTTTAATGCCATTTTTGTCCTTCACCCTTTCCTGTTTCACATTTTTACCAGTGACTTGAGCAAAGTCAAAGAAGGCAGGCATGCTTGTCAAATTGGCAAATGGCAGAAAGCTAAGCAGGTTAGCTAATTTGCTGCATGGTCGACAAGATGCAAAAAGATTTCAGCAATGCCATGGCTTAGATTTAATTCAGAGGAATGTTAATAGGTATAACTGTAAAGCTCTACACTGCGATTCTAGAAATCACCTTTACAAGTATAGGATGGGGGCAGACATGGCAAGGTAACGGTTTATGTGGAAAAGAGCCAGTAGTCCTGGGAACAACAATCCAAGCTCAATATGTCAGTGGTTTGTTGTCAGAGGGAAAAGGAAGAAAGAAAAAAACTAGCCTTATCCTAGTCTACATTAAGGGAGGCATAGTTTCCAGAACAAGGGAGATGTTCTCTGCCCTTGTCAGACCATATCTAGAGTCCTTGGTTTAGTTCTGGATGCCATGTTTTAGGAAGGATGTTGACAAGGTAGTGGTCATCCAGAAAAGGATGACCTTGATGGTGAGAGGACTTGGAACCGTGGCTTCTGAAGGTTAGTTGAAGGAATTAGGGGTATGTATCCTGGAGAAGAAAAGGCCCAGTAATTACCTTCTGGCTGTTTTCATCTGCCTCAGTGGCTGCCGTTGTGAAAGAGGCATGCTAAAGTAGGGCTTCTTGGGTCCAAAGGACAGAGCTAGAAGCAGTGGCAGGAAGTTACAGGGGGATCGGTTCAGGTTCTTTTCCCTGATCTTTGTGGGATGCCCCCATGGAAGGGGCTTGAAGTCCAGCTCACAGGGGAGAGATGTTGTCAGGTCCAAAGTAGCAATGGTGTCCCTGAAATGCTGTCTCCAAATCCCCTTGGGTTGACAAGTTTAACCACATAGGCCAAAGGAAGGATTTGAAACTCACTTATCCCTAATAGAGAAGAGCCCGCCCATCCTAAATGAGGTGGACCCATGGGACAGAGAATGGACATTGATGTTACCGCTGGCCACACTGACCTTTGAGGTAAAAATAAACAGAAGCTTTGAATGCTGAGACTGTCAAGTCAGTACCTCTAAAAAGCTCTACATTATCTGGAGAGAAAAAAGCAGGGGAGGCCTATAGACGAGCAATTTTCCATTCTAAGAAAGAAAGAAAAAAGGCCACAGTGCTTTACAATTCTTTATTGTTGCGCAAGTTTCTCTTGCCAAAGTTTCCAAGTATGTTGGGCAAAAGTATTGTTAGTTTCTTAGCTAGGCAACAGAATCTTCCTTTCAACCTGGATTTTAGTCCACATGTCTTTGGGAAAAACATTCATGGAAGAGGAGTTGATTTGGGTGACATTTTGGAGTCCATTGAAGCTCTGGGTTATTTTATCCATGTAAGAAAGTCTTAGCTTAGAAACACCTTATGCCACAGATACAGATCAGCAAGGCCAGTGAGGTTGACCTCTCTTCCTGGCAGAATCTGAGAATACATTATTAAAAACACTCTGACTCGGAGTCTTAAAGACTCACCCAGGGTGCTAAAGGTCCAGCCACTTGCCCGTGGCCACATTGCTTGTATGTTTCAGAGGCAAAGCTTGAACCCACTTCTTCCTGATTCCAAAGGCCCCTTAGCCTCTCTCCCACACTATATTACTTAGTTTATTATACAGCTGTTCATGATGTAATCAATCCATGTCATTTTTATATTACTTAGTTTATTATACAGCTGTTCATGATGTAATCAATCCATGTCATTTTTTTATTCTTAGTTATAAGGCATGGCTCTTTCAGAGAGAAGATACAGCAAGGGAGGAGGGGATGAATGGTGAAATATGGTTGAGGACCAGAGTTCCAGTTTTACCCCTGAATGCTTATTACCTTATTACCTTTATGACCTTAGGTCATGTCACTTGACCACCCTGAGCCTGTTTCTTCATCTATCAATTAAGAGGGTTGGACTGGGTAGATTCCGTGACCCCTTTTAGCTCTAGGATCCCAAGAGATCGATAAAAAGTTGGTTTGGATTTTTTTTAAGTCCATAATCCTGAGGGTGTAGCTGCATGGGCTAACCAAAATGCAGCTGTGAGCAATTATCTAGCGAACTTGATTAGTGAATGTTTGATTCTTTGCATCGTTTGGGAATAAGAGATATCTGAATAACATAAGCTTGGTTAGACTCAGCCTATCAATGCCAATGGAATGTTTCTCATTGGCTAATGGAGCCCATGCTCCTGCCATCTTGGAGTCATGCAAGTTGCTCATTCTCAGTGTGTTTGTGTCTCTGATTAGTAAGAGGCTCAAACAGTTTTGTGATGCCGCGTATTTGGGGGCTAATTATGAGCCCTCATACTTTCAAATTGGAGCAATCCCAGATGGTGGGATCTATAATGAATAGGAAGACACAACAAGATTGGCAGGTGTGATGTCGGTTATTTTTTTTTCTTTAAGTTGGGAGACTCTATTTGTTTGAATTTATAATTGGTGATTTTCTGTATCCAAACTTGCTAGAAATCAAGAAGATGGTTGCTTTCTTCTCCCAGTTTTTTAGCTTGGAGGGAACTTGGGGATAGTACTGATCCCTAGCCATAGCCTTGGGGTTTTCCATGAGCATGAGCATTCTTAGAGTCTGGAGGCCAAATTCTCCCCTCAGTTTTTCATGCCTAACTCGGGTAAGAATTGTGCAAGAGAAGAATCTGAATCTTTCAGGTTGTTCATGAATAGGAATGCCATGAGTTATTCAAACTTCCAACCACATCCCCATCTCCTCTCCCCCCACCCCGCTCCCTACATACATTTTGTTTACTGTTGAGAGTAATTGATGATAAACTCAGAGAGCAGTGCAGGAGGCCAGTGCTGCTATGGTACTCTGCTTTCCCTACAGCAGATTTCCTTTTTTGGGGATGATTGAGGCTGTACTGAGGTCTCTCTTGCTACGTACTGGCAAACAGAGAGGCAGAGAACATCTCCCTAATGACGTGAGGACCACTGCCTTTTCCCAGCACCAGACTGACCCCTCCGTTTAAGTACATATTTGCTCCCCTATTTCTGCTTCACTTTGGGGGTCATAGACGATTGGTCATGAAGACAGAGTGTTTAGGAATTTATGATATTTGGAGGGGTTATTTATGCGGGCCCTAATTCTATTAGAGGACTCAGGTAAAAAGCCCTCGGAAGATAAATGAATACCATCTGTATTACTGGGGCCTGCCTGGATAACTTTCCTTGGTAAATGTGATTTTGGAGATTTTCATTTCTTTCCCCTCCAAAAGTTCACCCACCCCTGCTGCCGCTCATTCATCATCATACATTATAACCTCGCATCTGAGCCTCCATATCGGGGCAGGCTCTGGAAGTGATTAGTCTGTAGCGAATCAACTTTGGGGATTTGTTTCTTCCAACTTTACCTTCTCTTTGGCTGCTTATCTATGATATACAACACCCCACTTGTCATGTATAAAAATCCTAGGATTTTCCGAAAGGATTGGGCTGGGGCGGGGGTGTCATCTGCGTGTTGTGGTGAGAGCAGAATGCAGTTTGAACCCGGAGTCACAGAAGTTTAGACTCGGACCATATTAGATCAAGTTCAGCCTCCTTATTTCCAGCTGAGCAAACTGTGGCCCGGGGTTGCAAATACAAAGTGCCTGAGTCAGAGTTTGAACCCAGGTCTTCTTGATCCCATGTCCAGTGTTATACTGCCCATTTGATGCTTCCACTAAGTACAAATCCTGTATCTTCTGTTAACTTCCAACATGAACTTGGGGAACTCATTTCTTCATTTCCTTATTTGTAAAGGGAGGGGGTTTCCACTAACTTCCAGCCTAGATCTGTCTTAAATTGCAGCACTTGACAAACCTACCTTGCTTGTATAGGTGGGTGCCAAGATCAGCCTGTTTTGAATTGGGGGTAAGGGGGGGCAGGATATTGCACTTTATTGGAAAAGGCAGAAATGACCCTTCGCGCCTTCAAAGAGGCCTTAATGCTGCCGCCTTGTTCAGAATCTTCTTCTTGGTGCCATTCTAATAAATAGCTTTCCATAGAAAGGAAATAGAAAATTACAAGGACATCATCAATTTCCTTCAGGTAGTCAGAGTCAAAGTGGCCATTAGGATGAATGGTAGAGCGATCCAGCTGTGGTCCACAGGGAGCCCAGGCTCAGCGAGGAGTATAGCATTAGGATACAGAAGCTGCCCCTGGCGTGTATGTCTTTCCCTTTCGGGACACTAGGACACCATTTAGCCTGGATGCAGGGGCAGTCATTTGCTAAATGATTAAATGGTCTGAAAGGGTAAATGTGGCTTCCTAAAGCATCTGATCTCCACCTGGGGAGGGAGTCATCCTCAGGGGATCTAACACTCAGTGGTGGGGATGGAGGAGCTCTGAGCCCATTAATGAGTATCAGGTATAACAGCTGCTTTGTGATGAGAGGTAGGGCAGAGTAGTGGAAATCCTGCTAGTCTTGGAGAGAGGAGACACCTAGGTTTGAATCCCACATACTTATATGTACATATATAACTGAATCTCTCTTATCCTTGGTTTCCTGATGTGTAAAATGAGGACAAATAATATGCAATGCTCACTTCATGTCCCTGGGCCCCATTTTCTCATGTGTAAAGATGGACCAGAAGGCCTCTGAGGCCCCATCCAGCTGTAGACCTTGGATCCTTTGAGGATTCTAGGCAGTACCTTGTGGTATTATGTTCCCATGGCAGTCCCATCTCTGCGTATTAATTTATACAACCCTCTCTTCTTCCTTAGGCCTCTCAGCTGACGGTGGTGCCAAGCGACAGGAGCATCTTTCCCGATTTTCAATGCCTGATCTGAGTAAAGACTCAGGGATGAATGTCTCAGAGAAACTGAGCAACATGGGGACCCTCAATTCATCCATGCAGTTCCGCAGCGCAGAGTCTGTCCGCAGCCTCCTGTCTGCCCAGCAGTACCAGGACATGGAGAGCAACCTCCACCAGCTGTCTACCCCCATCAGATACAGGGACCTGCAGTCGCGGGGAAGGATGCACCAAAGCTTCGATCTTGATGGGGGCATATCCAGCAGTAAGCTGCCAGGCCAGGATGGAGCCAGGATCCAGCCGATGAGCGAACGTACCCGCCGGCGGGCAAGCCCCCGGGATGATGCCCGCCGCTTTCGGCCCCACCGCTCCCGGCGCTCCCGAAGATCTCGTTCTGACAACGCCCTCCATCTGGCCAGCGAAAGGGAGGCCATCTGCCGATTGAAAGAGCGGCCCCCACTGAGAGCCCGGGAGGACTATGACCAGTTCATGCATCAGAGGAGCTACAGGGAGAGCCTGGAGCAGGGGTCCCGCCGGGAACTCTATGGCCAGTGCCCACGGACTGTCTCCGACCTGGCTTTGCAGAACGCCTTTGGGGAACGCTGGGGACCCTACTTTGCCGAATACGACTGGTGCTCTACCTGCTCCTCCTCTTCTGAATCCGACAACGAGGGCTATTTCCTGGGGGAGCCTATCCCCCAACCAGCGCGTCTGCGGTACGTCACCAGTGAAGAGCTTCTGCACAAGTACGGCTCCTATGGCGTCCCCAAATCCTCCACGTTGGGGGGCAGAGGACAGTTGCACAGCCGGAAAAGACAGAAGAGCAAAAACTGCATCATATCCTAATGTCCCTCCTGCAGCAGGCGGGAGCTGAGAATGTAAATCCATACACTTGCACTGTTTTTGAATTTAAAGCGCTTTTACCTTGTTTGTCACTAAAGGCCCTGACAACCGAGATGGAGGCAAAGTTAGGGAATCGGCTTCTAGAGATAGTCACGGTTCTTGGCATGGTGAATATTTTTTTTTTGCACATCTCACTTTGGAAACACTTCGGACTGTCCCTTTGTCTGAGTGGTTGTGTTCCTTTATCTCCGGTTCTGTGTTCAGTTACCACACTTTAGCAAATTATTTACTCCCCGCTTCTCTTAATATCTCATTTTTAGGACTCTTTTTTTTTCTTCCAGTAAGTGATTTGTTTATCAGCCAGTACCCAAGACTAAGTTATTTACATGTCCATTGTAAATGCAATGTAAATGAGAGTTCTGATAAAAAATATTTTTGTATTTTGTAATATCAGAGGAATTTCTATATCGTAGGACTCAGTGGGAAATTGCATGAACAGCCAGCATTGTCAAGTAGAATTAAAAGATGGTTTCAGGCCATCAGGTTTTTTTCTTTCCCTTTTTAGATTTCTATATAAAATTTGTTATATATCAGTGAGACATTTTTTTCAAAGGAGTATATACATATATTGTGTGTGTATATATGCACATGCACACAAACATACAGTTTGACTCTCTGTGGCTGGAAAATAAAAACAACAGCAAAACAGCATAGAAACACAAAGCATCTAATGCTTCTTTCCATCTAAAGGAGTCTACAGGGTTTATTTACTGAAGTCTGCTCACACCCTCAGTAGAAGTTGCTTTCTATCCAGCGATAATCATTTTTGAAAATTGCAGTTGTAACTTTCACCAATTTCAGAAGCTAGCCAGTGTCAGTGAAGTCCAATGAGAAAAGCCATCTCCATTGGGGACATTGAGATTGCTTCACATTGATCTATTCCTTGGGGAATTTTTTTTTAAAGTGTCCGTGGTTCCATTGTGTGGTGTCTGCATGGCCCTGTTCTGAGTGTGGTGCTGTTGTTTCCTGGATTATGTTATCTGCTTTCCTTGACCAAGGCAGAGGGAGGACTGCCATCATAGATAGACAACCCAGTAGCCTTAAAGCACATGAATTCTAACTTTGGGAGCTCAAGTCAAAAGGAAATTCTAGCAGGTGGGACAGAGTTTGAGGTGATTTGTTCTCTCTGGGTCGTTCATCAAAGGGCAAGATAAATTGTAAACAGGAAGCAGGTCAAAGGTAGAAATTGAAGTTAGCGAGAACAGAAGAGGAGACAAGTGTTTCCCAGCTAACTGAGATTCTATTGGGAATATTGCTTCCCTTGTCTCTCTCTGGTTTCGATGAGGAAATTTAAGGATACTTCTCAAAATAGTTCCCACTTTAGGAAATCTTCAGTAGTCAAGGTATCTGACTTACTTTAACAGGTCAAGAGAGCTGGGGTTAGTATAGAAAGCCTGTTAATCCCATTGGCTATAAAAGGAGAAACCACTGAGAAGGAAGATTTCCAACTGGAAGCTTGGGTCAAAAGGCAAGGAAGGAGTGTGCATTTACCTAAAGAAGACATTTGGGCCTGTGTTGTCTACCGTAAGGCTATTTTTCCTACTTTGATTCTATTAAAAAGAAACAAACCATGGAGAAGCACCTACATTGCTTCTACTCCTTTCTCATCCTTCACTGATTATGGCAGTTAAGATAATCCGACAGAGAACTGACATTAAGTGAAACCTATGTTTAAGTGTGTTACACTTTGTATCTCATTGGTAACTGGCCTTGGTGAGGAGCACGTGATGATTTTCCAGTATAGTACATGCCTTTTCTTAGTATTTTTCTTTTTATTAAGAGGAAGTGATAAGCAGATTTTCAGATCCCATCCTAAATGGGTCTGGGGGAAGGAAGGCTTTAAAGGAAATATATATATATATATATGGCACTCAATGCAGGATATATGAAAATAATTTGCTTTTCAGGTATAAATAGAACATTTGTCATTGTCACTGATTAAAAAAAAAAGCAATGCAGATGTTGGTCGTGGCAGTTTCCCGCATGCTATGTTTCATATCTAAGCGCTTTGTTAATTATCTGAGCCTCTGGAGAATTAAGTGTTACGTTTGTATAATAAGTTTGTAAACTGCTTGGCAAACTGATTAAGAAATAATCTGCAACCCCACTCTATTAAGTGGCAGGTTTCTGGTAGAAAGACATGATGTATTCAAAGTTTTGATCTCACTGATGGGAATGAAAAGAAATTTTGAAAAGGGGAGAATTGAATGATTATAGAACAGCTGAGAAGTTGTCTCCTATTTCCCCCATTCCAACAAAAGAATCTCTCTCTGTAACATTGTTCCTTAACAGCCCTTCGAAGTATCCTACTTCCCTTGCCAAAACAAGGCTTTAAATCACTTCATGTCCACTGAAGAAGAAAAGAGACCTAGAAATTTACATCTATTAATTACCCCAAAGGGACAAGGCAAAAGAAGGAAGAGGTCATCCCCATAATGTCTTTGTTCTCTCACATCCACCTTGGTTCAATTATTTTAGCTAGGTAACAGTCAACTAGCTTGGTCTATTCTGTGATCATGGACAGCTCCCCCAGCTTTAGCAGACCACTTTCCCCCAAAATGCCACTGATAATAAGAGGGAGCAGGATAACAGAGGGCGAAGTAGTGAAGAAGTCATGCCCATTATTCCACTGTTACTAGAAAAACAAATCCAAGTAAAAGTTCTCTGGAAACCCAGGGAATCCCCAATAGATCATCATTATATATGAAGCCAGCTCGCTAACTAGTGAGTATTTAATTCTCATCTACTTGATTCCTCTAGGCAATTTCTCTTCTCTCTTAAGTAGGTAGAGGGACAATTTGGGATCCTTGGTTGATAGACTCGTTTAAAGAGCTGTAATGTGGGCAGTCACTCTTCCAGTGCAGTTAAAGCTCCTCTGTAACTTTGAGAGAAGGGAGGAGGGTATATTTTCTCTCTTCTTTGAGAGAAGGTATGGCTGTGACATTCATCATCCTTGAGACAACTTTGTGAAGATTCTATCACTGTTTAGCTTGTCAGTTCTTCAGACAGCAGATATGGGCCATCCCTGCCTTCAGACCCGTGACTTTCCCAGCTTGGCAGGACCTTCCAGAACATGAATTCCACTTGTACATCCTTTAAGAACTCAGGGTCACTTCCATGACTGGCTAAAAGATTGAGGGAGGGCTTCTAGAGATCAAACATCATGATCCTCTCTTAATATTGATTGAAAGAATCCTGGGTCTGAACCCTAGCCCTTGACTCCTCATAGATAGACCTTTTATGTTCAAAAGGGCATTTAGCCATAGATGGATAGGTTGCAGTCTGCATCACAGGAGGGAGCACATACAGCTAAGATCAAAGATCTCTCTAAGGGAATTCACCTTGATACATTGCCCCTGGTTTCCCTTCCCCCTTTATATATTGGTTTTGTTCATTCACTCTTGGTACTGATCTCTTCTGTCTTATGCATACTTCAGATTTGAAATTAGGTTCACATTCTTTTGCAGATGAATTCAATGAAAAAGGAATTGACCCTTTCCCAACCCCTCTAAATTTAAGCAGTGAGATTCTCAGAGCAATTGTCTGAATAGATATAGCTGTAACAGGGAGTGTCAAGTTTTTGAAGAGCCAGAGAGTTTGCCCAATTTAATGAAGATTTTAAAAGTCAATATACTTGAAATAACCAACCAACCTCCTGAGTCATGGTAGGAGAGTAAAATTTACAGAATGCAACCAAACTGCTGTAGAATGGAGGGTAAGAGATATTTCAAACATCTTAGCTGTCTTATCACTCTAGATGGTCTATTTTTCTCATGCGGCAGAACTTTCCTGATGAAATTAGTGGTCATTTATTCACGCAACCTTTTGTTGTGCATTCACGGAATCACAGAATTTTTAAATTGGAAGGAACCTCAGTGACCATCTTAATCCAAACTATACCTGCAAAAGAATCCCTTCTGAAAGATCCAACAAGTGATTTTTCCATCTTCTGCCAGAAGCCTTTGAAAGAAGGAAAATTCACTGCTTTCTGAGGTAGCCAATTCCAGTATTGGACAGCTTAAATAATAGGAAATAAATCATGACCTCAAGCCTAAATTTGTCACTTTTCAACTGCTACCCATTATTCCTGCTCCTTCTCTAGGAGTGTGGGTCAGGGTGGGAAGAGAAGAGGCAAATCTATCACTTTGAGTCTTCCTATCTATGGACCTACTCACTTCTGGAACAGCCACTGAGTGTGAAAGTGTGGGGAAGGCGAGATATCAGGACAGTAATTCCTGGCTCCCAGCCTATTAGAGGGCAGGGCAAAGTGTCTCCTATTTTCAGTTGCCTATCTCCATCTTTTGGTAACCCATTTATTTATCTACCCACCCCCACGGATCAGCCTAATGCATCCTTCATCTTCCTACTCCAAGACCCAGAAGCAGTTGTTTCTCTTCCTTCTATGTCCCTGCAATAGAATAAGATGTGCTGATAAAAAGATTCCCAGAATCTCCCTGTTCTCTAGCTTTGTGCTTTGGGGACACTGGTGGCCATGGTTGAGTTCATCATATTAAATGCCCTTAACTTGTGAGCTGAAAGGAATACCAGAGCTACAGAGAGAGGAATCAGCAGTGGTGGCATCTTCAAGCTCAGCAAGCCCAGGGGAGCATGGCTTTCTAGGCCTCACCATAGAAACTACTTGGATGCCCTCATCTTTCCTTGTGTTTATTGTCAACTTGTGCAAACAAACCTCTTGCCTCTTATTTCCTTTTTATGATGATGCATTGTGATTCTTCTAATTCCTTCCTCAAGGAGGAAAATAAGATGAAGAATAAGCAACATGAGAACAATGTGCTGGGTGTATTTTCCCATCATCCAGGAATTGAAGAGAATGCCCTCAGTCTCCCAGAAGCACAAGTCTCCCAAGGCAGAATAGAGCATTGAGACAATTACTTGGGTAACTCAAGTCCCCACAGTTAATGCTGTATCTTACCTGTAGCCGACTGAGGATGACGTTTGAATTTAAGGGAATCCTTGCCCACGTGCAAGTCAGAAGTACCGGAAGTCAGTTTCAAATGGTGTCTTCCTGGGATGCTTTTGTTCAAGCCACATAAGACTCGGCTATGAAGGAAACTTTACAAGCCAGGTTGGGAACCAACAAGCTGTCCACCTTTCTTGATCAACAGGGAATATGGCTAGTTGGAGTGATTTGTTAAAAGCAGTTATCCAAGTTGGGGGAATTAGATTTCTTTTCCATTTTCTAATAAAATTCAGATTAGTAACTCTAATCAACATAAAAATCCCATAAAACATGAGATTGTTAGGAGGCATAATGTTTAATAAACGTATTTCCTGCCTACAAAACTAGATTTCACATAGTGGGGGTGGGGGGGAGGGGGAATGTTTGTAGTGTTAGGAAAATATTTCTGTGATTTAGAGGCCAACCTATAGGATAGAATGGTGTTTTATTACCCAGGGTAGGGGATGCAGAGAATTGATTGGTTGGTTAGGGCAAAAAAAAAAAATTATATGGCCACTACCCCTGTTGAATGTTGGAAGGTGGACTCTGGATTTGGATTCAGGGGACCGGGTTCAAATCCTCGCTTCGCCGCTTACTACGTTATGTGACTTTGGGCAAATCACTTTTCTGGGCTTCAGTTTTCTCATCTGTATAATGATGGTCTTAAGCCAAATGACCTCTGAGGTCCCTTCCATCTCTACATCTGTGATCCCATGTACCAACATGCCACATGGGCCACCAGTCAGTCTCTTCTTAGCAGGAAAATGATTCCAGAGCATGCTTAACATTTGAGAAGGTCAGCTTCCTCAGAAACACTAACTCCTTGTCAGCAAAGACCTTTTCCTCCTACACATGTGGTCTGTCCCGTGGCCACCAGGCCCTTTTACAATAGTCAGTGGGACCCTAGCCACAAGTGCCCCCAGCTCGGTTGTATTTCAAGGAATATAAAGTCTCCATCTTCTTTTACCAATTATGACTTTGGCCTTTTTCCCATCCTAAACACACACACACATTCCTTCATGTTAAAGGATTGTTTTTCCTCTCTCCTACTTTGATTTCAAGGGCGCAAACAAAAAACTCAAAGAGACCAAGTAGGTGAAGTGGGCCTGAGTCTGTGCTGTTGAGTCAAAGATTGCCAAGCTCTTTGTTAAAGAATGTGCATTGGGCCTTTGGTGTGGGCTGTCTGCCAGAGACCGTTTGAACATTTTGCTTGAGATCTGTGCCCTGTAAAATGGATATAACGTTTTACCAATGTCTGTAATACATTTGTAAACTTCCAATAAAATTTGAATCAAACAAACAATGCCATCTTTCCCCATATACTGCTGGGTTTCCAGATTACTGCCATAAAGTTTGTCTTTGAGCATCGTGACCGAGAAGAGGAGGACAAGACCTACTCTGCAGTTGAGCAATTAATCAAGTGTTTATTAAGTGCCTACTATGTGCCAGGCACTGAGCTAGTCTTTGGGGATAAAAGCAGAAGAAATAAAACCATCCCTACTCACAGGTTGCTTACATTCTAATGAGAGAGAACATAAGTACACATACATATAGCATAAATATAAAGTTAATAAATGCAAATATACACAAATTAGTTAAATACAAAGTTGTTAAGGAGGGAGGGCACTGGCAATTGAGTCAGTAAAGGCTTCATGGAGACGATGGGACCTGAGCAGTGTCTTAAAGAGAGTGACTATATGACACGGAGGTAAGATGGGAGTGCATTCCATCATGGGCACAGACATGGGAGAGGATGCCACAAGGGAGGAACAGAGGCCAGTTTCACTAAATTCCGTAGTGCCAAAGGGAGAATAATGTCCAGTGAGGTGAGAAAAGTGGGTGAGACCAGGTTGTATAGGACTTTAAATAGAGCCATTTATGTTTTATTCTAGTGGTAATAGCCTTTGGGGTTGATTGAGTTGAGAAGTCATGTGGTCGGAGCTGCACTTTAGGAAGAATACTTTGACCAGCTAAAGGCATTTCTTCCTTGACATTTCTTTATCTTGGGAAAGTGGGCAATTCTTGAAGCTGAAATATGTTCAGGCCATACAGGTTTTCATTTTCAATCATCTATGGTAATGGAATGGACCGATGCCATAAATAATCCCAAAGAGCAGATAATTTGAAAATTAGGTTGTATTCGTTTTTGAAATTCAATCTGTGTGTCTCTGTGTGTGCGTGATTACGGAAATTGGTCTCAACTTCTTGTTTATTTAGGCTAGTGTCACATGGGAAACTTGGTGTGAGATTAAGATTTTCCTGTAGTGCATAGAATTAGGGTTAGCGCCGTTGTGCATGGGAGTTACTCATTATGCGTTTTTGCCGGACAATACATAACTCTGATTTTTTTAAAAACTGATTTGGCTGCTTTTAATCTTACTCTCCCCAAGAAGACAAGTGTTCAATTGTTATCTCAGCCTAAGGCAGCATTTTCCATATGAATAAATGTTGAGTGGTTGAGCACAAGATAGGACACAAAGAAGAATACACACATTCAGAGCAGTCAGTTTCTTCTGGTCTCTATTTCTTGTTGTCCCATCCTTTTTAAAAATTGATATTAAGATAGTAGTTAATCGTAATTGAGACCAGAACGCAGAAAACTGGATGTATTGGCAGCTGGTCAAAATATTTTCTTTGGAGGGACTATGGTGAGGGTTGTGAGGAGCAGTTTGGGGGAGATCTCCGTTGGAGACAGGAACACCCTTGGGCAATTATCTTCTGTATCTGAAGAACTGGTAAGAACTGCCTCTTAAGTCAACAAGCATTTGTTAAGTGTTTATTATATGTCAGGCACTGTGCTGAGCACCAGAAATGCAAATAGAAGGGGAGGGGGATGGGGGGGAAGAATAGCATATCTTCAAGACACTCATATTCAGATGGGGAAAGATAACACATAAAAGGAAAGTGAAAGGGGCAGGGTATGGGAGGGAGAGAGATACCCTTGTGGAGGCATAGGGGAAAACAGTCCATAGAGTCAGGAGGGGAACTGAAGGAAAAATGAAGATACAGCTGACCTGGGCATGTTCCTTAAAGAAGGAACTGACCAGTCAGAGGGAGGAGCTGCAGGAGTGAAGTGTACTTCCAGTTTGAGAAGGTCAAGGGTGATGGAGCGAGCTTTCATGGTGAGGAGGCTTGAAAAGACAGAAAAGTTCCAGGATGAGAAAGTTGCTATATACAGGCTGGTCAGAAAGTCAAGAGTGAGAGATGGTGACCAGTGATGATGGATCAGCGCAGAAAATCCTGATGTGTTCTAAAGATTGCACTTGCAATAAATGAAATCCTCGCATTGAATTATCACTTACCAAAAGAAAACAAGCTTGAATTTCATGATTGGTCAGAGGCGGGTGGAGAGCATTGAGAGCTACCTGTGTTGACTGACCATTGTCTTCCCTACCCAGAAGAATTCAAAATCTGAACATTGTTTTTCTCTTCTTCCCCAGTCAGCCCTCAGTTAAGAAATACACAACATATTTCTAGCTCAACTCCAATCCTATTTTGGGAGAAAATCTGGTTAGAGTACTAGAGTAAGGTTAGAAGACCAATGCTAATTATTCCCAATTGAGAGTGGCAAATATCATGAAATCTTCCTCTCAAAATTCATGAAATCCACAGAAAGTTGTGCTGTCTTCCCCCAAGTTTCTCAACATTAAATTTATGTTAATTGATTTGTAATGCTTTAAATGATTATCTACCTGGTTTTACCATGTGCTATGTATAGATACACCAGTGTATGCACACACACACACACACACACACACACACACACACACCTCTTTAAGAAAGGAGGACAGATGGTGAAACTCAGCAGCCAATCAAATCTCACAATCCTAAAGAGATTGAGAATCACTGATTCTAGGCTTCCTTTTCCTCAAGGAGCCTCTAGTCCTTTATATCTATAATGACAGTCCTGTGGACAGCATTGAGAAAGAAATCAGTTCAATTCAAGCACTCACTGTGTCTTCTGTATATCCAACCCTATGTTGGGTTCTGGGGATACAAAGATATATGGGAAACTAATCCTTGCCTTCATGTCAGCAAACATTTTAATCTCTTTACTATGTGCTGAGAGCTGGGCATACAAAGAAAAAGCAAAAACAGTCCCTGCCCTCAAGAGGATTACATTCTACTGGAGGAAACAATGTAGAAATAAATATATAATTTCTTCAAAGTAATTTTTGGGGATAACACCAACAATAGGGTATTAGGAGATCCCTAATATAAGTGGTGAGCCTTGAAGGGAGTAAGGAATGTCAAGGGGCAGAGGTCAGAAAGGAGAGCACTCCACGCATGGAAGACAACATAAGAATGTCCAGAGACCATTTCTCAAATAGGCATCTCACCAGTATGAATCTATTACATGGTGAGTTTCTTTTGGTCTTACTAGAATAACTTCTCCCAGCATAATTTTGGAATACAGTCTTATCTGAGATGCCCCAACATGTAACCAAGAAGAGTGTATCAGCAGATATGATAGATAAACATCCAAGAAATGAACAGGGTGAGATTTTTTTTTTGCGGGGAGAGGGCAGGGAATAGTTAAGTTATTAAATGATAGCTAATCATAAGCAGCAGGAGACAAGATAGTTTAACAGCTTCCTCAGTAAAAATACCAGTGAGTACATGTTCCCATTGGAAGATTTGCCTGCTTGCCAATGCTGGAGATAAAGCTGATCATCACCCTTAAAGCTGAAAAGCAGATGAGAAGCCCCAGATTGTGCGATTAATGCCCCCAGATCTATCTTCTCAGTAGCATAAGGTGGTAGAACATGGTGGCCTTGAACTTAAATGTGGCCTAGATAAGGAAACAGAGCTCTCTGATAGGTTATCTATGTGTACTCACAAAAAGTTGACATTGATAGGTGGAGCCAAGATGGCAGACTAAAGGCAGGGACTCACCTGAGCTCTCCCAAATTCCCCTCCAAATAATGTTAGAATAACACCTCAAAATAAATTATGGAGTAGCAGAACCATCAAAAGGCGGGGGGCAAAACAATTTTCTAGCATAAGACAACTTAAAAAGTTGGCAGGAAAGACCCGTCTCACTGGAATGAAAGTAGAGTGCAGTCAGCTCAGGCTATGTCCCAGCAAGCCAGCAGTAGGCCTTGGGGGCAACTGAATTGGTGGCAGCAACTTCCAGAGCTCAAGGCTCACAGACTGTAAGAAGGTTGAACAACTGGTCAAAAGAAGATTATAATGGACCCTTTGCTGGCACTGGGAGCAGGACTCTATTGCATTGCCCATACGCAGTTCCAGGTTAGAGTCCCAGGGCAAGGAGGAACACTAGCAGGAGTGAGGACCCTGGTCATAGTTCCAAGGTGGAAAACAGTGTTTGCAGTCACTCACAGGCCAGAACACAGGCCAGGAGAGCAGTGACCACACCTCTTTTTAGATCATACCACCCTAGAAGAACTGAAAACGTGCAGCCCACCCCGCCCCCACTCAGAACTAGCTCTGAAAATAGCAGCATGAAAAATCTGAAGCTTAGAACGGTGCCCCCCTCCACCCCAGGAGCAGAGCCCAACTTTACCATAAAATTAAAAGTCAAGAAATAGACTGGGAAAATGAACAAACAATAAAAAAAAAATCTGACCATAATAAATTAATATGGTGACAGGGAAGATCAAAACACAAACTAAAAAGAAGGCAACAAAATCAAAGCAGCTGCATGCAAAGCCTCAGAGAAAAATGTAAATTAGTCTCAGGTCCCAGAAGCGCTCAAAAAGATTTTAAAAATCAAATAAGAGAAGTAGAGAAAGATGGGAAAAGAAATGAGATGTATGCAAAAATATCATGAAAAAAAAGAGTCAACAGCTTGGTAAAAGAGGCACAAAAAATACTGAAGAAAATAGCACCTTAAAAAACAAAATAGTTCACATATTAAAAGAGGCACAAAAATCCACTGGAGAGAATGCCTTATAAAGTAGAATTGGACAAATGAGAAAGGAGGTATAAAAGTTCCATGAAGAAAATAATGCCATAAAAATTAGAATTGGGCAAGTGAAGTTAATGATTCCAAGAGACAGCAAGGAACAATAAAACAAAATCAAAAGGATGAAAAAATAGAAGAAAATGCAAAATATCTCATTGGAAAAATAACTTATCTGAAAAATAATTTGAGGAGAGATAATTTAAGAATTCTTGGACTACCTGAGAGCTATGATCAAAAAAGAGCCTAGATATCATATTTCAAGAAACTATAAAGGAAAACCGCCCTGATATTCTAAAACCAGAAGGTAATACAGAAATTGAAAGAATCCACTGATTTATCACCTCCTGAAAAAGATCCTAAAATGAAAACTCCCAGGAATATTATAAGCAAATTCCAGAGTTCCTGGGTCAAGAAGAAAATATTGCAAATGGCCAGAAAGAAATAATTCAAATATGGATCCACAGTCAGGATAACACAATATTTAGCAGCTTCTACATTAAAGGATCAAGGGGCTTGGCATATGATAGTCCAGAACTAGAGGGCAAAGGAGCTAGGATTATAATCAAGAATGCCTACCTAGCAAAACAGTATAATCCTTCAGGGAGAAAAATGGACATTTAATGTGAACTTTCAAGCATTCACCATGGAAAGACCAAAGTTGAATAGAAAATTTGACTTTAAAATGCAAGACTCAAGAGAAACATAAAAACGTAAACAAGAAAGACAAATCATAAGGGATTCGATAAGGTTAAGCTCTTTACATCCCTACATGGAAAGATAATACTTGTAACACTTAAGAATTATCATTATTAGGACACTTAGAAGGAGTGTACACAGAGGGCATGGGTATGAGTTGACTATATTAGGATGATATCCAAAAAATAAAATTAAGGAGTGAGAAAAAGGGATGCACTGGGAGAAGGGGAATGGGAGAGGTAGAAAGAAGTAAATTATCACACATAAAACGGGCATGAAAGAGATTTTACAGTGAAGGGGAATATGATGTGGGGCAATGCTTGAACTTTACTCATTAGAATTGGGTCAAAGAGGGAATAACATAAACAATCAGTTGGGTTTAGAAATTTATCTTACCCTACAGGGAAGTAGGAGGGGAGAGGGATAAAAGAAGAGGAAGGGTGATAGAAGTGAGGGCAAATTGAGGGTGGCAGTGGGCAGAAGCAAAATACTTTTGAGGAGGGACAGGATAAAAGAAGAGAGAGAGAAAGATAAATGGGAGTAGGGGGAACAAGATGGAGGGAAATACACAGTTAGTAATCATAACTATGAATGGGAATGGGATAGACTCAGCCATAAAGCAGAAGTGGACAGCAAAGTGGATTAAAAACCAGAATCATACAATATGTTGTTTAAAAGAAACACATTTGAAGCAGAGAGACATACAGAGTAAAGGTAAGAGGCTGGAGAAGAATCTATTTTGCTTCAGCTGAAGTAATCTCTTTATCTCACATAAAGCAAAAGCAGAAATAGATCTAATTAAAAGAGACGAGGGAAAGTATATTTTGCTGAAAAATACCATAGACAATGAAATAATATGAATATTAAACATATATGCACCAAATGATATAACTTCCAAATTCTTAAAGGAAAAGTTAAATGAGTTATAGGAAGAAATAGACAGCAAAACTGGAGGGGTACCTCACCTTTCCCCACTCAGAACTAGATAAATCTAATCAAAAAATAAACAAAAAAGAAGTTAAGGAGATGAATAGAATTTTAGAAAAGTTATATGTGATAAAACTCTGGAGAAAATTAAATGGAAATAGAAAGGAATATACCTTTTTCTCAGAGTACATGGCACCTACATAAAAATTGACCATGTATTAAAGCACAAAAACCTTACAAGCAAATGCAGAAAAGCATAAATGTTAAATGAATTCTTTGCAGATCATAATGAAATAAAAATTACATTCAACGAAGGTCCTTGAAAACAGAGATTAAAATTAATTGGAAATGAAATAATCTAATCCTAAAGAGTGAATGTGTCAAAGAATAAATCATAGAAAGAATAATTTCATTAAAGATAATAACAACAGATGAAGCAACATGCTAACATTCATGGGATGCAGTCACAGCAGTACTTGGGGGAAATTTATGTCTCTAAATGCTTACATCAGTAAAATAGAGAAAAAAGCAGATTAATGAATTGGGCATGCAACTATAAGAAATTAGAAAAAGAACAAATTAAATATCACATTATAAATCCTGAAAATCAAAGGAGAGATGAATAAAATTGAAAATAAGAAAACTATTGAACTAATAAATAAAACCAGGGGCTGGTTTTATGGAAAAAAAACAATAAAATAGATAAACCACTGTTTAATTTTATTTCTAAAAAAAGAAGAAAACCAAATTATCAATACAAAAATGAAAAGGTTGAATTCACCACTAATGAATATGAAATTAAGGCAATTAGTAGGAGATATTTTCCCCAATTATACTGCCAATAAATCTAACAACCTAAGTGAAATGGATGAATACTTACAGAAACATAAACAGCCTAGATCAACAGAAGAAATACAATATTTGAATATCCCTGTCTTAGAAAAAGAAATTGAACAAGCCATTAGTGAGCTCCCAAAGAAAAAATCCCCAGGACAAGATGGATTCACAAGTGAATTCTACCAAATATTTAAAGAATAATTTATTCTAATACCATATAAACTGTTTGGGAAAATAGGCAAAGAAGGAGTCCTACTAAATTCCTTTTATGACATACAGAAGAGCCTTGCTTTATGAATTTAATTTGTTCTGAGATTCTGTTCATCATGAGATTTGTTCCCATTGCAAAGCAAATTTTCCCATAGGAAATATTGTAAAGTCAGATTATCGGTACCACATCTACAAAAATATTCATATAAAATAATTATTTATAATTTTAAGTAAGTTTTTGTCCCTACTGCACCTCAAATACAATAACAATGATTAGTACAAAATATAAACTGAAAATAAAACAATTTTTTTCAAGGCTGCAACTGACACACAGATTTATTTGGGATCTTTGTACATTTAAACCAGTGAGAGTCGCCTGGCTTAGGCACACATTTTTGGTCTTTAAAGTGACAAAAGGAAGAAAAAAACCCAAACTCCCTGCACCTCACATCTGTTCCCTTTACTTGGCCATGTCACCATGGAGCCAAGCTGGTCTGGGGGAGGAACTGATTGGCAAGGCCTGGAGTGGAAGACCAGGTCATACTGGTGGGTGGGACCACAGGGGCTGAGGGTGAGGGGGATGGCTCCCACCTCAACTCGGATGGCAGGAAGGAGGCTGGGGGTGGGGTGGGGGTGGGGGTGGCCAGGAGGGCCCAGGCCACAGCCTGTGAGCAACGAGGAGGGGCTGCAAACAGGGGAGGGGGCATCTCTCCAAAGCAGCAGCAGCAACACGTTCAAGCGGGTCACCTTCTAGCCCATGGATCTAAGATAACTTGGTATTTTGAATCAGGAATAAATACATTCAGAGTGGGTGAGTGCAGCCCTCCCCACCAAGCATCAAGCTCTCCACACCATTTCCCCTGGTCCAGGCCAGAGTTACTGCTTGGAAGGAGAATCTCCTTCCATGAAAACATAGGGGATTTCAATGTCGGGAGTGTTCTCTCTTATGCTACTTTCACTAAAAGTAAGACCAACACTACTGCCTTCACTTATTTTTTGTTTTATATTTTCATATTTTTCATATTTTGACTCACTAATTTTTTTTCAAATCCAAACATGATGTTCGTACTGCGAATTTTTGTTCCTCTTGCAAGACAAATTTTGCAAAAAATTTTCCTCCTCCAATGAAGCATATGTAAACCAGGTTACTCATAAACCGAGGTTCTACTATAAATATTATGCTGATACCTAAACCAGGAAGAGCAAAAAAACAGAGAAAGAAAACTATAGACCAATTTCCCTGATGAATATTGATGTAAAAATTTTAAATAAAACACTAGCAAGGAGATTACAGCAATATATCACAAAGATCATACACTATGACCAGATGGGATTTATACCAGGAATGCAGGGATAGTTCAATGTTAGGAAAACTATCAGCATAACTGACCATTGTTGTTCTTCAGTCATTGCAGTCATGTCCAACTCTTCATGACCCCATTTGAGGTTTTCTTGGCAAAAATACTAGAGTGGTTTGGCATTTCCTTCTCCAGTTCATTTTATGTAATAACAAAAATCATATGGTTATTTTAATAGATGTGGGGAAAGCTTTTAACAAAATACATTATTCTTTCCTATATAAAAAGAAAACACTAGAAAGCATAGGAATAAATGGGGTTTTCCTCAAAATGATAAGCAGTATTTATCTAAAACCATCAGCAAGCATTATCCATAATGGCAATAAGCTAGAAGCCTTCCCAACAAGAACAGGGGTGAAGCAAGGATGCTCATTACACCACTATTATTTAATATGGTACTAGAAATTCTAGCTATAGAAATAAGAGAAGAAAAGAAACTGAAGGAATTAGAATATGCAATGAGGAAACAAACCTATTACTCATTGCAGATGATATGATGGTATACTTAGAGAATCCTAGAGAATCAACTAAAAAACTAATTGAAATAATTAACAATTTTCACAAAGTAGCAGGATATAAAAAACCCAAGTAAATCATCAGCATCTCAATGTATTACCAACAAAGTCCAATAGTAAGAGATAGAAAGAGAAATTCCATTTAAAATAACTCTAGATAATATATAATACTTGAGAGTCTACCCGCTAAGGCAAACCCAAGAACTATATGAACACAATTACAAAACACTTTTTACACAAATAAAGTCATATCTAAGCAATTGGAAAAAAATTAATTGCTCATGATTAGGCCAAGCCAATGTAATAAAATTACAATTCTACCAAATTAATTTGCTATTCAGGTGCCATACTAATCAAGCTTCTAAAAGAATATTTTACAGAGCTAAAGAAAATAATAACAAAATTCATCTGGAAGAAGAAAAGATCAATAATGTCAAGGGAATCAATTTTTTCAAAATGTGAAAGAAGGTGGTTTAGCCGTACCAGATGTCAAACTGTGTTGTAAAGTGGTAATCATTGAAACACCTGTCTGGCTAAGTAATAGAGTGGTGAATCAGTGGAATATATTAGGTACAAAATACACAGTGGAATATGACCACAGTAAACTAGTGTTTGATAAACACAAACATCCAAGTTTCAGGGGTAAGAATTCACCATTTGACAAAATTTTCTGGGAAAACTGGAAAGCAGTCTGGCAGAAACTAGGTACAGACCAGTATCTCACACCATATGTTCAAAAAAGGTCAAAATGGGTATATGATTTAGACATAAAGGGTGATACCATAAGCAAATTAGGGGAGCATGGAATAGTTTACTTATCACATCTATGAATAATGGAAGAATTTATGACCAAACAAGAGATAGCATTATGGGACGTGAAACAGATCATTTTGATTACATTAAATTAAAAAGGGTTTGCAGAAATAAAACCAATGCAGCCAAAATAAAAAGGAAAGGAAAAACTTGGTGGAGGGGGGATTTTCAGCAAACTTCTCTGGTAAAGGCTTCATTTCTCAACTATATAGAGAACTGAATCAAATTTATAAGAATAGAAGTCATTCCCAAATCATAAATCATCAAAGAATATGAATGAGGAGTTTTCAGATTAAGAAATCAAAGTTATATATATGCATATACAAATGCTCTAAATCACTTGATTAGAGAAATGCAAATTAAAACAACTCTGAGGTACCAACTCACACCTATCAAATTGACTAATATGATGAATGTTGGAGGGAATGTGGGAAAATTGAGACACTAATGTACTGTTGATGGAGTTGTCAATTGAGCTAGCCATTCTGGAGAGCAATTTGGAACTTGCCCAAAGGGCTATAAAACTGTGCCTACTCTTTGATCCAGCAATACCACTACTAAATCTGTATCTCAAAGAGATTTGTTTTTAAAAGGAAAAGGACCTATTTTACAAAACTATTTATAGCAGCTTTCTTTGTGGTGGCAAAGAATTGGAAATTGAAGAGATGTCCATCAATTGGGGAATAGTTGAGAAAGTTGTGGCATAAAATTGTGATGGAATATTCTTGTGTTATAAGAAATTATTTGCAGAGTGCTTTCAGAAAAACCTAGGAAGACTTATTTGAACTGATGTAAAGTGAAGTGACCAGAACCAGGGGAACATTGTACACAGTAATAGCAATACCATATGATGATCTATTGTGAATGACAGCTATTCTTAACAATAAAAAGATCCAAGACAATTTCAAAGGACTTATGGTGAAAAATGCTATCCATCTCCAATGAAAGAACTGATGGAGTCTGAATGCAGATCAAAGCATACTGTTTTTACTTTATTTTTCCTGGGGGTTTTTTTTGGCCTGTTTTCTTTCACATCATGATTAACATGGAAATGTGTTTTGCATGACTGCACATGTATAACCTATATCAAATTGCTTGCCTTCTCAATGAGGAGAGGGGAAGTAGTAAGAGAGAATATTTTGAACTCAAAAAAATTTTAATGTTAAAATTTTACTTGTAATAGGAAAAAAATTTTAAGTGGTGACATTCCGAATAGAAAATTAATTTGCACATAATTTGAAATTTTTGTGGTGGAGAAAAATCAGTAGAGTCATACTTCTGCATTCAGCTCACTTTGCATAGTATTACTGTGGATCTCACTGTTTCTCCACGTGTATTCATTTCTTCCTTTCTGTTCTTCTCCTATCTCCAGGAGCCCCAAAGTTTATCTTTTGCTCCCTACATTTCCTTTGCTACATCTGCGATTTCATAGGTATAGATAATGATCAAAGTAGTTCCTTCTAGCACTGCATGTTAATACCTTGTCTGAAACTTTGACACTTAGAAAGTTGTCTTCATTGCCCGTATGAATTCATCTCCTGTTTCATCAGTGTCTAACTCTGAACCAATGGTTTCATCAGCCACTGCAGCCCAGGGTCCCTTTGGAATTTGGTGTTGCCATAGTGGGTCAGGGGAAGCCTCTGTGATTTTCCCCTGTCGTTCTCATCACCAACTCTCCAACATACCCAAAGTACAACTGTAAGCAAAAGCTCAAAGTTCAAGTTTTTGTTTGTTGTTCGATTGCTTTTATATCATGTCTGACTCTTCATGACCCCATTCAGCGTTTTCTTGGCAAAGATACTGGAGTGCTTTGCCATTTCCTTCTCCAACTCATTTTACAGATAAGGAACTGAGGCAAACAGAATTAAGTGGCTTGCCCAGAGTCATACAGCTAGCAAGTGTATGAGGCCAGATTTGAATTTGGGAAGAGGAGTCTTCCAACTCCAAGCATGGCACTCTCTCTTCTGCTCCACTTAGCTGCCCCTTCAAAGCTCAAGAGACTTACATGAATCAATTGAAGCTTCCATATGGCAAAGTTCTCTAAGTTGAGGGGAAGAAAGGGGACAGAAAGGGGATTGGGCATAATGAGTGGGATTTTCCCTAGTTGCAGGAACACATCTATATGTATGTCCAACACTTCTTTTGCCCCAGAAATCCTGAACATGCCACTCAAAATTTAAATCCTGCCCCTGCCCTTGTGGAGCTTACATTCTATATAATTGTTTTATCTACATCTTCTTTTCCTCCCTCTTGGGCTTTAGCCCATATATCTGCCACTTAGACATCTACACTTTGGCTCAACAAATGTCAGACTGAAATTCATCATTTCCCTCCTTCTTATGCCTGGTTTCCCTCACAATTTCTCTGTTTTCTTAATGGCACTAGCATTCTTTCCATAATCCAAGTTTAAGACCTCAGACTGTACTTCATTTCTCTCACTCCCTCGACTTCCACATTCGATGAATTGCCAAGTGCTATTAGATCTGCTGTTTATGTCTTTCCCCCCTCCTTTTCATGTCCATCATTTCTCTGGCTTTAGAATTCACTTGATTTCAGGCCCGCATTGCCTCTTACCTCATATAGAAATAATTATCGGTATACTACCTGCTTCTCTAGAGTCTTCCCCCCCTATTCTAGTATCACAGTCAAAGTAATCTTTCTAAAACAAAGTACTGGCCAACATCTTCCCTTCAGTTCAATGAAACAAACATCACAAAATCCACCAAATTAGATCAAATAGAGAGTAGCTACAATACAGGAAGGATAGTAGTAGATATACCCAGAAATTAACTACAGAAAAAATTCAAGTTACCAGTAATAAAACTCATGGTTTCAGATGTCTATAAACAAATGCTCAAAGTAGGGGGGGGAAGAGGAGAATTGTCTAAAGAAACTGAAAGTGGCAACAACTAATTTAGATATGATGTATGGAATTGAACAAGGGAGTTTCCTGATCAACTTGATGAGCCCATAGGTTAATGAGACTTTGGGGCCTTTGAGAGCATTTTCCTCACCAAGTAGGGTAAACTATAGATCCTAATACAAAGAACTAAATTTGCTATCACTGGGATTTGGTGGGAAGAGGCCCATGGCTGTAATATGACTCTAGGCAGGGCTATACCTTAATCCAATTCTGTCATTATGAAAATATACTCATGTGAGGAAATCTAGTAAGTGTGGTGAAGGGTATGTGAGTCAAGATCAGTAGCGATAGACACAGACATGGTATTTTCATCAGAGTATACCAGAGACCACTTGGACAGAAGAAGGAAGTAAACAAGTTCAAGCACACCACAAGCCTGGCTCAGAAACTTGGATACATGGTAGGAACTTTAGATATTTGGACATCCGCTGGAGATCTTTCTCTGTCCCAAATATTCACAATTTCTTGACTTGCCTTAATGATAGTTTCATTCTTTAAGAGCTGGAAAAACCAATGTGAAGGACTACTATTCTGAACCCAACTCTGGAAAACAGGGAGGATATGGTTACTGAGGAAGAAATAATGGGAATCATGTGTGTGGGTGGGGATAGGGAGCAGATTAACTTTATTCCATCTTGGAATTCGTGATAGAGAATGAATAAAGCCAAGTATTTTCTCTTCTACACCCTCAATTTTAGAAGAATGTAAAGAGTTCAAAGAAAGGATAGATAGAATTCTCTATACCAAAATTCTATAAAAGAAGTTAGCTGAAAAGAGTTAGAAAGGTCAAGGATGAATTTCTGAAGACAGAGAAACAATTCCAAAGAAGAGAAAAGGGAGAACTTATCTTAAAAGATGACTGGATTTTAATGTAAAGGGTTGATCATGGGATGATCAACT
Organism: Trichosurus vulpecula; assembly: GCF_011100635.1. Taxonomy (NCBI): domain Eukaryota; kingdom Metazoa; phylum Chordata; class Mammalia; order Diprotodontia; family Phalangeridae; genus Trichosurus; species Trichosurus vulpecula. Next base: position 178,801,557 of record NC_050581.1, read on the forward strand.
TGATGAGCTCGCAACTTGGTGAGACGTTTGTGCCCATTGGTGCCTCATCGAGAGGACTAAGGACATCTCCCAAATGTGTTTCAGTGACTGGGATTGACCCGTAATAAATTGGTTGACTCACACTCCTTTTGAATGGATGTTGTGGGAGAAGAAAGACACCTTCGGTCCTTGCCTATAAAAATGAGGCTCTATATTGGACTTAGGTTCTCTGTTTGATGATTTCACCTTGCTACAAATCAAGAGAGGGCAACAGAGCTAAGAGAAGACCTGGTCTTACGGAGGAGAGGTTCCTCCCGTGGGAGGCTGTAATTGTTACCGTGAGTCCAAGGTACATAGGAATTATATATGCTTCATACATGCAGGCTGAAGGAAACATTCCTTGCTCCAGCCTAGGAGGATCAGTGCCATAAGCTCTCAGCCACATGGCAAATTAAAGAGAACAACCATGTTACAAGCCAACAAGCATTTATTAAGCACTTACTATGTGCCAGGCACTGTACTAAGCAATGGGAATACAAACAGAAAAAACAGTCCTTGCCTCCAGGAGTTTCCATTCTAATGGGGAAACATAACACATAAAAAGGGAGCTGAAAAGATGGATTGAAAGAGGAGAATGAATGTAGGTACCCAACTCCATAGTCCAGAGAGTTAGGAGTACAACCTGAATCAGAATGAAGACATGGCTAACATGGACATTCTCCTTAAAATGGAGGTTGAAGGGGGAACCAGCGAATCAGAAGGAGGCGCCACAGAGGCAGAGGGTACTTCCAATATGAGAAGTCCAGGGGGAAATGAAACTTCCATGGTGAGGAGACTTTGGGGCATAGTAGAGAAAATTTGGAGAGTCAGGAATACAGCCTCATACAAGAACAGAGTTCCTGAACTCTGGCTTTCTGGAAGAGTGTCAAGAGTTACTTAACCCCAGCCTTCTGGAGAGTTGGCTAGGGACTAAAGCCATAGTATGGTGGAGCAAAGGACATAGAATTCATTATCCATTATTATTGTGAGTTATTCTGAAAGGGTGGGTGACATGGGAAGGGAATTACTTATCTAGCACCTCGAGATATGTTTCTCTTCGGGAGAAACCCAGACCCTTATTTAGTTCAATGAGGAGACCTGCAAGCATTTCTAGGGTGAAAGGGAATTTACCAAGATGGCAGAGTGCTGCTTTCTAACACTTCCCAATTTGTTTCCCTTCATAGGGAATCTAATACACAGTGTGGTGCTATGTATGAAGGATATCATGTGTGCTTGTAGAAAATGGGGCTCATTGGAATACCCAGAAGTTGCCCCACTAGTAAACCTAAGTTTGTTTCCCTTCTGAGGGAAATCCAAACCGTAGGGTGGCACTACAAATCCAGAAGACTGAGGTGGAGAAAGAGGGTGGGGGAGGGGGAGGAGGAAATGAGATTCATTAGAAGGGAGAATTATATTGATTGTTTATTTTTTTATTATGCATCCTTTATGTGTTTTCTGCATTGTTCATGAGCTTTGTTCATTGTTCATGGGTCCATTTGCATTCTCCAAGGAGTGGCATAAAGGCTGTCCTACACATACCATACAAGTTCTTACTTTGAGTGATTATATTGGATCTAGGGGAGCCTTGTTATACCATTTGTAGAGACCTAGACATAAACTATACTCAAGTTTTATTTAGAGATTTTCTCAGTATAAATTCTTGGTGGGGGAATAACAAAAGAGAAAGTGATATTTTGGTTTGCCCCTTCCATAGTTTGACCTGGGATCCATGTAAGGCCAGATCTTGGGGTGCTACACCAAGGGTGACATTAAAAAGGCACATACGGAGGATGGAAATGAGCAACTGACAGAGAGCGAATTCAGAAGAATGGCCCAGTCCTATAAGGACAGTTTCAAGAGTGCCAAACCTCAGGAGGAGTTGAGGCTGGCAAAGAAAGCAAAGGATAAGGAAATGTCCTTTCACTATATTGGGGAACATAGGAGGATCAAAGAAGGCACCAGAATTAGCTTTGAGTGGATGGGATAATTATAAATGAGGTCAGAGAGAAAGCCCCCCAGATGCTCAACTGGTATTTTGCTTCTGTTTTCTCTGCCAATGTGGAAGGATAGAACAGAACGAAAGGGGCTATTGGGGAGTTGAAATCCAGCATAAGTAAGGAAATCATAAGATAGAACCTAGCTGCTTTTGATGAGTTCAATTCATTAGATTCAGAGGAACTATTTTCTAGGGTTCTATAAGAAACCTTAGCAGTGATGGGTGAGCCATCACAGGTATAAATGAAGCACCAAAAGAATGAAGGAGATGAGGTCTTACTATTCTTTGAAGAGGATCAATCAGGCACTGTGGGGAGGGCTTGGATCGAACAGCAATGTTTGTCAAAAGAACATGGGGTAAAGGAGACGCTACAGGATTGAGGAAAGGCAAGTGTTGTCCCTATTTTTTTAAAAAGTGGGGAAGGAGAAGGAGGGTGAAGTCTGTCAACTATAGACTAGTAAGCTTGACTTGGATTCCTGTCAGAATGCTACTGTACAAATTCAAGAATGCCTCATTAGCAAGTTTTAGGGAACACTTAGTAAAGTGAATGGTGATCACAAAGTGCCAACTGGCTTCCTCAAGCCTGGGTTGGGTCAGGTCAGACTAGACTTGACTCCTGCTTTGGCAGAGCTGCTAAACTGACAAATCAAAGGAATGAGATAGAAATAGGTTACACAGACTTTAGAAAAGTGCTTGACAAGGTCTTTCATGCTATTCTTGTGGCAAAAGTGGAGACGTGTGGACTAGACATAGCACAGTTAGATGGATTTGGAACAGGCTGAAATGCCACTCACTACCACCTTTGGGTGTCCTCGGTGGACTCTGGTCAAGGGTGGCTGGGGAGGAAAAGAGACTTTCTCTTTGTCCCTCTTTTTCCCCATTGACTGTCTCTTAGGGATTGGCTGGAGCTGCTCCACCAGGGACTGCCCTGCTGTTGGAATGCCAGCTTCTCAACTGGCTTGCTGTTTGATCCAAGCCCTCCCCACAGTGCATGATTGATTCTCTTCAAAGAATGGTAAGACCTCATCTCTTTCATTCTTTTGGTGTGTCATTTACCCCTTTGATGGATTGTTTGATTCAATAAAGATGTCTAGGTCTGGTTGGTACCCACTCTACCCTTGATGGATTCAGTAACTCCATTAGAGAGGGTCTTCTCACCCAATAAAGGGCTTTAGGGTATAGTGGGATGTTCCTCTTACACAAGGAGGCAACACAGGGCAGTAGAAAAACAATGGGTTCTAAAACCTTAGTGGGATTAAATTTACTAAGGCATAAAAGTGCACTAAGATCTTTGGGACACCTTATATACGTATTTATTTGTGTTCCTGTCATTTGTCTGCCTTTATTCTACAATTCCCCCAGGACAGACTGTAAGCAGCATGCGGTATTGTAATGAACACTGTAACCAGAGGCCTGGGTTCAAAACCTGGCTCTGCTCTTTGCTTCCTCTGTGATCTCATACAAGTTCCTCAGTGTTTCTGGGGCTCCATGTTATCATCTGAGGGTTGGCCTTAATAATCTCTAGGACATCTTCCAGATCTAAATGTATGAACCTTGAGGGCAATGACCATTTTGTTTCTGGGTTTGCATCCCCAGTGCCCAGGACAGTGCCTGGCTTGTTGGATGGATGGATGGATGGATAGATGGATGAATAGATGGATGGATGAATGAATGAGTGAATGAATGAATGAATGAATGAATGCTTTGGATCCCATAAAGTAACTCCCAGTACTTTCAAGGGCTATCAACTGCCAGTGTAAATGTCAGAGCCAAGAGTTCAAGCCACCCGAATTATAATCAGATGGTCTCTGGTATAATAATGAAAGAGCTGGTGCTAGGAAGTGAAGGTTTAAAAAAATAATCAGAACCATATTGATCTGGAAAATGTTACCCAGGAATAAACTTATATTAGCAAATGGAATAAATTATCATATTTCCCTGCACCTCTTCCATGGGCCTGGCACTAATGACCACATGGCGTTTACTAGGAAATGTGCTCGAGCAGGCAAGAACAGAATCAGGGCACGCTTAGTAGGTAATAAAAATCTACGGCTGAATTAGAAATAAATGAGAAGCTACAATGTCTCATTTAATAAAATCCCCAATGGCAGCCATAACCTAAAAGCTATTACCAAGCAAAGGGATGTTTCTATCCAGAGAACTAAAAAAAACAGCTCAGTTCAAGTGGAGCTTATCAAAAACACTTCTTCTGTTCCAACTTCTTTCAATTTATTCTATTGTTGATTTGAAACTGGAGGTCATTGGTCAGAGGTTTAAAAGCTGGGCTTTTGTAAAGGAACTCATACTGTCTTCATCATAAGTCATATCAGTCCATCTAGAACCTGGAGGTGTCTCCCACATGTCTGTGGGGCGAAAACATCTCCTATTTCTAGCAGTGCAAAACCTGAAATGTAAAATTAAGCTTTGCAAGCCTGTGAAAGAGCAGAAAGGATTGCTAAAATACACCGGAAGTCATTACCCTAATTAACCTCAGCTTGGAGGGAAAAAAATGTCAATGCCACTATGTTTCTTCCGTTTCAAGTTAGCCCTGGGCCATTCATTCATTCTTTCTTCATTCATTCCATACATATTGAATGACCACCCCCCTTCCCCCACTACTGTTGTGCAAGATATTATGGGCAATGCTAAGAAAGGGGGCAAAAGCAAAGGACCTTCCCTCATGGGGGTGTCATCCTAATGGAGGAGCTAAAACAATCAGTTAGCCAACAAGTATTTATTAAAACTATGCTAATATGCACATATACTTTAATATGAATATATTAAAATGTCATGCGCACAACTTATCTTAATACAAAGGAATACTACTAATGGATAGTTATATATGACAATAACAAGCCAAGTTCTCAGGGAAATCCCTTCCGGTATTGGTTTTGGCTTTTATTCCCAAAAAGAAATAGAAGCAAGAGTCAGATATCTCTCTGGAGAGTTCAGAAAATCTAGTTTCTCCATATTCAACCTTAAATGAATAGCTAGATAGATGGATGGATGGGACAGATGAACGAATGTTCATTAATGCATCGTTCACTGTGCTAGGCACTGGGGATATAGAAAACTTTTAAAAGAGAGACCTATTCCCTACCCTTAAGGAATTTACATTCTAATTTTGTTGTTGCTGTCAGTTGTTTCAGTCATATTTGACTCTCTGTGACCCCGTTTGGGGTTTTCTCAGCAAAGATATTTGAATAGTTTGCCATTTCCATCTCCAGCTCACTTTACAGATGAGGGAACTGACGTAAACAGGCAAGTGACATGCGGGGTAGGGCTTACAATATATAGTGGAGTGATGGTCTGGGAAGGAAGTTGTCGTCTAGAAAATCCTAAGGGTGGGCAGTAGCTCCCCTAGGGTGGTGATTGTCACACCCTTTCCCTATAGCAAAGGTGGCATTGATTTGATTACTGTTTCCAGAGCAAGAGATGGAAAGGTTAGTATGGATAAGGAAGGGAATACATATGGTGGCGGGGAAAATGGCAAGATGCCTGTGCTGGATTGGTCCTTGTTACCAGCTGAATGAGATATGAAACACAGTTCAGGTGCCAGATAGGGCCCAGCCTCAGGGTGAAGTCATCTCTAGAAGTCTTTCTAGCCTAAAAGGTCTCTGTTTAGTGTCCAAAAAACTGGACCTGGAGGGTGAATATTTAAGTTTGTGCTGTCTGGTGCACAGCTCACTTTACCTCTAAGACTTTGTTTTTCCTTACCAAATGTGGAGAAGACCTCCAATGTATAGTTATACACATCAATAACCAACCCAGTTGTCAGAGAAATCTCTTCTCCTATTGAGTTTGGCCTTCACACCCAACAAGATCTTAAGCACTTCATAGGACTTCTTAATCCACTAATCGACGATCATTTATTAAATGTTCACTACACGTCAAGCTCAGTGTGATGTCCTGGGGATATAATCATAGACTAGGCTTTCAACCAAGCCCAGAGTGTTTTTCAGGCTGCTACATGTGCAGAGGGTGATATGACTCCAAAATGGCAGAAAGAATGCTAAAATAATGTTGGGTACCAACGTCAAGGAAGGAAGGAGCTGGTACTGGTTTCTTGTGAGTGAGATGAAATTTTAGCTCCAACCAAGAGAGAGATCCTGATCTCTGAAGTCTCTAATTCCAATTACATACACAAAAAGACCACACTGGTTCCTGCCCTCAAGGCAATGCATGACACATAGGCACATACAAGACCTACGCTAAGTAAAAGGAAAGTTGTCGTGTTGGTCCTTCGTTTTCAAAGAGGACCATGACATCAGGGAAATGATGACATGACTTGGAGTTGACTTTGGTTTGAGTGAGGGAGGGCTGTGCAAGGTCACCAGCCTCACTTACTCTTCCAGAGCCATCTGGATCCGATGGCCCAGGATGCATTGGAAGATCCTGGCCCTTTTCGACTAAAGTCTTTTCAGGTTCTCACTTTGAGTGAGGCAATGTCCATTCACTGAATAGGCCTCTAAAAGGAAGGTAACCTCAGAGGGAAAGGCTTTCTGCAGATGATAGGATCTGAGCAGAGTTTTAAAGGGAGCCAGGGATTCTAAGAGGTAGAAGGTAAAGAGGGAGAGCACGTCAGGAATGTAGGAGGGTTGTTATGAAGGCACAGAGAAGGAAGATGTAAGGTGCTAGGTACATGAAACCTAATATTATTATTATTATTTCAGTTGACTGCTAGGATGAACTTCTTAAACATTGTGGTGTTAAAATCCTGGGATGAGCCACTATCAGAATTTGTCGAATCCAAGAGATCTCCAATTTTAATCATTTTTTCCTATTGTCCCCATCATTTAACAAAATTATTGATACATGTTATTTTTATATTATAAACATTTACAATTCACTCTTCCTTCATGAGGGGTCTCTCATAACAACATAAAACTGTTTGAATAAAATTCAGTGACCTCACCCGAAGGTGTTTGCAACATCCCACAACTGTAACATCCCCTCATTTCTCTATTTTAAAAAAAATTAACAATCTCCTTTTTCTCACTCTTGAACCCTAGTACACTAATGAAAAAAGAAAAGAGAAAAAAAGTTTCTTGTAAAAAATAAGCATTGTCAAGCAAAATAAATTCCCTCAATGGCCACATACAAAAATAGATGTCTCATTCTGCACCCTAAATCTACGACTTCATGATGGAGAAAGGCAGCTGGGTTGCACAGTGGATAGAGAGCTGGGCCTGGAGTCAGGAAGGCCTGAGTTCAAATATGACCTTAGACACGTACTAGCTGTGTGACCCAGGGCAAGTCACTTAACACTGTTTGCCTCGGTTTTCCCAAGTATAAAATTGGGATAATAATAGTACTTACCTCACAGGGTTGTGATGAGATTATAAAGTGCTTAGCACAGTGCCATGTGAATGGTTATTCCTTTCTCCCTTCCTTAATGAAGAGCATGTTACACTATCAGTCCTCTGGAATCATGAATGGTCATTGACTTGTTTTTACAGTGTTGTTGTCATTGGATAAATTGTTCTCCTGGTTCTGCTTATTTTATTCTTGAACAGTTTATAAAATTTCTTGAAATAATTCATTTTTATAATAATGATGTTGTTACAGTATGAAGGATTCTCTGGCTTCTGCTCATTTTCTTTGGCATCATGTCACACAAGTGTTTTGGTCTCTCTTTGAAATCATTGACTTCCTCATGTCTTCTAGCCCAGGGGTGCTCCATCACATTCACATACCACACGGCATATCACCAGTTCAGCCATTCTTCAATCGATGAACATTCCCTTATTTTTTAGATTTTTTTTTGTCATCACAAAAAGAATAATTATAAATATTTTTTGCACATTTTCCCTTTCTTTGGTTTCTTTTGGGTACAGGCCTAGCAGTGGTGTAGCTGAGCCAAAAGGCATGAGCTATTTAGTAACTTTTTGTGTATAATTCCAAACTACTTTCCAGAATGTTGTGGCCATTAACAGTTATGTGTCCTTGATGGTTTAGACATTGCTTGCAAGCCAGAGGCAGGAACCCATGACTTTTTTGAAATTCTTTCCAGCCTTAAGGCTCCTTGAAAGTGAAGCAAAGGTGGAGTCTTGGCCAGACTCATTTCTCAGCTTCCTCTTAGCCAATGGGCCCTGGCCTTTGAGTGTCCCAAGACAGTTTCTGTGGACATTTTTCAGGTGTCTTTGGGACACTTTTTCTCATCCCTTCCTGTGCTGCCCTGCTGCTACATCCATTAGCCCCTTAGATGTTAATTCTTCAGTGAATCGATGATCTCATGAAAATAGGTATCCCTTCTGATAGAGTGTAGCACCGCTGTTCTTGTCCCATATGTGTCCTAGATTGTGTGAAGTTAATGTTTCTTTCCATACAAAGGAAAATTGGAGGGACTTGTCTGGAAACTTCAATATGTGAATGGGTATGTGATCTTACTGTTCTACATACTCTCTATTCCAGTGTGGGTCATGACCTCTTAATGCCTGCTCATCCAATGTGATTCTTGTCCGTATCTTCTATAATTTTTTTTTTTTTGGTGGGGGAGAGGGAGGGGAAAACGTAGGATGCGCAATCCTTTTATGTTGATGTGATTAATGGAAGGCTGAAAAGAACTCAAGATTTAGAACTGGAAGCATCTTTAGAGGTTCTTTACTCCAAACCCCTCATTTCATAGAGAAAACAGAGGGGCGGTGAGATTAATAGGCACCAGTATAACACACAGACTGTCCGTCCGTTAATTCTGCAGGCTAAAAAAACAGAATGCAACCTAGGGAGAGGATATCATGGAAACGTCAGTGCCCACAAAGTAAGGAAAGTTCTAGATTGCTTGCCCTCTATATCTTACTGTGAGTTTATCTTCTCATTACGCAAAAGAAGGGAGTTTAAGATGTCTAGAAGACATCCAGTTTGAAACGTCTAATATGCAGTTGGAGACATGAATCGAGAGGTTAACAGAAGGGTTACTCATAAATAAGTAGGTTTGAGAATCATCAGCATCATTGAATCCATAGGAACTGATGAGATCAGCAAGTGAAATTGTCAAGAGGCTAGAAGAGAAGACGGTCCACAACAGAGCCCTGTGGGACATCCCCGGAGAGAGACTTTGCTGGACAAAATGTTTACTTCAAAGTGAAACTCCATTTCTGTGAAATTTCATCAAATTAAGACAGAGAAAGGAAAGTTTTCTTGCCTCTGTTGTCCTCCAAGGCATAGGAAATGGGTCTGCTCAAGCTGTGGGTTATTATCCAGAAATTGACTCCACTGGTACTTAGCAAATAAAATATGTTAGCAAGCATTCATTGACTTTAAATGCAACTTTTTAATGATAATTTTTAAACATGAAAAATGTGTCCTATGAAAAACAGTTGCTCTTCTGGTAAAACCAAATGCTTTTTGGCTCACTCAACTTGCTCTCTGCCCTTCATGTGCCTCATTGTGGCACTTAGCCTTCCTGTGGTCAGTTGTAGAATAAGCTAGTATCAAAGAGGAGCTGTCATTAGTGTCCCACAACCTCAGAACTGGGGGCCAAGGAAGAGAATGTACAATAAAGAGAATGATTTAGATCCATTATCGAGATGTAAAAGTCTGTGAAAGGAAGGAAACCACTGTTTAGGGGGAAAGGCTCAGAGCCAGAAGGGATCTGTACTGGAATCCCACTGTGTGACCATGGGCAAGTCACTTGATTTCACTGACCCTGTTTTCACATCTATAAAATAAGAAGAAAATGTTCATTATCATAAACCTCAAAGCACTATACAAAGGCCAGCTATGATTAGCATCATTCTGTTATGTTCAAAAGTATTTTAAGATATTCGGAAGAAAAAAAGTCAAATCTTTTGGAATAGAGAAGGAAATGGCAAGCCAATCCAGTACCTGCCTAGAAAACCCCACAGACGGTATGGTCCATGTGGTCACGAAGAGTCAGACACAACTTAACGACAATCTTATAAGATGGTAGAATGAAAAATGACAGGAGAGACTCCCTCCTCAACACTGCCCTCAAAACAGTAGCAGAAACACCCACAGAGGTAAGACTGTCAGGAATTCTCAAAAGGAAATTAAAAACACTAAAAGGGGATGAACAAACCAAAAATATATGTACACAATAAAACCATATTACCGATGAAAAGAAGCAGGTAAAATCGACAGAAGAAAAATGTATGGGAGCAACGGTAACAATACCATTAAAAGCAAAGCTATACCTGTCTTGAGACACAATAAAATGGATAATAAAGACACGGGGGGAATTAAAGGAAGAAATAAAATTAACCAAAATGAGCACAAGAAGAAATACAGAAGGAAGTGGATGCAAATAAGGAATTTCCAGGGAAATTGATATTAAAACTCCACAACTTAGTACGATTTGGATTTTTTTATTGCTCTGTTAAGAAGCAGGTTATAAAAACCTTTGAACTATCAGCTCTTAATGTCAAGAAACTCCTATTGTAAAGTAGGAATGAAGAATTAGCAGCTCCTTGTACTGAGTTGTGTAAAAGAAGGCTACAAGGCAATTAATCCTTTCTTGTTTGGGAAGACAGTCATGGGGACTGCAGAGCAGCTGGTGTATCTTAGCTCTTTCTCTGCTTTTTTCTTTGTGATTGTGAAAGAAAAAAAGGAGACTCACCCCAGAAAGCAAAAGGCCAAGTGGGAACCACAATCCATCTTTCTTATCCAGAGAGGGAACTAGTTTATTGGGAAGAGCTGGGTACCACCAGTTCACTCTGGAAGGAGTCAACTGGTACCAGCAGCATCAGAGTTCTAGCCAGTATCAAGTTGTGTTTTATGTTTCAGGTTGGGTCTGTGAAAAAAAAAAATCTGCGTTGTCATAGATCAGAGGTTCTCCTCAAGGCAGAATAAGGAAAACCAACATCAAATTAAGCAGTGATTGAAAAAAATTGTTCACCCCTCCCCCTTTTGTGAATTTTATTTTTATTTGGAGTAAAATATTTAAACACTAAAAGAGAGTATTTACATATACCTAGATGAAGATTAGAAGAGAACTGTATATTAAATTGAATCTCCCTTTCTTACTGCATGGGGTTTTTTTAAGTATATAATAAATTCCACATGTAACTTTCGAAGCTGTTCTGTTTGCCTGTGTTTCCTTCTATTTTCTTCCCAGCATTTAAAAAATATTTCAATGACCTTTCAGGGGTATCACTACTGCTTACCTTCCTCTCTCTATGGTCAACACCGTCCCCTCAAATAACAATCAACAGGAAGGGGAGGAAAAACCCTTTTAATAAATAAGCAACAAATCATATAGTCAAGCAAAATCAATCAATATTTATTAAGCACCTACTATGTGCCAGGCACTGTGCTAAGCGCTGGGGATACAAAAAGAGGCAAAAGATAGTCCCTGCCCTCAAGGAATTTACAATCTAATGGAAGAGACTGCATGCCGACAACCGTGTACAAAGCAAGCTACATGTAGGATAACCAGGAAATAGCTAACAGAGGGAAGGCACTAGAATTAAGAGGCTGGGAAAGGCTTCTTGTAAAAGATAGGATTTTACTTGGGACCCAGAAGATGCCAGGAAAGTCAATAAGGCTGAGATGAGGAGGGGGGAAAGCGTGAGTGAATCCACACAGTGGCAACATCCGAAGATGTATGTCTCCTTTTGCATCTTGTTTCCATCATCTCTCTGTCAGGAGGGGGTTAGTATGTTTCATTTGTTCCAGATCCTCTGGAGACATGGTTGGTCATTGCGTCAATCAGAGTTCTTAAGTCTTTCAAAATTGTTTTTCTTTATGATGTCGTTTTTCTGTGTAAATTGTTCTCTTGGTTCCATTTACTTCACTAAGCATCCAATCATATTAACCAGCATTCTCTGAAATTGTGTCATTTCTTATGGAACAATAATATTCCATTATATCCACATACCCCAATTGGTTTAGCCATCCTCCAGCCGATGGGTACCCCCCCCACCCCCCCACCCCCCCCCCGCCGCCCCGCTTAGATTCTAGTTCTTCACCTTTCTTCTTCCCCACCGCACCTCACCCCTTTTAATCTCGCCTTAGGGATCAGAAAGTTTGTATTGTTTCTGGCTATCCTCTCCCTAGTATTAACCTACCTTTTATGAAACAATGATTAAAAAAAAATGTATGATTAGTGGTAGGAAAAGGTACTTAGTTTGTGTCCATTTACACTTCTTTAAATTTTATTCTGAATTACTTTCTGCCTATGTTTGTTACATAAATATCAGCAATTAGGATTTAAATTTGCACACCAGCATACTGTTATACTGATTGATCTCAACTGATCCCTCTATTGGTACAGATGGCATCCTTACCTGTATATTGCATACAATTTTTGTCCATGCCCTTCCCTAAATCACAGAACATAGATTTAGAGATTCGAGATCATCTAATTCAAACTCTGTGTGTGTGTGTGTGTGTGTGTGTGTGTGTGTGTGTGTGTGTGTCTATAAACTGGGAGGGTAAAAGAAATTTATGAAATGGAGGTTCTAGGTTGAGCTCAGCAATAGGAGGAGGGGGCAAGGGATGGAGCTTGTGGAGAGATAGACTGCAGCAGGGGGGAGGCTCTGGGCACTAAGGGAAGCTCCAGGATGACATCACAGTCCTAGAAGGATCTTGAAAAAGTCAGGGATGGGACTAGGAGGAGAAAGAAGAGATCAGGTGGGTGTTTATGGCTAATCCAAAGAATCTCCATTCACCTAGTGGAAGCTGCTGCAATACCAGTATTGGAGGGAGGGAGAGAGGGGGAGAGAAAGAGAGAGACAGAGAGAGAGAGACAGAGAGAGAGACAGAGAGAGAGAGACACAGAGAGAGAGAGAGACACAGAGAGAGAGAGAGAGAGAGAAAGAGAGAGATGAGGGATGAGAGATGAGGGATGAGAGCGGGAGAGAGAGATATGAGGGGTGAGGGATGTGGGATGAGAGGGGGAGAGAGAGAAACAAATATATGTTTGTATACCTGCGTATATGCGTATAGTGTGTCTGGATATGCATGTGCAGGATATATATACACACACACATACCCAAGATATATATGAATATATACATATATATATATACACACTAACAGGAGATAGCTATATATCTCCTGTGTGTATACCTCTATATATCCTGTTTATGCATATATATACATACATGTATATGTATATACAGAGATATCCTGTATGAGACTACTCTAAATAATGACAGCAAAATGATATTTGAATCTACAAATGCCTTTCCCCTCAGCCAGACTTTCCCAGTCCTTCTCCCATTTAAAACAAAACAAAACAAAACACCGCATTGCCGTTGGATTTCCTCCAGCAGTTATTCAGAGATCAGTTCTCAGCTTTCCGGAATGCTGTTCCAGTCCATTGCAAGCAATTTAGAAGCCTATTGTGACAGATTCATACTGGCCAGTGAAAGCTAAAGGCAAGTGGCCTTAATTTGGCGTGATTTAATTTATACAAGGGAATCGACTCACAAACATTTATTAATCACCCGGAGACAGAAATACAATGATTGGAACAATCCCTACCCTCAAGGAACTTACTTTCCAAAGGTTATTAAGGGCAGGGGGCTCCAAAGGAGAGGCAAGGGCAAGGAGGGAAAGATATAACCAAAGCAATCAACAGAACTTGTCTCTAGTCAATGACAGTAGGGTAGAGATGGTCCTATAGGAAGGCTGCTCCTTGGTCTTTGTGGTCCCAGCTTCACCTTTCCTCTTACTAAGTGTCAGACAAGACTGTTGTCAGACAATGCCCCGTCCATCACCAGGGCAGCACGCAGAACTCTAATATCGTGGCTGGGAGCCAACATCTCTAAGATTAGGACAGCTGGGGACATCTGGGGCTCTGCGTGCTGATGACCGCAGCCCAAAAACTGGGACATCCAAAGGCAAGCACCATGCTGAGCCAGGTGAAATAACCAATGCTGTGGGTTTCTCAGTTGCATCTGATGGGTTTCCTACCTCCCCTATCACAGGCAGGGAGCTACCAATTAGGAGGGTTGAGCACAGCATGGAAGTTTCTAGGTCTACATAATTATAGAAAAGGGAAGGGTGAAGGTGCCAACAATAATCATGCTAGACCATCTCAATAGTGCATTAAAGTTTGCAACGTGCTTTATGTATGTCATTCATTTTGCCAAACAGGCTAAGAAACCATGTCCGGAGAGGGACAGCGTATTGCAAGAAAGACTGGGCCCAAAAGTACGGGAAGGCAGCAGTTAGACACCATCTTGGATGGTCCTGGGGCCTGCTGAAGGTTTTCAACAACCCAGGCTGAGCCATCCCTGGAACACCTGAAGAGCACAGCACTAGATACCCAGAAAACATATGGACAGGTGGCCAGATAATACTGAGTGAAGTTATATAAGGCCCCAGCGGTCATTCCAAGGGTGTACAGAGTCTGCCCGCAACACACCAATTTGAGAAGTAAGGCTGGAAGAGAGCAGCTAGACCCCATCGTGAACAGAACGCTGGATGATGTGTGTTCAAATCCAGCCTCTGACGCTTACTACCTAAATGTCCCTGGGCAAATCATTTAATCTCAGCTTCCTTATCTGTATGATGTGAATTCTAATAGCACTTCTTCCCAGAGTTATTGTGAGCATCAACTGAGATGATATTTATAAGGCACTATATAAACCATAAAGTTCTATATAAATGCTATAAGAATGAGTGAATAAAAGAAAGGCTAGCTTCCCGCCCCCCAAAAAACCCCAGAAAGATTGGGGGGACTATCAAAGATGCTTTGGGGGATAGTTTTGTCCAGGGGCAGAAGAATGGACTCATCAAGGACTTTACCAGACCTGGAATCTTCTGGTGCTGTGCTTTTGATAGCAGTTAGCTTTCTGTTGCAAAAGAATGTGTGTTTTTGGTCTGTTTTCCCTTTGAGGCAGGTGATAGTCAGAAAATTGAAATGCTCGGCAACAACATCCTTGGAGACCCGCAGGGCCCTTTCAAAGGCTTTTCCGATTGGGGGAGGGGAGGCTAACCTTCCTTACCCCAGGGGTTGTCATCAAAGCCCAAGCTGTCGTAAAGCTTCAAAGGGAAGCTCTCACTGGTTTACATAAGCTTAAGTGAGTTAACCTCCACTTCCACACCAGAGCAGAGGATTCAAAATAGAATTCAACATTGTGTAATTGTGAGGATTAACCTTAGCCCCAAAGAAGAGAAGAGGAAATGCACCTCTTTCCCTTCCTTGGAGGTAGGAGGACTATGGGTGTGCAACATGGCATAGACATTGTACACACGCACACACATATGTGTATGTATGTATTATGTTTGTTAGAGTTGTGCAATCGTGTTTAACTCTCTGGGATCCCATTGGGGGGTTTTCTTAGCAAAGGTACTAGAGTGGTTTGCCATTTCCTTCCCCAGCTCATGTTGCAGATAATGAGACTGAATGAGGTGACTTGCCCAGGGTCACACAGCTAGTAGGCTTCTGAGGGCAGATTTGAACTCAGGAAGATGAGTTCCTGACTCCAGGCCTGACATTCTATCCACTGAGCCACAAGTATATATGCATGTGTGCATATGTAAACTTTGCTTTCCTGTTGTTTTGCTTTTGGGACCTGTTCAGCCTGTGAACGATCGTTCCATTGATTCATCTTGCCTAAAAATGAAAATATGGCAGAATGACACAGGATGCTAAGCCTATCTGGGCTCCAGAATTTGCACTTGCCCTGCCCCCCAACCTCAATGCCCCGGGTTCACCTATTTGCCTGAATGGCTGATTTTAGACAATCTATTGCTGCAGCTTCTCCATTCTCTGAAGTAGGGGCCCAGTATGGCACTTCTTGCCTGAGCCCAGCTGACACCACCCCACCCACTGTGCTGTATAAGAGAGATGCTGTTTCATTCCATCACGCGTCCTGGTTGTCTGGCCCTCCCTTAAAAGTATTTTCCTAGAAGTCCCTGCACTGAGCAGCCCTTCTGAGACTTTGTGAAATCACAATTTTTTGCTTTTTAAATTAGTATTTTAAAATTTTTTATTTCACCATCATTTTGCCCCTGAAACCATCCATTTTTATACAAAAGAAATAGAAGGGTTGGAGCAACCGGCAGAACTCACTGTGGCACGTTGACCCCAGGCCCGACTTCTTATTTGGTTGTGTTTCTAGAGAGCCTGACATTACCACAAAGGCCAGTGGCCCACCTAATAAACCCGAGGGAAGCTTGGCTGCCTCCAGGTAGAACAATGAATGACTTGTGCTTGCTTGCTTGCTTATATAATCTTGATGCTCTATGTTCTGTTAATATTTAACCTTTCTCTGATTACTCCAGCGGCTTGCAGTGAATCTGCTGTGTCTCAATGGTCTGCCTTTGAATGCTTCCAGTTAATTATGTGAATGGTTCTATACATGGATATATGCTCGTCGTCCCTGTATGTGACTCCCATCTCCCTGTGCTGTGGCTCGTCTTAAGATTCTGTTTCCCTAAAGTTATAAAAAAAAAACCTTGTTTTGCTAAGCCAGTTGAGAGGCTGCTTAGTCCAGACTCAGAGTCTGCAATTGGCTTCTCCCATGTAATGACATGCTCTATAGCCATCTTTGTATTGCTGTCTAGACCAGAGACCGTTCCCTGCAATACTTAACCCTTTCATCACTAGACCTTCCATCCTGGAGCCCTAGTGATTGGCAAGTACCTCATGAAGCTCCACGACAACCTTTTTCCCTCCAGACCTCACTTGACTTCCCAGCTGTCTTCTTACCAGATACCTCACTGCTGCCTGCATCCCCTCCCCCCACCCTTCTCGATTCTAGAACCATAATCAAATCAACCATATTACTGCTTCTAGAAAAGGCATATCAATTGACTGCCTTATTGTTCCATTGGACACTGTGACTCATCATACAAAATACCTTTCCCTGGTCACCACTTTCCCATGTGTGTTTCTACCATTAGAATATAAGCTCTTTGAGGACAGAAGTAGCTTTTTTTATGCCCAAATCTTTGTACTCAGTGCTCAATACATGTGAAGAACTTATCAAATGCTTCTTTCCTTCCTTTCTCCCTCCTTCTCTTCTTTCTTTCTTCCTTCCTTCCTTTCTCTTTTTCTCTCTTCCTTCCTTCCTTTCCCCTCTTTCTTTCTTAGAAATATGCCTCAATTATTCAAGTAATAGAGAA
The DNA here is from genome assembly GCF_011100635.1 of Trichosurus vulpecula. Classification (NCBI taxonomy): domain Eukaryota; kingdom Metazoa; phylum Chordata; class Mammalia; order Diprotodontia; family Phalangeridae; genus Trichosurus; species Trichosurus vulpecula. The sequence continues at coordinate 178,818,613 of NC_050581.1, forward strand.
GAGGGGGTGGAGGTTTGCTTCTTTGTTATAATGAACACATCCACTGAGTCTGACAGTATATGCTGTGTTACGCACCCATAATAGCCCCACCTCTGCAAAGAAGGGAAGGAGGTACATTTCCTCCTCTCTTCTTTGGGGCCAGGATTGATCCATATAATTATATAATGTTGAATTCGATTTTGGGAAGTCAGTATTTTAAAACCGACTGTTTCATCTTAAAATATTTTTTAAAATAAATGATGCATGGAGCATGCACACACACCTGGGGTGACCATCAGAGAAAAGAAAATGAACTAGGTGCCTTGGTTGAGTCTTTAAAGCAATATTACAACTTAGAGCAATGTTGCACTGACATGAAGCACTAGTAGCCCCTCCACCCCCACCATCCATAGAGCTGCTCATTTTTCTCGCCCCTCTTAATGCTACTTTCCCAGTTCCCCTTCTCTGCCGGGTTCCTCAGCCAACCCTACTCCTCACCACCTGCTCAGAAGTTCAGCTCAAGCACTGGGGTCAGCCAAACAGCTGCAAATACATAGCTGACCACCCCAAGGTAAATGAGAAGGGAAGGGAGAAATACCATAGTTAACATTCCTGCTCTGCTACCAAGAGGTTCAGCCTGGGCAGCTCAAGGTTTTCATGGGCTGGTCATCTTGACCCTTGGTTTTCAGGGTCAGGGACACAAAGGGGCTCAACCAGAGTGAGGTATTCTCCTAGAAGAGTCTCCTGATTCCTCAATTTTACATCCCTCCATAACGACCCCTCCTTTCCTCTTCCTGTCTCTCTGTGATACAAATGAATGTCTAAGGGTCTCATAGGGGCAGGGCTCTAACTGGATGAAGGGTCAAGCTGACTCATTGGAGGAAAGTTAGGCCTTCAACTTTTTTTTAATGAAAAGTAGCAACTAATTTCTTTTTATTTTTCTTTGGCTAAGTCATTGGCTAGGGAACTCCCAGTGGGGGGGGGGAGTCCATGTAACAATGCAGATCTGCCACTGACTGTCTCAAAGTTGCCTAGGGCACTGAGAGGTTCCATGAGTTAGTGGGGAAGGGTGTCACACAGACGAAATGTGTCAGAGTCATGATTCAAAACTCAAGGCCTCTCAACTACAGATCCTGCTCTCAATTTTTTTATAACAAGAAATAAAGCAACTACTCTCACCAAAAACGGCTTAACAACCAGGCAAAAAAAGTCATAACTAAGTAGGGACACCTGAGCTTTGCTTCAGGGCACTGAATTTAGAAGGTGTGTATGAAACCACTTTCAGTCCTTTCTCAGGTAGAAATAGTAAGGTTTAGCATTTAATTATTAAGAATAATTAATTAAAATAGGAATTACCTGTTTTAGGCCTTCCCCACTCCCAAAACTGCAAACTCCTCCAAGATATCTTCCCACTGGTGCCCTAGCTCTGTAGTCCCATACCACAGGAACAGGGCATAGGAGCCTTCCCACTTTGCTAGCTAAGAACAGTACACAATGCCTAGTTATGATCATGCAAATGGCCTGACAGAGAGAGGTAGAGGACCCAGAAAGTTCTTGGAGCCTTGGTTATTTTCCCTTGAGAGTCCCTCTCTAGGTTCCACCTATATTCTTATAGATGTCAGACAGGGCCCTCAAGGTGGAACTTGACATTTACCAAAAAAAAAAAAAAAGCCAATCCATCCAAATAGCTGTCAGAGGACTGGACAAGGAACCCAATGCTATCGAGTAACCTTGGCTACCCAATGACTATAGATGGCGGTACAGCCCCCTGGAAGAAGGAGGAAGGGGGTGGAAGAAAGAGCATCTGGCTCCAGTTTGCTTTACCTCCATGAAGGACAAAAGCATGACTCCCACAGCTGAAATGCTCCAGCCCGAGAGCAGGGCCAAGAATGCAAGGCTCTTAGACCTACCGGAAGGAGCTAAAGTGGACGACCTCATCAAGCTCCCATACTTATTGGTTCCACATGTTGGAAATCGGGACATGACAGATTCACCAAAGTGAGATTTTTGCATAGTGATGAGAGCACCTGGGAAACAGCCCCATCGGGCATTTTCTTTCCTTTTTCCAGATTACCCTGCTAATGTGCAAACTCCAAAGCAATAAGTCTCCTTGGATTTTCCTAAGGACCACATTCAGTGGGGCCACAGATGCATGTATACCTAATGGAGTGTGACATCTGGGCTTAGGCAAATGCTAAATTAAAAGATTATTTCTCCTTGACACCAATTTTTAATTGTCACAACCCCCCATTCTTGAATTATGAGGAAACACTGAGTCTTGCACCATTTCATCTACATGTGCATGTATCATCTTCAATTATAAAGGAGAATGATGCCTACCCTTTACTGATTGTTTAGGGAGCCAAGAGTAACACCTGCGTCCAGGACTTTCCGCAGCAGAGTGATAGAAGTGCCCCATTCACCCCTGTGTTCTCAAGAGTCAGGATTTGATCCAGAAAAATGTCCTTAGTTTAAAGAAAGGCATTTACAGCAGGTGGGGAGGGAGTGTAAATATAAAGGTGTATCACTTTAAAGAGTCTATACTGCACAAAACCAAATAGGTTTAAAGGGAGAAATCACTACAAAAATTAGTTTTGGCTTCAACTAAGAGTTTTTCACCTTTACATGGTGAGTTGCTTTGGGGTCATTAAGAAGTCCATTTGCAAATAACTTTTCCAAAGCCTCCCCACTAAAGTAGGTACACTCCGCTGACCTGGAGCACTGATTGTAGAGTCAGAAGATCTGGGTTTCAATCCCTCCTCAGATGCTCCCCTTGAACCTTGGCTAAGTTGCTCAGACTCTCCTTGCTGGGACCCTGGGATATGACTGGTGATTGTGGATCTTACCTTGCCTAGTGTCTGGCTCATCTCACCACTTCTCAGCCAGTTCTAAGAAAATGCTACATTTGTATCCTTCTCTCCAGCTCTAGCTCCCTATCTCCTCCCAGCTCTCTATCTCTAGCTCCCCTGTATACGGTGTCTTCACCTGTTAGAATCTGAGCTCCTTGAAGGAAGGGATGGTCTTGCTTACTTGTATTTGTATTCTCAGCTCTTAGTCCCAGATGAACAATTGTAAGGAGTCTGGACAGATCTAATTCTAGCCCAGCAACCTTTCTCTGTGGAGAGCAGAGTGGTCAGCCTCTATCACCAGTGTCCTGGTAGAAATCAAAGTCTCTTTTGGAGAAGGGCAAGGGGAGGAGACTCTAGAGACATCTATTCATGCCTCCCTGTGAATCTCATCTAGATAGACCCATATGAACACACGTGGAGAAAACATATGCCCCATACATAAGTATATGCACAACGTATATGTAAGAGGATGCACACACCACGTGCGTGCGCGTGAGCACACACACACACACACACACACACACACACACACCCCTCAACTAAGCACACATTCCAAACACTACCTTTGTTAGATAAGAACACCTTACAGGAATCAGCTACCATGTTGTGCAAATAAGATTGTTTGCAACCCCAAGGTGAGAACATCTTTGATGAGAACAAGAAAGGAAAAGCATGATTGGCTCATCAAACAGCCCATATCTCTAGCAGAGATATTCAAGGAGTTCACATTTCCACCAGACTCCAATTCATCAGTGGAGGGCTGGGAGATGAGGATTCCCCCGAGGAGGCAGACAGACCCTGTGCCTATAACAGAGGCGGAGGAAGAATGAAGACAGAGGAAATGAAAATTGGGAGATCAGCTCTAGAGGAGATGTTACACACATAAATTGTTCAATTGTTTCAGTCCTGTCCAATTCTTTGTGACCCCATCTGGAGTTTTCTTGGCAAACATCCTGGAGTGGTTTGTCATTTCCTTCTTCAGCTCATTTTACTGTTGGGGAAACTAAGGCAAACAGTTAAGTGACTTGCCTATGATCACACAGCTCATGGGCTATGCATGAAAAAGAAAAGGGCTAACAAATGGGCAACTCAGACCCTGCTGCTATCTCCATAAAATATTAAAAGACACAGAGGAAAATCCCTTCTGCATTGAGAACCTGGGTAGAGGATTTGCAAGGGAAGTTTGGATGTGTCGCAATCTGGACTAGGAGAGAGTACCCAGTGCCCAGCAAAAATATTTGTGGATTGATTAATAAGATCATAGCTCTGTGAACTTTAAAATTTAAAAAAGAGAGAAAATATGAAACATGAAGTAAGAACAGACTATACCAGTACCTTTGATCCCTAATCAGCATTTTCTTTAATGCCCTGGCTTCAGTGTTCAACACAAGCAGTGGGCTGGCAGGATGGGTTTTGTTTCTGGCTTGGCGCAGAGGATGGGGACCATAGTTGGTGCTGAATTGGTGTTAGTTGCCCTAAATTAAAATGTTTCCCCACAGTCTGGTCATATAACCATCTCTAATCCTCTCCTTGCCAAAAGTGTCTTTTGTCTCGGATGGTAAGCCCCTCTGCTGCAGCCATGCTTTCCCTGATATGATACATGTATGTGTTATTTCCCCCATTAGAATGGATGCTAAAAAACAACCAAAAAACAAGCTCCCTGAGGGGAGAGGCTGTTTCGTTTTTGTCAGTGTCTCCCCACTGCCCACTTTAATGCCTGGTAGTTAATAAATTCTTGTGGATTGATTGCAGTTCTTATAACAATAAAATCCTTTTTCCCAAATATTACTTAAGGGAATTGAACACAACTAGAGATTTGCATTATTTATTTAATAAAAATGATCTTTTTTGGTCAACCACCTCATCATCCTCTTTTCCACTCCCTCCATTCTCCTTTTGCAACAAGAATGTTTAGCAAGGGGTCTGTTATCAGACGTTTGGTTGTGAGTTCCCATCTGCAGGTCCTGGGAACAGCATCCCATTTGGCCAGTGCTGAAGGGTGCATCCATATCTGGGTCATTTTCAGATTTTTCCTCTGCTTCAGCTCTTGGAAAGCATTCTAGTCAGTTTATTTTCCTTCTCAACTCTCCTGTTTCCAATGTTGTAAAGTCAACATAAAGCCTTCTGTTAGGCTATTATGTTGTCTTTGACTTCTTGGCCTGAGCAGAAAAGAGAAGATGAAATCGCTGTGCAATTTGCATTCGTTAGGACCTCCTGTGAAAGAACATGACGATTCTTCTAGGGATGGACTAGTTTTTAACATATTGGCATACTCAGTATTTGTTGTTGAAAAGGCAAAGACTAATTCAGTATTATCTGCCCCTGTCTCTGAAGAGAGGCTTGTCAAGCCTGCGTGCCAGGCATTGGGGCCTGACACCAAGTACTCGTCAGTTGCTAGAATGATGGATGTAGCGATGGATCAAAAATCATTTGGTACTAGCAACACTAACTTCATTTTATGGCCATGCCTCAGCAAATAGGAGCCTTTCATTTCAGTGACTGACAGGTAGCAGAAGAATGGAGTCAAGAGAGATTGGCAGAGGACCAAGATGGAGCGGGGATTTCTTTTCCCAAAGTGGGATACTTGAGTTGGCTATCAGTGAAGCAGTGTGAGGTCGTGAGCTGTACTCGCCTGTTTATGAGCTGCTGGGCTGGGGGTGGGGGAGTCCCAGCTGTCTTCCTCCATAATCTCCTTCTCCCTCCAGCTTCCCACATGTGCAGCAGCATACGTGGGGCTGATCCTGCTCTCTGTTAGGGACCCCTTAGACGGCACTCAATCTAATCTGAAAATCCTGGATCTTAGCAGAGGTTGATCAAGCAAGCTGGTTCAAGCTGGCATCACAGAAGTTGTGGAGCTTTTCAGGGAGGGCAGTTCCTCTAGTTTCCCATTCCATGTTAACTTACTAGTCCAGTCCTGGAAAACAAAAACCAGAGGCAGAGTTAACTGTTAGGATTAATTGACAGTATACAACCAAAATGAAGGACAGAGGCTACAGAAGGTGGATGATTCCATTCATATGGGCTTGGAGACTAGAAGACTTCGGTTTGAGTCATCTCAAAAACATACTAACAGTATGACCTTGGGCAAGTCAATTAATTTACTTCTCTGAACTTCATTTTCCTTATCTGTAAAATGAGGGTCTTGGGGCTGGTAGCCTCTATAGTCCCTGCCTGATCTAGGTCTATGATCCCATAACATCTGGATACTCTGTGTCCCAGCTGTCTGGTTATTAGCCTGGGAAGGGTGACAGAATATGTTGGGGAAAGACCAGCCCTACCCAGAAATATGAATGGATACCCAATGATAGTGCTAAGAGTGCTTTACACTAGAGGCAGATAAAAGAAAGGAAAGTTGGAACTCTATCAAGGAGTACCAATCCAAGGTAGGGAAATTCTTGAGCTCGCACAAAACATACAATTACATGTGTAATGGAGACTCACCAATGAGCGCCCAGACCTGATAAATATGTGCAGAGTGCTGAGTGGGAGGAAACTCCCCTCACCCCTATTCTCTCCTCCTTGGGGATTTGGGAGCATGAGCAGGTATTCCATGACTGTTTCCTCTGCCAAACATATGGTGGAGAAAGAGCCTTTTTCACTGGCTACAGAATCAGAAGTAAGTATGCATACAAAAGACTCCTCAAGGGGCAATGTGAGCCTCCTATGGGGAAAGAGGGTTTGGACCCTTACCCCACAGAGTAACATGACGGTTTTATTCTTTGTCATTTTCCACTTTTAGGTGGAATGTTGGAAACATCAGTGCCCTTGTGATGTTGGGAAGATAGGAAGAGCAGAAGACTGGAGATGAGAGTCCATGCTAGAGGCGGCTAGCTGCTGAGCCGGGTGAGGTACCAGAGTACCCCTGAGGGGCCACAGGGACCTAGTTTGACTCTGAAGCCAAGATATTGGATATTTCATATTTGGAAGTAAACTCGGCGGGGGCAAATCCCTTGTCTGAATCTCCTCTCTCCCGAGACCAAGGTGGCAGGGGTGGTGGGAGTGTGACCCGGGTTCAGGGCAATAGTTTTGTTTACATTCTTGCCATATTTCTTCAGTAAATGTCCTTTTGTAAAAGTAGAGTGGTTAAATTATGCTAAGGTACGAATCCCTGGTGGGAGAAGGCATCTATGATATAAAGGAAATATTAACTTTAACTAGTGATCGATACTGGGGAAGTCACACTGGAATGGGAGACTGAAACCAACAGCATTAGGAAATGAACTCCCAACCCCATAGCCTTGCCCAGAGGGACTCTACTCAGATGAGTGTGAGTTAGGATAAGAATCTTCAGTCTATAAATGCTACATCCATTGACACTTCCCAGTGACTGGCCCTCCCCACCAGCAGTATCCTTTATCCTTTACACAAAGAAGTATTTTTTAACAAAGCAACTCAACCCTTCAGCCTTCTCTGACAAGGAATACCTTCTTCTGCACCCATAAGTCATCACCTTTCTGCCAAGAGGAAAGAGGTATTCTTGACTAATAGCAACCTGGAGTTAAGATTAGTAATTGCGTTGATGAGATTTCTGAAGTCTTTCAATAGTGTGTTCTTTCCCAATATTATGATCATCATTTAAATTGCTCTCCTGGTTCTGCTTCATTCACTTGGCCTCAATTCGTACAAGTCTTCCCAAGTTTCTCTGAATTCTTTATGTGCCGTTTCACCATCCAGTCAAATTGCACTCCCTACTCCTAAGCAGCCACTCAAGGAAGAAGGTAGAAAGAGCTAGAAAGAAGCTTGCTGGCCGCTAACTTCCCCCCCTTCAAGTACAAATGAAAACATTGAGCTTCAGAGTGGATGACTCACCCAGCCTGTCGTGTCAATTGTGGAAGATCTGGGACTGGAACCCAATTTCCCTGACATCGAGTCCCATGTTCTGTCTAGTGCATCACTCTTCCTTATGTTCATTTCAAATAAACATATGTCCAATAGGGAAAGAAAGGAAGGGAGGGAGAGGGGGCAGGGGAAAGAGAGAGAAAGAGAGAAAGAGACAGAGACAGAGAGAGATAGAGACAGAGAGACAGAGACAGACAGAGACAGAGAGACAGAGGAAGAAAGAGGAGGAGGAGGAGGAGGAAGAGAAGAAGAAGAAGAAGAAGAAGAAGAAGAAGAAGAAGAAGAGAAGAGGAGGAGGAGGAGAAGAAAAGAAGAAAAGAGGAGGAGAAGAAGAGAAGATGAGAAGCATAAGAGAAGAAGAAAAGAGAAGAAGAAGAAGAAGAAGAAGAAGAAGAAGAAGAAGAAGAAGAAGAAGAAGAAGAAGAAGAAGAAGAAGAAGAAGAAGAAGAAGAAGAAGAAGAAGAAGAGGAAGAAGAAGAAGAGGAAGAAGAAGAAGAGGAAGAAGAAGAAGAAGAAGAAGAAGAAGAAGAAGAAGAAGAAGAAGAAGAAGAAGAAGAAGAAGAAGAAGAAGAAGTTCCTTCCCACCCTCCACACACCATCCCCAGACTAAAGGACTTCTTAGAGATAAAAGCATGACATAGTGGATACGGCATTGGACTTACATTACAGTCAAGAAGACCCAAGGTCAAATCCCATCTCAGACACCCTGGCTGAATGGCATTTGCCTCTCTGGTGGTCGTATTCCTTATCTACAAATCAAGAGGCTTGGACTAGATGGCCTCTAAGTTCCTTTCCAGCTCTAAATCTATGATCTTATGTCACTGTCCTTTCACGACCAAACTCCTTAAAAAATCCATTTAGAATGGGGTTTCTGTTTCCTCTCCTCTTACTCTCTTTTTAGTTATCTGCAGCCTAACTTCCAACCTCATCATTCAACTGAAACTATACTCTCCAGAGTTGCCAATTATCTCTTAGCTGCAAAATCGAATGGACTCATTTCAATCTTCATCCTTCTTGAACTCTCAGATCCTGTCGGTCACCTAGTTCTCCTTGATACTCTCTTCTCCCTGTGTTTTCTGGACAGCCCCCTCTGCTGGTTTTCCTCCTGCCTGTCTGTCCTCAGTTCCTTTCGCTGGATCTCCAGCCAAGTCACATCTGCTAACCATGGGTGTTCCATGGTGCCTGGTCCTGGCTCCTCTCGTTTTTCCCTCCATACTCTTTCACTTGATGACCTTAGCAGATCCTGTAGATTCAACTATTATTCCCATGTAAATGACTCTCAGCTCTTTTTATCCAACCCTAATCTCTCTTCTGACTTCCAATCTCACATTTCCAACTGCCTATTGGACATCTCTAAATGGATATACCATATGCATTTTAAACCCAACATATCCAAAATTGAATTTTCTTATCCACTACCACCACCTTTTTCTTAACTTAACTGTTGCTATCATGGTGGTACTTTCTACAGTAACAGTAAGGTTAAGAAAAGGAGTGATTTGGGCGGGGTGGAGGCTCACAACCAAGGTATCATCCTCAACTTCTTAGTCCCCTCCCCCCATTCAATCTTTTGCTAAGACCTGCCAATTATAGCTTCATATATGCCCCCTTCTTTCCTCTGACACTGCCACCACCTCATCACATCACCAGACCATTACAACAGCCTAGCTAGCAGTGGGTCTTCCTACCTTATGTCTGTCCCCACACCAGTCCATCCTCTACTCAGCTATCAAAGTGGTCTTCCTAAAGCTCAAATCTAATCATGTCACCCCACTATCTAATCAACTCCAATGGCTCCTTGTTACCACTAGGAACAAAAATAAAATTTTGCTTGGCCTTCGTAACCTAACCCCTTCTTGTCTTTCTAGTCTTCTTTCACCCTATGCCCTTCTACATACTCTATGATCCATTGATACTGGCTTCATTGATGCTGTTCACACTAGACTTTGTCAGATGTTCATCTATTTTGGCATTTTTGCTGGCTGGTCCCATGCCTGGAATGCTCTCCTTCCCCACGTCCGTCTCCTGGTTTCCTTTGGGTCTCAGCTCAAATTCCACCTTCCCCGGAGATCATCTCTAATTTATCCTGTCTATGTAGTGTTTTATATAGTTGTTTTTAATGTCTTCTCCCCCATTTGCTACTTGAGGACAATGTTCTTCCCTTTCTTCATATCTCCAAAGCTTAGCACCACGCCTGGCACACCCCAAGTGCTCAATAAATGCTTGTCGCCTTTGAGAAAGTTTCAGGTAACCCTAAATCAAGGCTTTTCTAAGAGTGACAGATGCCTGGTCCATTAGGACGTAGATTCAGAAGCTGAATTATCCGCTCCATAGCCTCAGAGGCCATCCCAAGAAGAACCTAAAGCAGGATCAACCCTTATTTGGTTGAGTCCAGAGACGTTTCACTCTGTGCTCATCCAGATTCTCCCTGGGCTCTGAATTTGAATCAGAGAATCTGGGATTCATTTAAATTTGGATTCCACCCCTGCTACTTGCTGCCTGTGTGACCTTGGGTAAGTGACCTAATCTCTGGGCCCCATTTGCCTCCTCCAAATTGAGAGTATTGGAGCAGAGGACTTTTGAACTCTAGATCAACATTCCCATGATGCTTCTTATCTCTTCGGATCTAAATAGCCTTCAAATCCCAGAACTGGAAGGCTCTTTCAAGGTCATCTAGTTGAATGACCCTTACTCTAAAGCGTGAAATCTCCTTGCGATTTGGAAAGTCATTTCACTACGCTATGGAAGAAGCAACATAAAGTATGCTGTTAGCTTCACCTTCTCTCCCCTTGCCTGCTCAGGCTAGGATGGAGTAGAGGTGCCAATAAGTACTCATTTGTTGATTGATTACATTGGTTAACATCAGATTACACCCAGATGCCCTACAAACATGTCAGCAGTTGGAAATACTTATTCTTTTCAATTAGGGCAGAGTTATTTTCTCCATTATTTCAAATAAAGCATATAACTCTTGTGGCATAGTTGAAAGGGTGGGAGACTTGGAGTCAGGAAAGACTGGGGTTTGAATTTTACCTGTGAGATCTGGGCAAGTCACTTAACTTGTGTGAGCCTCTGTTTCCTCATCTATATACTGGAGAGAGTAAGGTCAGCAGTATTTACTTTGTAAATTATAGTGACTAACATATTTGATAATATGTGTAATTATAGAATGTCTATGAATGTTCCAAAGTCTCTCCAAAACGCTTCTATTAACACATCAAGGCGACACTCCCGGAAGCAGACTCTCCATCCTCTTCCACGTGGGGAATTGCACATTTTCTTAAAAAACATTTTGTTTTTACATCACCTTCATTTTTAAATGTATCTCTACCTTTCCCCCACTTACCAGTGAGCCTCTCCTCATAACAGATAACTTTTTAAAAGAGGGAGAAAATAAATCAATTCAGCAAAACTAAACCAACACGTGAACCAGGTCTGATAGTATGTGTAATACTTCACCCCCATAGCCTCCCACCTTTGAAAGGGAGGGAGGTCCATTTTCTCACCTTATCTTCAGGGTCAAGCTTCTTGGTCATCATAATTATACTAAATCAAGTTCAGGGGTTTTGTTCTCTCTATTTCCACTTTTTAGCTATTGGGTAAATTGCTTTTCCCAGTTCTACTTATTTCATTCAGAATCAGTTCATAGAATCCTTCTCATGCTTCTCCAAATTCTTCACCTTCATCCTTTATTATAGTGCAGCAGCCCTTCTCCTTCATGTGCCATGGTTTGTGAGCCATGATGCAATCAATGGGCATCTATTTTGTGTTCAATTCTTTGCTAGCACAAAAGTTGTTTGAAACAGTATAGCTACATGTATATAACCCTCTGTCTTGCTCTTGCCACTTCCACTCTGCTCTTCACAGATCTCCACCAACATGGACAGAATCCCATACCAATGGACATTGGGACTAGGAATACACAGAGATAGAGAAACAGAGAGAGAGAGAGAGAGAGAGAGAGAGAGAGAGAGAGAGAGAGAGAGAGAGGGAGAGGTAGAGGAAGAGGAAGAGAGAGAGAAAGAAAGAGAGAGAGAGAGGAAGAGAGAGAGAAAAAGAGAGAGAGAGAGGGAGGGAGGGAGAGAGAGAGAGAGAGAGAGAGGGAGGGAGGGATTGAGAGAGAGAGAGAGGGAGGGAGAGAGAGGGGGAGGGAGAGAGAGGGGGAGGGAGAGAGAGGGGGAGGGAGAGAGATAGGGAGGGAGAGGGAGAAAGAGAAAGAGAGAGAGAGAGATAGGGAGGGAGAGAGAGAGGGAGGGAGAGGGAGAGAGAGTTAGGTGGTGCAGTGGATAGAGTGCCAGCCCTGGAATCAGGAAGAGCTGAGTTCAAATCTGACCTCAGACACCTACTAGGCGTGTGACCCTGGGCAAATCACTTAACTCAGTTCCTCACTTGTAAAATAAGCTGCAAAAGGAAATAGCAAACCACTCCAATATCTTTGCCAAGAAAATCCTAAACGGGGTCACAAAGAGTTGGACACAATTAAAATGACCAAACAATAAATATATGTATATATAAGTGTATATATATATATATATGTGTGTTTGTGTGTGCATGTGTATATACATATATGTATATATTGACATATATGTGCATCTATGTGTAAATACATACATGTGTATATATCAGCTTTTATCTTTACTCTCCTAAACTATAATTATTTGCAATCAAATAACTAATAACAGAGTTCCATGCTCCTCTTACCCTAAATCTAGCAAATCAGTCAGCAAGAGAAAAAACCAAATCGCCCAGCCTGGCTAATGTGCAGACTATCCAATGGGTGACTGGGTCCAAGTCATGGAGAGCTAATGTTCCTAAGCTCAGTGAATTTTATGTTCTCTACTCAATTCCTTCACTCTCCACACTTTTCTCTCAAATGGGTTTCAAGCAAGCATGCACAGTATTTATTCAGCACAGACTTCTGTGAGGCAGAGGAAAATAAAGAGCCCTAGGGATATATACAGCCTATCATATGATCTTATTTTTACTTATGCTCATTTTCTACATTATCAGAGAAAAAAATTCTGACCTAATGAGCAAGAGTAACTATTTCCACCCAATGACACATCATTTGTCAAGCAGATGGCTATAATGTGATTAGGATTTGGCATGAGGCTATTATATATCTCCTGAGATCTCCCATGGAGAAGAAAAGTCATTTTTTCTTTCTTTGGGCCATTCTGGTGCTGAAACCTGCTGTTGGGCAAAGCATTTGGCTTTCCCATTTTTCTACCACCGTACCCAGTCACATCTAAATTCCCACTGTCCCATTTTAATTGGGGTAGAAAAGAAACATCTTGCTTCGAGCAATGATAAAATCACAATATTCTATTTCTCCTTTTTTAAATAGCCATACAACAACCCATAATGCACAGGACACATCTGGAAAAGGAAAAATACATACATACATAAATCATACACACACACACACACACACACACACATACACACATACATATACATACACACACACGCACGCGCGTGCACACACACACGATCTTCTTCACCAAAATACAAACTCTACCAGTTCTTAAATTTATGAATTCTATGTATCTTTCCATCTGTATTTCCTGACAAAGCTCCATGATCAATCACTTGAGATTTCCTGACATGTTTCTATTTCACAGGCAAAAATTTAAAGGAAAATATCCTGATATATTAGCTAGCAACCAAACCAATAGAATAGATTTACCAAAATACAAAAACAAGTGTGCCTCTCCCCCGCCAGATCCTTACCTTTAGCATTTCATTAAAGCGTTGAGTTGAAATATGGATGTGAGAGCAAAGTGCATCATACCCATTATCTCTCTTGGAACATCTGTACTTGGGTGCTCCCAAGTGATTCGTATATGCAGAAGGGGAGGACTCACCTCGATCTGAGCCTAGAAGAAGGTCTCGCAAGTGGAGAATCGGTGGCAGGTGGTGCAGCATCTTAGAGGATCTCAGTATCTTTTGGGTAGGCATGGGGCTGGCAAGAGGTATGTAGGGACAGGCAGTCCTCTCACTTGTTTTTCTGAAAGGATAGGAGCATGGCTTTAGTCGGAAGGAACCTCAGTGGTTATCAAATCCAATTCTCTCATTTCACAGATGAAGAAAATGAGAGGGAAAGTCAACAAGCTTTTATTAAGTGCTTACTGTATGCCAGGCACTGTGTTAATTGCTGGAGATGAAAAGAAAGGCAAAAACTAAAACAAAACTATAGTCTCTGCTCTCAAAGAATATACATTCCTTTTAAAAATATGTTTAGTGTTGTCTTTTGCTTTTTTTTTACATGGCCAAAATTTTCCCCGGTATCCCTTCTTCTCCCCTTCCCAGAGAGCCATTTAGTATAACAAATAAAATGTTGAAAGATGAAAAAAGAGGAAAAAAATTACAAAACTGATCGTATGGTAATGTGTCACCCTCATGGACCTGTTGCCTTTGCAAAGGACTAGAGTGGGCATGAGTGAGGAACATACCTTCAAATGGAGGAGGCAACATGGAAATATCAAAAGCACATATAAGAAATAAATAGGGCATATGAAAGTAACCTAAAATGGGAAGGCACTAGCCACTGGGGAGATCAGAAAGGGCCTCTTGCAAGGGTGGAATACGATACCCTGCTGCCTTCTGGGCTATTTTACAGATTCAGAGAGAGTCATGGGAAAATCTGCCAAAGTATCCTTGAGATTGAAGTCTCCATTGGCTCACTAATACCTCAGGTGAATAAAATCTGACATTCAAGGCTCTCTGCAGCATGGGTCTAACCTGTCTTTGTAAGCTTATTTCAAATTACTACCCTCAAGACATTTTCCATACTTAGCAACTTTTCCTTTTTTACATGAAATAAATTTTATGGATACTTTTTTGTTTTTATATTGCCCAAATTTTTCAGTGGCTTTCCCCCCACCAAACCATTCCATATAACAAAGATTTTTAAAGGAAAAAAATAAGTAAAACTGATCAATACACTGAAAAAAATCTAACAATGTATGCCATGTTCCACACCCGTAGCAGCCCTGTCCTCACTTCTGCAAAAGAATGAAGGCAGGTGTGGTGTCATATGGGTTCTTTGGGGGCCACACATATTCTTCATCGCTTTCCAGCCTTCACTTTGGATTGCTGTGTGGTTCTCCTTTCCACTTCATTGTTGTAGTCTTTGCTCTCCTGGATGTGCTTCCCTGGATTTGTTCAGATAAGTCAACCCATGCTTATCAGTGTGCAGCATGTTTATTATTTCTACTAGCATAGCAATCTTCTGTTACATTCATGTACTACACCGTGTTCCCCAGCAAACAGGGATCACAACCATTTTTCCTTGATCTTTTTCTGACATCTCCTTCCACAGAACACTGGCATAGATTATCTCCCTTATCTGAAATGCCCTCTCTCCTCACTTCTAGACACCGCTCAATTCAGGCACAACTTCTTCAATGAAGCATTTTATGATAGACCTCATCAGTAATCGTCTTCCCTCTTGGACCACAAATTTGTTTTGTAACCATCTTTTGCACATTTGTGTATCACATTTATCTGTGCTAATGTTGTATTCACCTTCCAGACCGTAAACTTCGTGAGAGACTTTGTATCTTAGAATAGTTCTCTACAAGTTAGATCTTAATGTTTGTTGAATGAATGGATAGACAAATGAATGCTTTCAACATAAGATCATAGGTTTAGAGCTAGAAGGAAACTGACATCATAAACGTCCTGACTCTAAAGATGGGAAGACTGAGGCTCAGATGGGTTGTGACTCAACCAAGGTCCCACTAGAAGGGGGAAGTGAGAATTTAGGGCAAGCTTTTGACTTGATAGTTAGAAAAAGGAATTGTGATCACTATGCTTCCATTCTGGACTCTGTGTCTCTCTATCTGTCTCTATTTCTCTGTCTCTGTCTTTCTATTTCTGTCTCTCTCTGTCTGTCTTCCGGTTCCTAAGTAAAGAGATATCAAGAATCATTTGGGAGGAGGAGATGAAACAACTGCTCTTGGGAAGAAATATACAAGCATGGACCTCCTCTATTTTCATATTTTGTGTACACATACTCTGTCATTTGTGAAATATGTAACAGCTTTTTTCTTGATAGGGTGGGTGAAATGTCTTAATTAATTAAGCCTACTGTAAACCCTCGACAGCCCCCCAACTTGAATTAAAATGAAAGACTGCAATTCTAAGATCTCTCCCATAGTGCTTGGGTCCCAGTTACCTTTTCCAAGAGGAATGGAGGATCACAGCAGGATAGATTGGAGCAGGTAGTGACCTTTAGAGGTTACTGAATCCACCTCATTTTGCAAAAGAGCAAAACAAGACCCAGAGAAAGTAAGTCACTTAATGAGGGTCACATGGCTAATAGCTGTTAAGGTGGGGTCTTGAGTCCTGGCCTTCCTAAGTCCAAGATAAGCACCCTTAGGCGTGTTACCTCACTGGACAAGGTGGAAGCTTGGGGTCACACTGCTAGGTTGCTTAGCAAATTTGCCTTTTTGTTCCATGGCCCAATTATCCAGTATTATCATAGAAGAGTAGGAGTAATAGTAGCACTATTCCGACAGCACTCTCACAGCCCTCACAACGGTCCTGGGAACAAGGTCATAAAGGCAATATTGTCTCCAATGTCCAGATGACAAAACTGGGACCCGTTCTGAAGGGAAAATTTAGACAGTCTTAGAATGATTTTCAGGAGTCTTCAAAGATGACACTTGTCCCTTTTTCCCTTTGGGAGATGAGTGGGAAATCAGAAGCAGGAAAATCTAAGAGGAAAAGAAGATTCTGGGCTGGGCCAGAAAAGGAGATCCTTTTTTCTGATGAGGTGTTCTGTTCTAAGTGCTTGAATTTGCCAATTCAGCAAAATGTGCTC
The DNA here is from genome assembly GCF_011100635.1 of Trichosurus vulpecula. Classification (NCBI taxonomy): domain Eukaryota; kingdom Metazoa; phylum Chordata; class Mammalia; order Diprotodontia; family Phalangeridae; genus Trichosurus; species Trichosurus vulpecula. Next base: position 178,835,110 of record NC_050581.1, read on the forward strand.
AAGGAGGCTGCTGTTGTTGTTGTCACTGTCCTTCCTCCAGCAGCCATTGTCTCTTATTCAAGAAATGTGCATGTTGAAAATACACATGTTCCCCGGGTTCTCTTTCCCAGCTGCTACATGTCCATGTTGGGAATGGAACATTGGACACTTTCAGCCCCTTGGCTCCTTCCCTTGGTCATTACAAGATGGTAGAGCTAGGGCTGGAAGGGACATCGGAGGCCACCTGTTGCCACCCCTCAATTTTACAAGTGAAGAAATCAAAGCCTAGAGCAGGAGGTGACTTCTCCAAGGCTGCACAGCTAGGATGGCATGGGTATAATTTAAACCCCAGGTTTCTTCTCATTCTATACAACAGAGGAGTCAAACCAGCAGTCCTGCACCCTGAACCAGACTAAAATGTAATTTGGGGATATTTAACACATTTATAAAAGTATGATGCAATATAGATAATGTTAGCTTTTGGTTTTCTAAGTCAATATGTGGCCTGCAGGTATCCATTGTGATTTTAGTTTGATACCACTACGAGACAGCACTTGTACTGCACCAGCAGAATGCATTGTGGGATGTTTAGGCTCCTCTCCCATTTGGTAAGGCCCAAAGATGGGGACTGTGACAGAAAAAGACACAGGGAGAAACAGAGGGAAAGAGAGAGGGACAGTGAGGGGAGGGAGAGACAGAGACAGAGAAAGAAAAAGAGAGGAAGGGGAAACAGGAAAATAGAGAGACAGACAGAAAGAGTCAGAGAGAGAGAGAGAGAGAGAGAGACAGACAGACAGACAGAGGGGAGAGAGAGAGACAGAGAAATAGAAAGAGAGGAAGGAGGAATGGGAAAATAGAGACACATGCTGTCAAAAAGAGGCAGAGATAGACAGAGAGACACAGAGAGACAGAGAGATAGAGGGAAAGAGAGAGAGACAGAGAGGGGGAGAGAGGGTGAAACAGGGAGAGAGAAAGAGAGGCAGAGAGAAAAAGAGGAAGGAGGAACAGGAAAATAGAGATACCTACAGAAAGAGGCAGAGACAGAGACAGGCACAGATGAGAGAAAAAGAGAGAGAGACAGAGAGTGACAGAGACAGAGAGACAGAAACAGACAGAGAGAGACAGAGAAAGAGACAGAGACAGAAAGATTGACAAGGATAGATAAGAGACAGTGATAGAGAAGCAGAGAGGGGGAAGGGGAAGGGGAAAATAGAGACAAAACAGACTGGAAGAGACACAGAGAGACACAGACAGACAGACAGAGACAATGAGAGATAGAGGGGCAAGAAACAGAGACAGACAAGACCAGAGAGATTAACTGGAGAGGACAGATATTCTGGAACATCTTGTCCATGTTCCTCGTTTTTCAGAGGTCCCTGAGGCTTCCTGCTTACTTCTAAGACTAGTATCCACTCTGTGATTTGATTCTCATAGGAGACGGCTTGAGCGCAGAGTCAGAGAAAACCTTCTGGAAGCTGGAAGGGGCCTCAGGGATCTACCTGGTAGTTCAGTCCTTGGGTTTTTTTTTTTAAGAGGAAGACACTGTAAGGCCACATGGCCATGTCCAAGGTTATATTGCAAATTAGCCAGTGGCAGAACTGGGGAAAGAGGCAGCCCAGCATGGAGGAAGGAGAGCTGACGCTGGAGTCAGAGAAACTTCAACTCATATCTCTGACGCTCACTTACTACCCGCGTGACTTTGGGCAAGTGTGTTCACCCTTCTGGGCCTCAGTTTCCCCATTTGTAAAATGAGGGATTGGCCTAGATGACTGCTGGAATCTCTTCCATCCCTAGATCTAACTCATCATAGTATATGCCCCCAAAGCTTTTGATTTCCACTTCCTTGGCTTTCCTTTCCCGCAGTAACAGGTTGCTCGCATTGACCTCGGCCCCCTTCCTGTCTGCATTTTTAGTACTCTACCACCCGGATGTCTATCCTTATCTGACTCGCCCTTCCCTTCTCATTCTTGCTCTTCCTCAGGTCTTCCCCACATCAGGGCTTGGGCCCACAGTGGAAGCAACCTTTGTGGATATTAGTTTCTTGTTGTTTTCCTCCCCCCTGCCCCAATCACAGTATGTTCCTTGTGTTTCCACAATGGAGACTAACCTTTTCCCCTTTTTTTACTGTGGAATCTTATCCCACACCCTTCTGAGCCCAAGCTGAGAATTACAGGCTCATAAGGAGAGAGTACACCTCCAAAGGTCAATTCGGCCATCTCTGGTCAGGCCGGAGCATCTGAACCACCCAGGTAGATGGGAACCGTTGAGATTTTCAAAGACCTCCTGGGAAAGCTATTGTACCTCCTCCTTCAGCAGTCCATTCCTGTATCCACTATCCTTGCTCACTGTCAGGAAGTTTACTTTATATCTTACATAAGTCAGAGTGCTCATAATTGGCACACACCGTTGTTATTCATCTTAGGTTCACCCAAGCCTCATTTCCTTTCCAGAAGCCTAGGAGTTGGCTCTCCCCGTAGCTCTCTGTCTGCTGCTCCAGGGAGTGAGGAATCTGGCACAGTAATTGATTCAGAGCCTAGTACTGTAAGGGCTGCCAATCCGGAATGACCCCAATTCTAAATTATGCTAACAGCCCTGGAGAAGCAAGGGAGTTATCTCCAAGAATCATCTTTCCCATGAGGACAGGGTGGGGAAATAACACGCTCATTTGCCTGACTGGAAAACATAGTTGGCACTGGCTATTTGGTCTCTCTGGCAATAGCATTATGTTATAACTTCATAAAAAAAAAACCTAACCCAAGAGCCATTAGTCTTCAAATTCCAGGATCTTTAGGGTGGCAGCCAGGATCCCCATGGTTAGTGCTAGTAAAGGGCTGGCAGAGCCAAAGAGCAGACAGGCCCACCCACAGCCAGGGCTCAGAAAGGGCAGTAAAGAGCCAAAGTGAACGCCACCCCCTGCAGTGGACTCCTCTTGGTTCTCCATTGTGAATGTCATCATCCATAGTCAATTCTAACTCTCTGCTGTGCCCTTCCCCCTTCCTCAGATCATGTGTTGTGTGTTCAGGAATGGGAATTAGTTTTAATGAGCAAAAACATTATTAGGGACCTTCAATCTGTTGAGGAAACACCCTACCATGATACATTTCAAGATGACTTTTGGCTTTTCTGATCCTTATCTCCTTACTCCCTTATCTCCCATTAGCGTGGAAATGTTAATGATGGAATACAAAAGCAAGAGAAGGGTAACAGAATCTGTATTATGTCTCTCCTGGATTCATCCTTTGATAGTTGGATAGATCTGTGATCTCATTCATGTGGGTCCTCACTCCACCATAGCAAATCGATTGGGGCCATTATTCTCCATGTCTTTGCAAATAAAAACAAAGGTGCATCTATCCAATACGTTCAAGACCCACCTTTTAATCAAAGATTCTTAACTTGAAGTCCACAAACTTTGAATTTTTACTATATTGATAATGGTTTTTCAATAGAATTGGTTTCCTTTGTAATCCTATGTATTTTATGCTACACATTTAAAAACTTTAGAAGTCCACAGGCTTCAGCAGACTGACTGCCAGAGGAGTCCATGACATGATAAAAGGTGAAGAACACCTGTGTTAGGTCCTTGAAGGTTTTGTGGAACAAGAGCTGTCCAGCTTTTAGCCATCATTTTTGCTATGGAATGAGGCTGTGTCTTTTTCTAATTACACGGGTCCTTTGTCATTTCTCCTGAGCCACTTCTGATACCCATATTACTGTTAAAAAGATGCCACTGCCTATTTAAACAAACTCAGCATTTTTTGAGTGCTCCTTGAGTACACCTGCAATTTCGATTCTTCTGAGATGGTGGTATTCCATGATATACATCCATATAGCATAAAGGGAATATTGGTTTTGAAAAGATGGACTTTTATAGTAAGGAGCAGATTGAGATCATGAACAGCATCCTCTAGTTTCCTTGATGCAATCTAGTGTACTTTTCTATGCAATTTGGGATCCAGATAACTATCCTTCTACAATGCCCATCTGGGACTAGCAATGGATTAACACAATTGGCTGCCCATTCAATGGTCATGCTATAATTAGGACAATATAGCTTCTCTATCCACTTCGCTTTTCCTGTGTAGATTGCTAGGCTGATCATTTTTGAGTGGTGATGGATTTCATCTAGGAGGCCCTATAATTTTTCATGGTTTGATGTAATCAATCCAATATAATTTGCAAATAGGAATATTTGGGAAGCCTCACCTTCTACAGGGAAATACCCTTCCATTGAAACTTACTATCCATGATGACAAGGAATACCTTCAATAAGCATAGGTCACCCTGTCCTGTGCCTCTTGGTACTCCATCAAAGTGTCGTTTAATGAGTTTATCCTTATATTCTGCTTATATTTATCAAGGAATCTCCTCTCATCCCTTCAAGTCTAGTAAACCTGCCCATCAACCTTATCAGAAGTAACATGACGAGTCAATCAAGCGTTGAACCTGGAGATAAGAGACTGGGGTTTGAATCCTGCCTCAGGTAGACAGTAGCACTGGGACATGGAGATGCAAGTAGAAATTATCTTTTAGCTGAGACAAAAACAGCCAAGTAGGGGTACAGTTGTACTGGTCTATGGGATGGTCAGCTGACATGAGAGGAAAACAAGTAACAGGAATGATGATAGAAAAGGGAGAATGCATGTCCCACCATGTCAGTGACCTAAAAAAAACCCCTTTGCTGGTTATGGCTCCAACTACAATCAAGTCTCTTAATCTCTTGGATACTCTGCTTTCCTATCTGGAAAATAGTCGCGTTACTTACACTAGGGAGTAAAATTCCACCACCAGGGTGCAAACCTTAAACGCAGACTATTGTGATAATGCCCTATTGAAGCCGAGTGATACAGTGGAAAGGGCACACTAGCTTTGAAGTCAGAGGCCCTGGGTTCAAATCCCACCTCTGGCAATTTACTACTTGTGTTACATGGTTTAGTCATTTTTCTCCTCTATACAAATAAAGGTGTTAAATCAGGTGGCCTCTAAGACCTCCCTTCCAGCTCCAGATCTATGATCTTATGGCTTCCAGTCTCTAGATCCTTATCTTTCCTCCTAGTATAGAGGATCTTAATCTGGGGTCCACGAATTCATTTAAAAATTTTCGACCTACATTTCAAAATCGAAAAGCTGTTTTTCAACATTCAAAAAAAAAGTTTAAAGAAAATTTCAAAATTTTCCTGAATTCCTGTGTATTTGTACATCTAAAAATATTATCTTGAAATGAGATTCATAGATTTCTCTAGACTGCTATTCCATGACACGGAAAGGTCGAGCACTCCCGTCCTAATCCATCAGCCCTGTTCCGGCTATGCTCCCTATTCAATCTTGCCCCAGTGATCAACTGTCATTCTTCCCTTAACCTGTGCATTCCTCACACTGCTTGGCCAATCCCACCCATCTGGACTCATTGCTTTCTTCCAATCTCATCCTGCCCTTTCCCGCCTTCATTTCTTTATACACATTGTCACCCATGCTTGGAATGGTTTCCCCCCATATCTGTCTGTTTCCTTTTCTGATCCCTCCAGTTTAAAAGCCTTCTCTCCTTTCTGAATCTTTCAGATTACTCTCTTGAAACATTTCCTGTGTATTTATGTTGTTATGGATTATCTTACTATTTGCGTACTTATCTTATTATGTTATAATTATCTGTGTAGTTGTCTTGCTCTCCCTGGTAGACTATTAGATCTTTAAGGGAAAGGTCCATCTCTTTTTAATCATGGTACAATCAGTGCACAGTACAACACATCACGCATTTACTCAATGTTTGTTTAATTGGATTAAATCACCAGTTTTATAACTCTTATTTCTTGTTGCCAACTTACTCCAAAAAGATTGTAACAATTTACAGTTCCACCAACAATAAAACAGTGTCCCATAGCCCTGCCAACCCTGAATTTGGTTGTTTTTAACTAGTTTGCTAGTTGGATGAACATAAGGTAGCATTTCCAAGTTGTTTTAATTTGCATTTCTCTGATGATTAGAGTTTGAAAAAATTTTTAAGTAAAATCTATTTTTAACATTTTCATTCAAGCCTTTTTATCAACTATTCCATCCAGGCGAAAGCCCCATTTTGGGTACACTCTGAATCACGGGTATAGGGTGAGAGGGCCACTGTCCTCTGCCCTTCCCACAATGCACCTGTATTGTTGTGTTCAATTCTGGATGTCACATTTCAAGAAGGACTCTGACAAGTCAAGAGGCTCCAGGAGAGCGTGACCAGGATAGGGAAGGGCCTAGAAATCTCACTGCATAAGGATCACTTAAAGGAATTGAGGATGTCTAGCCTGAAGAAAAGAAGACTCATAGGGACATCACAGCCATCTTTAAGTACTCAAATGACTGCATGTGGAAAAGGGATTAGATTGATTATTCTTGGCCCCAGAGGGCAGATAGAAGAGTGATGGGCAGAAGCCACAAAGAGGCAAATTCAGATTTGATATGAGGACAGAATTCTAACCATTTAGAGCTGTCCAAAAATATAATGGGATACTGGGGGTAACAGGGTTCTCTCTCTTACAAAAGGTCTAGGTAGAGCACAATGCCATACTTTATCTGCAATACTTGACTCTGCAGAGGTTTAGGAAAGCCAGGAGGAATCATAAACCAGCAGATCAGCTTTGAAAGTCGTATATTGAATTAGAATTAATTGTATATTTGAAAAGAAAAGTGAGCTGTACTTAAGGATTCCCAGTTTCATATATAATGCCCTTCTCTTTTTCTGTCTCTCTGTCTCTTTCCATATATATATATGTATGTGTGTGTGTGTATGTGTGTGTATGTATATATACGTACATACACACACATACACACACACACACACACACACGTGGAAATGGCCATTGTATTTGGTGTTGGTTAATTCCAAAATAAAAAAAAATTAAAAAAAAAGAGAGGAGAAGCAGAAATATCACACCAAGGTTTATAATAGAATTTGGGCTTGATATTTTTTGGTGCCAGTACAAAACTTTACCCCTTCTGGCCTTCTAGACTTTCATATAGCTCTGTAGGGCTTTGGGCATTTGTACAGGAGAGAGGAAGGGCAGGAAATATGCAGGCCAGCACCCCAGGTTGTCTTCATTACAAAGTGTATCCCAGTAGCTTCCCAAAATGCTTTGAGCTGATGTGACACCATCTAAAGGAAACCAGGTTATCTCCCTAAGGCCCCTGGCATTTATAAGGAGGAGAAGATAGGAACCTAGCTAATTCACCAATGAAATTTTCACCATAGCAGCAATTTTGGCCTTGTGACCTTATAATATCTTGACAGCGCCTTGATGAAAATCCATCCTAGAGAAACACTTGTCCAGCAGTCCAGTCTAAAACAGAAGATTTTATAAGTCCCTGTTGCCCTTGCTTTTATAATTGGGTCCAAAGGCCTGTTCAACTTTACTCTTTTCAGATGAAAATGTTCTTCGCCTTTCTTAGTTGTTAGGGAACACAAATTAAACCGGCTTGACTCAAAAAAAATCCACCCTTCTCTTCCTTTAATACATTGCTGTTTAATCTCCAATGATTAACCTTCTCAAAGAATTTCTCTTGGCTGCTACAGTGCTTGAGGAAGGCTGGTTTATTTTGGTGCCTGATTTTGTTAGTTTCTTGCTGTTTTGCATCTGTCTTTGTTAGTCATTGTGTACAGGTTTTGTTGGGTTTTTTAAATGATTTCTCCGCTCAGCATCACAGGTGATTCAGGGAAGAGATCATAAAAACAAGCCTTAGGACAGCATATGCTGAAATTGGCAAGGTTTATTTTTCCTTAAGGAGAAACTATTGTTCTGCCCAATGTGGTGATTTGTCTTCTTCATTCGGAGGACAATTGAACAATGGGCTGACAAAGAGACTACATAATAAGCAATATTCTCCCTTAAAAAATAGGGAGTTTCTTGGAATTTGTGATAAGAGTTCAGCACAGTGCCTGGTAAATAGTAGGCATTTAATGAATGCATGCTTGGTTGATTGGTTGATGGATTAAAGTTTCCAATCAATTTTTTCTCCTTTACAGAGATGTATTACAGAGTTGGGAGAGGTCCACAGGGATCTCCAGCTGTTGTTACAGACAAATCCTCAGGAAGGTCTGAATTTCTATTCCTGAAAATGGAAAGGTCTGTTACCTATAGAAACATTTCCCCACTGGGTGATGCATGTGTGTGTCTGTGTGTCTGTGTATTCCAATTAGAACAACTTTGGTGTGATGGTCATTGGTTGAAAGGAGCATTCATTAGCAATCAAGGATGGAGACTGAGAAAGCCAGAACCTTCATCTTAGGCAATTTTGGTGATCAGTAGGATTTCTACAGAAAACTAAGCTGGTTAATAACTCTGCCAGAAGATTCATTGCCCTGTTTGTGACTGGAGCAGCTGAAAAGTCCTTTAATGAAAAGTTGGCGTGATTGATCTCACGACCAATAAAGAAGCTGAGGACCAGATAGATTCCTTTCGCAGTGCCCACAGCCAAAAGCCCACTTTGGATCCAGCTTCTGTATTCATTTGAGCCTCACAGGGCAGAGTTGGGAATACTATAACCTTATCAAAATATCAGTCTCAGCTCCAGGAAAGATCTTTTCCTTGGGGACTGGAGCTTATCGACTTCACAGAAGGGTAGAATATTACTGTATTCATTTATCCAGTGACCTGAGAGCTAAAAGAACCAGGGTATTTGCTTCCCTCTACGCACAACTGGAAGACTTTGATTTGGCTTCTCCGCTTCTAAGTGCTTCTTTGCTTTTTACCAAAAAAATCAAAGTTAGGGTCAAAATGAGGCAAATATAAGCTGAGGTCGTTTATGAGTGGTCCAGCGACATTGACAGGAAGACAGTGCTAAATAGTGCCTGCCTTCCACCCTGAAAGAGGAAACAACCCTATCTTGTTGCCAAGGGGACGGACAGCCTTGTCTTAATAAACCAGACGATGCTATGTTATTGAGGTGAAAGAGCTAAGGGAGAAAAAAGATCCATAGGAACTAGAGTCTTGGAGGCCTGCTCTTCAGACGCTTATCTTTTAGGCTCTTGTCGCTATTAATCATTATTAAATAATTAGAAGCTAGTTTTTCACAGCTGGACTGACTCTTCAAATGTCAGCGAAAAAGACCTCAGTTCCATTTCCATGTTATCTTGGTGTATCAGGCTTCTTCTCAACAGGCTGGCGAGGGGTGGCCCAGTAAGGAAAATGTAGATTGATACAATATGAATGTAGAACTAAATTGTTTCTATCCTGATGAAAAATTAAGCACGTGCACATCCATGCATGTGCTCACATGTGTGTGCATACACACACACACACACACACACAGAGAAGATAACTAATTCCTTTAGAGTTGTGTCTACGTAAAATTGACTGTACTTCAAATATTCAGGCAATCAACCTGGAAATTTCTGTCTTAAAAACAGCAAAAAAAAAAAAAACCGAACCCACAACAACCCAAGTTTGAATTATTTTTTTCTCTCCTCACTTCTCATCACATAGGCACAAAGCATGCTGTATCATGTGTCTTTTTTTGTGTGGACTCTGGCCTAAGGCACTTGTATTATCCTATCTGGGCCTGAGGCCAGAGTCCCAGAGACTTCTTTGTAGCTATTAAAACTTTGGTTGCATCTCAAATTTCTTCTTCTTCTTCTTCTCTCTCTCAGATGATCTTTGGCACAATTTCTACACTCATGCAGCCGGCAAAAAGAATTTTCATAAAGTGTTAAAGCAACCATGAAAATAAACACTGGCCCATGTGGCTACGGCCCAAAGGGGCATCAGGACGGATCTAATGAGTGGCAGGCCCCAGACTTAATGAAAACCAGGGATCTAGTCTAGAGAAACATTGCTAATAGTCTGAATCTTATTTTGATTCCTTTTCTCTTCAGTTTTCAGAAGATTTTGTCTGTGGGAATCTTGTCTTGAATTTCTTGCAGACAGAGGCCTCTGTGCTCAACCTAGAAAAATGGGGGAAAGTGAAAGGAAGTAGGAATAGCTAAGAAGGAAAACAAGTCCTCAAAGGCAAAAGCAAAGCTGTTTCTGCCCTCAGGGAGCTTACCTTCTATCAGAAAAGATTATGTTTGTTTATATGTGTGTGTATATATAGAGATTTATGTATAGATAGATATATCTGTCTATGTGTGTATGTATATCTATCTATCCATCCATCCATCTATCCATCCATCTATCCATCTATCTATCTATCTAAAATTATGTAGCCTTAAGCTAGGTGGCACAGTGAATAGCATGCCAAGCCTGGAGTCAGAAAGATTCACCTTCCTGAGTTCAAATCTGGCCTCAGACACTTAGTAGTTGTGTGACCCTGAGCAAGTCACCTAACACTGTTTGCCTCAGTTTCCTCATCTATAAAATGAGCCAGAGAAGGAAACAGCAAACTACTCCAGTATCTTTGACAAGAAAACCCCAAATGGGGTCACAAAGAGTTGGACATGACTGAAAAACAAATAAAGTACCATAGCATGAAAAGAAGCTCCAGAAACTCCTCCCTTAACCAGGTGCTCTCTCAATGTCCCCTCTCTCTGTCTCTGTCTGTCTCTCTTTCTCTTTCTGTCTCTCTCCCTCTCTCTGTCTCTCTCCCTCTCTCCTGCCCCCCTACTCTTTCTCTGAATCTCTCTCTCTCTCTGTCTCTCTTTCTCTGTCTTTCTGCCTCTCTCCTGCCCCCGCCACTCTTCCTCTGAATCTCTCTCTTTCTCTCTCTGTCTTTCTGTCTCTCTGTCTCTCTCCTGTCCCCCTACTCTTTCTCTGAATCTCTCTCTCTCTCCCTCTCTCCTGCCCCCCACTCTTTCTCTGAATCTCTCTCTTTCTCTGTCTGTCTGTCTATCTGTCTGTCTCTCTCTCTCTCTCTGTCTCTCTCTCTCCAACCAGGGCTCCTCATTTTCTTACTGTTTGTCTCCTTTATTGTAATGATGATTTGTTTTTTCTTCTTTCCATCACCTTCAGTTAGGACACAGTGACAAACGACCCCCACTTAGAAGAAGCAGAGATTTGGCAACTCAACTGACATTCACCATTCCATACTGGGAGGGGTGGGATGAAATGGAGTGATTGAAGCCCCCAAAGGCTACAAGAAAAAATATGACATGGAGGAAGAATTTTGCTCCAGATCTGCACAGTGCTTGACTTTTCTGAAAACCTCCAATCTCAATCAAAGAATAATCAAGTGCTTGGGGGGGGGGACCTTACTTTATTTTTTTGTATGTTTCTATATGTTTTATTTAAAACTGTATTAATGACATTGTTTGCTTTGCATCACCTTCATTTCCCTAGATACTATTCGCCCTTCCACCTACCCCCATCTCAAGAATCCCTCCTTGTTAAAAAAAAAAACACAAAGATAAAAACTTCAATTAAAACCAATCAATATAACAACTGTGTCTGTCTTTGTCTTCCCTGGAGACATGTGATATTTGTACTCTATATTGCCCATTGCAATTGCTCTGAATATATTTATCATCTTGTATTTTTTAATCTGCATTGTTGTAATCATTATAAAAATTAATAGGATCATGGATTTAGGGTTGGAAGGAATATTAAAAGTCACTTAGTCTAACCCCATCATTTACATTTACCTCAAAATTACTTCACTCTGCATCCATTTCTATGTTTTCCAGGGTTTCTCTGAATTCGTCTTATTCATCCCTTCTTATGGTACAATAACACTCAATTCCATTCATGGACATTATTTTGTTCATTCATCCCCCATTGATAGATACCCACTTTGCTGCCTCAAAAGTGATGCTAGGAATATTTTGGCATATCTAGTACCTTTCTGTTTGTCTTTGGCCTCTTTGGAAGATGCGGCCTCAGGAATGATAGCTCTGGGTCAAAGACACAGTTTTAGTGATTTTTCTTGCATAATTGTTTTCTAGAATGGTTGGACCAATTCAAAGCTTCATCAACAGTGTATTGGTACAAAGAGGCCTTAACTCCTCCAAGACTCTAGAACTTTGGGAGAACAGACCCTGTAAAAGTCCAATGCATTGTTATTAAAATAAATTCAGTTAGACTTTCAATGACTAAGATATAGTCTTTTTCCTGTTGTAGTTAAGGCTTGCTTAAAATGACCACCATATACTTAGAGAGATATCCGGTGATACATGTGACGAATCACTATGTCTCAACTCATTTTGCCTGGTCTGAATTTTCCTTTCCTTGAGTATCTAAATGACCATCATTCAATTAACAAGCAAGAAGTTCTTTTCTCCCAGGCACTGAGAATACAAAGACAAAGGTCCTCAGAGGGCTTACATTCTACATCTCACTATTGATGTCACAAACTGATTTATGTTCCTGGCATTTCATCAGATACCAAAGGTTTTTATTTTTTATTTTTTTAACATGCAGTGTTTTTGCTCTGAATCTTTTGCTCTGAATGAAATTTCATATATTAGACAATCTAGCAATCTTTGGAACAAAGAAGTGCCTTTGGGCCCCAATTTGTAACTTGCTTTAAGTATAATAGAGGTAGAGATGAGGAAGAAAAGAGACCACGATTAGAATTCAGAAAATGGCTTAACTTACAACCTGGAGGGGGCACTGAAGATGCTATTAATCCTCAGATTCATCTACCTTATTGATCACTGAAGATTTGATAATGATCAAATCTTTCACAGGAGTCAATGCCTTTTGAAGAAGAAAAAATATCTCTGGATGTCTACAATCAATTTAAGAAATTTACATTCAAGTCACAAAAAAATTACCAGGAAATTAAGGCATTCGTTAAGCCATAACAAAACATTATACGTTAAATATAGTTAATTTTTTATTTACTTTATCTCTTAAAAGAGTCAGTGCCCATGGTTCATCTCCAACCAGGTTGTATTGCTTAAATAAAGCCCTATAAAAAAGAGGACTTACTGAAAAATGAAGGGACAGTGGCCCAACTTGAAACTGCTGATGCAAATAAGAGTTTATTAACAGTGCCCAAAAAAGAATCTGTTTGTAGAGCTAACACTTCTTCTTTGACACAACGAAGTAAACACAATATGGTAACACAAGGCACTTAAGTAAATACCAACTCTAATAATAACTGGGTCTCTATTGGACAGTATTTTTAGCATGTATATGTTTACTGTGAAAGGTAACCACCTGCTTCCAAATAATAACCTTTGGCGCAAAGTAGACAGATCAGGTTCCATTTTATTCAACAAACATTTAAGGGCCTACCCCAAACAAGGCACCATGATAGACCCTATAAGATAGAGACAAAAATGAAAACAGCTCCTGCCCTCGAGGAGCTTATATTCATTCTACTAGGGAAAACAATACACACAAAAAATAATTGAAAAACATATAAGGTAAGAACAAGGTCATTTCAGGGGAAGGGAAGTCAATCACCCAGTAAGCATTTATTAAACACCGACTGTGTGAGAGGCACAGTGCTAGACTCTTGATCAGGAAGGTTTCAGGGAGCTAGAGATTCCAAGAGATAGAGATGAGGAGAGAGAGCATTCCAGGCCAAGGAGGCAGGCAGCTTGTTCGAGGTAGGGAAGAAGGAGAGATCGTCATTGGTGTGAAGAAGCCCTCCGGCTCTTAGAAGAAACAACCGTTTTGTATGTCTTCTCCAGAAGCCCCTGTGTTGTTTAGGGGTCGCTGGCTTCCAGAATTGTGTTAAATAACAACCACCACCCAAATTCCTGCGCTAGAATCCTTTCTAGTAGAGAGAATGGTTTGGGCAAGACGGGATGGGGTTTAGAGGAGGAATACCTTTCCTTCCTTTCTTTCATTCCACTCTCTCTAAAGCTACCAGCGAGCTCTTCATTGACAAATCCAATGGTCTTTCTTCAAGCCTCATCCTCCTCAACCTCTCTGCAGCCTGCGATACTGTTTCACACGGTTGATCACTCTCACCTCCTTGAGACTCTCTTCTCTCCAGGTTTCTGGGATACCCCTCTCTGCCGGCCCTCCTCCTACCTCTGTTACTGCTTCTTCTTAGTCTTTTTTGCTGGATCTTCATCCAGATCAAGCCCGCTAATCCTGTCAGGATTCTATCTTGGGCTTTCTTTTCTCCCTATACATCACTTGGTGATGTCATCAGCTCCCACAGATTTAATTACCGTCTCTATGCAGACAATTTCCAAATCTACCTTTCCCCACCCCAGTCTCTGCTGACCTCCAATCCCACATCTCTGACTGCCTTTCAAACATCTTGAACTCGATGTCCAGTAGACATCTTAAATTCAACAGGTCCAAAATTGAATTCATTATTTTTTCCCCTCCTCACTTCCCTATTACCGTCGAGGGCAACAACCATCCTCCCAGTCTCTGAGGCTCTAAACCTAGGAATCATCCTGGACTCTTTACTCTCTCTCACCACCCCTACCCCCACCATAGCCAATCTGTTGACAAAGCCTGTGGATTTCACCTCTACAACATCTCTCGAATATGCCCCCTTCTCTCCTCTGACACTGCCATCCCCCAGGTGCTGACCACCATCACCTACGTCACACCTGGACTATTGCAATAGTCTCCTGGGGCGGGGGGGGGGGGGGGGGGAGTGGTGTGGTCTACCTGCCCCAAGGTTCTCTATCTTCCATTCAGCCACCAAAGTGATTTTCCTAAAGTACAGGTCGGACCATGCATCCCACCCACCCCTACTCAATAAATCCCATTGACTATTGCCTCCAGGATCAAATACAAAATCCTCTGTTTGGCATTCAATGCCCTTCATAACCTAGCTTCCTTCTACCTTTCCAGTCTTCTACCTACCTCCCTGCCACATTCTCTTTAGTCCAATGACACTGGTCTCTTTGCTGTTTCACAAACAAGACACTCCATCTCTCATTTCTGGGTATTTTCTCTGGCTGCTCCCCGTGCCTCATTTCCCACTACTGCCTTTCCTGGGTTCCTCTAAGAACCAACAAAAATCCCATTTTCTACCTGAAGATTTTCCCAACCTTTCTTAATTCTAGTGCCTTTCTTTTGTTAATCATTTCCTGTTTATATTGTATATAGCTTGTTTGTACATATTTGTTTGCTCGTTGTCTCCCCCATTAGACTGTGAGCTCCATGAGAGCAGGAACTCTCTTTTGGCTCTTTTTAAACTTGGTGATTAGCAAAGCTCCTGGCACATAATGCATGTTTAATTAAGTAGGCACTTAATAAATGTTTATTGACTGACTGTTATTCAATCCATTGCAAATGAATATCTATTTGATATCCCCTATATGCAAGGCTCAGGGCCTAGGCATACAAGGATGACAAATACCTATTCTTTGACCTCAAGCATCTATCGATCTAGTAGAGAAAATGAGAGGGCAATAAGTATGATATAATGTGTGCGTGGCACAGTTCCCAGGCCACTCCTCAGAATGCATTGATGTATCAACATCACACTCCAGAAGTGGTTATGGCAAGGATGCTCTTTCCCGGAATTAACCAGTTTTGGCAATGTAGAACTTTTTGTTATGGGAGAGAATTTGGGGAGGAGGAAGAAGGAAGAGCTAGTCTATCTTGTGCCTGTCACACAGGAGAAAGAATGGTAGGCATGGTTGAGTTGTGCATCCCATCTCTGGATACCTACCTCCCTGTTACACTTCCTCTAAGAGCTTGGTGAGATATTGCACCTTTACCAAACCTAAGGGGCTTCTTGATTTTTCTGCAGAATATGGCACTGTTGTTTAACCTTTTCCTCTTCCACACTCTCTCCAATTCATCGTCCATACTAACATGATCATCCCAAATCTCATATTTGATTTGGACCACTGCCTCCCTCAGTCTGCCCTCCCTTCTATCAGCCCCCTCCCTTTTCTTCCCCTTTACCCTTACTACTTCTTCCCTCCCTTCTATCCACCCCCTCCCTTCCTCCCACCCCTTCCCCTCCTACTTGGGTAAGTTAGATTTTTTTTTAAATGCAATTTATTTATTTAACATATTTGGTTTTCAGCATTGATTTTCACAACATTTTGAATTACAAATTTTCTCCCCATTTCTACCCTCCCCCCCACTCCAAGATGGCTTATATTCTGGTTGCCCTGTTCCCCAGTCAGCCCTCCCCTCTATCACCCCCCTCCCCTCTCATCCCCTTTTCCCTTCCTTTCTTGTAGGGCAAGATAAATTTCTACACCCCATTGCCTGTGTATCTTATTTTTTAGTTGCATATAAAAAACTTTTTTTGTTTTTGAACATCTGATTTTAAAAATTTGAGTTCCAAATTCTCTTCCCTCTTCCCTTCCCACCCACCCTCCCTAAGAAGTTGAGCAATTCAACCTAGGCCACACATGTATTATTATGTATAACCCTTCCACAATACTCATGTTGTGAAAGGCTAACTACATTTTGCTCCTTCCCAACCCATCCCACTTTATTGAATTTTCTCCCTTGACCCTGTCCCCTTTCCAAAGTGTTTGTTTTGATTACCTCCACCCCCATCTGCCCTCCCCTCCATCATCCCCCCTGCCTTTTATTTTTTTTTATCTTCCTCCCTCTTCTTTCCTGTGGGGTAAGATACCCAACTGAGTATGTATGGTATTCCCCCTCAGGCCAAATCTGATGAGAGCAAGGTTCACTCATTCCCCCCTCACCTGCCCTCTCCCCTCCTCCCATAGAACTGCTTCCTCTTGCCACCTTTATGTGAGATAATCCACCCCATTCTATCTCTCCCTATCTCCCTCTCTCGGTATGTTGCTCTCTCATCCCTTAATTTCATTTTACTTCTTTTAGATATCTTCCCTTCATCTTCAACTCACCCTGTGTCTGCTCTCTCTCTTTTACATATGTATATATATATAAACACATATATATATACACATACATACACATACATACATATACACACATACACATTCACTTATATGTATACATAAACATATATATACATACATACATATATATACATATATATACATATATATACATATATACATAGACATACATGCATATTCCCTTCAACTACCCTAATACTGAGGTCTCATGAATCATACTCATCATCTTTCCATGTAGGAATGTAAACAAAACAGTTCAACTTTAGTAAGTCCCTTGCAATTTCCGTTTCTTGATTACCTTTTCATGCTTCTCTTGATTCTTGTGTTTGAAAGTCAAATTTTCTATTCAGTTCTGGTCTTTTCACTGAGAAAGCTTGAAAGTCCTCTATTTTATTGAAACTCCATATTTTGCCTTGGAACATGATACTCAGTTTTGCTGGGTAGGTGATTCTAGGTTTTAATCCTAGCTCCATTGACCTCCGGAATATCGCATTCCAAGCCCTTCGATCTCTTAATGTAGAAGCTGCCAGATCTTGGGTTATTCTGATTGGATTTCCACAATACTCAAATTGTTTCTTTCTGGCTGCTTGCAGTATTTTCTCCTTGATCTGGGAGCTCTGGAATTTGGCAACAATATTCCTAGGAGATTTCTTTTTGGGATCTATTTGAGGAGGCGATCGATGGATTCTTTCAATTTCTATTTTGCCCTGTGGCTCTAGAATATCAGGGCAGTTCTCCTTGATAATTTCCTGAAAGATGGTATCTAGGCTCTTTTTTTGATCATGGCTTTCAGGTAGTCCAATAATTTTTAAATTATCTCTCCTGGATCTATTTTCCAGGTCAGTGGTTTTTCCAAGGAGATATTTCACATTGTCTTCCATTTTTTCATTCCTCTGGTTCTGTTTTATAATGTCCTGATTTCTCATAAAGTCACTAGCTTCCACTTGCTCCAATCTAATTTTTAAAGTAGTCTTTTCTTCAGTGGTCTTTTGGACCTCCTTTTCCATTTGGCTAATTCTGCCTTTCAAGGCATTCTTCTCCTCATTGGCTTTTTGGAGCTCTTTTGCCATTTGAGTTAGTCTGTTTTTTAAGGTGTTGTTTTCTTCAGTGTATTTTTCAGTATTTTTTTGGGTCTCCTTTAGCAAGTCATTGACTTGTTTTTCATGGTTTTCTCGCATCCTTCTCATTTCTCTTCCCAATTTTTCCTCTACTTCTCTAACTTGCTTTTCCAAATCCTTTTTGAGTTCTTCTATGGCCTGGGGCCAGTTCATGTTTTTCTTGGAGGCTTTGGTTGTAGGCTCTTTCTCTTTCTGACTGTTTGTGGTATTTGCTCTTTGACCTGGTAATTTTGGAACTTGGCTACAACATTCCTTGGCATTTTTCAATTTGGGATCTCTTTCAGGAGGTGATGGGTGGATTCTTTCGATGACTATTTTACCTTCTGGTCCTAAGACCTCAGGGAAGTTTTCCTTGATGATTTCCTAAAATATGCTGTCCAGGCTTTTTTTAATCATGGTTTTCAGGTAGACCAATAATTTTTAAATTGTCTCTCCTGGATCTGTTTTCCAGGTCAGTTATTTTACCAATGAGGTATTTTATGTTTTCTTCTATTTTTTCATTCTTTGGTTTCTGTTTGACTGATTCTTGATATCTCATAGAGTTGCTAACTTCCACTTGCCAAATTCTAATTTTTAACAAATTGTTTTCTTCTATGAGATTTTGTGCCTCCTTTTCCATTTGGCCCATTTCACTTTTTAAGGAGTTCTCTTCAATGAGTTTTTGTGCTTCCTTTTCCATTTGGCCAATTCTACTTTTTAAGGACTTGTTTTCTGTAGTCAATCTTTGTCCTTCCTTTTCCAAGCTATTGACTCTTTCTTGCATACCTCTCGTTTCTTTTCCCAATTTTCTTCTACCTCTCTTATTTGACTTTTAGAATCCTTTTTGAGCTCTTCCAAGAAGGGTTTTTAGGCTTGAGACCAGTTCATATTCTCCTTTGAGGTTTTGGATGTGGGTGTATTGACAATGCTGTCTTCTTCTGAATTTGTGCCTTGATCTTCCCTGTCCCCATCATAAGAATCTATGGTCATTATCCATTTCTGATTTTTGCTCATGGTGTTTGCCTAATTCCTGGCTTTTAGAGTTGAGTTCTCCTGCTGGAGTGAAGGGAGCAATGACCCAAACTTCTTGTGCTAGGAGCCTGGGACCTGGTCACTGGTTTTGTGTGCTGGGGCCTCAGGTGCTGATAGCTACAGGCTGTAGAGGTCTGGTGGCTTACCTGGTGCTAAGCTGGTGTCAGCAACACTGGGGCTCTCAGGGGTGTGAGTAGGGAGTCTGGCCCCTGGGGGATGGCTGCTTACCTGGGCCTCACACTCCAATGTTTCTCTGCTGAAGGATGTCTGCCAGCCTGGAGCTGTGCCTCCCGGAGTTGGGCCGAAGCACTGGGAGATTTGGCTGCTGGAGAATGCCAATGCACATGGTGGTTTTCCAAGCTGGTGTCTACTGGTTCCCCTGCCCCTGCTGAGGCACTGGGGGTGGGGGTGGCGTCAGGGAGGGAGTGTCCTGGTGCTGGTGCTTGCCTGCTCCACCACCCTGGGGCTCAGGATCTCCCCCTGGTTTGCTGAGGTGTGGCTTGCTGCTGCCTTGCTGAGACGCCTCCTGTCCCTTATTGCTTCCCCTCCCCCAGAGAGAAAGGGGCTTTTCCCATTGATCCCCCAAGCTAGGTAGGCTACAAGACTGCTGTGCCTTGTCTTTATGCTGGCTCAGCTATTCCAAGGTCTTTCCTGGGGTGACGTTTTCTAGGCTTTCAGAAGTCGATAAGTGAGGATGAGAGTGACATTTCTTATTCCGTCGTCTTGGGGTCCCAGAAGCAGCCCAAATCTCATATTTGAACTCATCACTCTCCTACTTAATAAATTTCAACGGTTCCCTATTGACTCTATTGTTATTTACTCGTGTCCAATTCTTCATAAACCCATTTGGGGTTTTCTTGGCAAAGATACTGAAGTAGTTTGCCATTTCCTTCTCCAGCTCATTCTACAGATGAGGAACCTCAGGCAAACAGGATTAAGTGACTCTCCCAGGGTCACACAGCTACCAAGCGCCTGAGGCCAGATTTGAACTCAGGAAGGTGAGGCTTCTTGACTCCAGGCCTGGCATGCTATCTACCATACCACCTAGCTGTCCTTAATAATAAACCAATAGATAGCAAAGACATTTAGTAAGATGACATAGTAAAAATGGTAATTACAAAGCATCTACCCCATAAATCTAGGGTATGCTCTGGGCTCAAACAATGACAGTGAGGCACATATGTTTCAAAGGCAACTTCTACCTTCTGCTACTTCAGTACCGGGGGCTCTCCCTGTCTCTCTTTGGAGATTCCTCATGCAGCCCTCCTTGGGTTCGGCATCTCTGCTGGGCTGCTTTGTCATCTGAGTCCCCAGGATGTCTTTACAGCTCTCTTCTTTGCTGCCTGGGGTCCCATTCCTCAAAGTTTCTTCCTCCCTCAAATGACTGTCTCCTTCTACTGGTTGGTGTGTTTTCCAGTATGCTAATGAATGTCATGGTCATTTGGGGTGAGGAGGAAGGAGAAAATCACAAAGTGCCCCTAAGCCTGGAATCTCTTGAACTACGAAATTCATTAAGGGCTTTGCTATGAAAAGTCAAATGAGACATAAAGAAATGTTAGAAATATTTACACGTTACTAAGTGTGTATACACACACACACACACACACACACACATATATAAAATGCCTTATATGTATAGCTATGTCTCCAAGAAGCTGTGCTGTGAGTGGCATCCATACCTGGGTAAAACTCTCTCTCGGCAGACAGGCTAAACTAGGGTAAGCAACCCCACTGATGAGTTAGGGATATGTCTATCCCAAGCACGGCAGAATGGGCAGATGAGGACAACTTGTTCCAATGGCCATGAAAGCAACTGAAGCAGGCATTGTGGAGTGCTTAAAGGTGGGTTAGACCCTGAAGACACCAATGTCACCCTACTGCAACCTCAGCCATTGCCAGTCATCTTGACTTTTGTGTTGCCACTGGACTGCCATGACCCTGGAAGAGAGAGTGCAGCTGATGACTTTCTGCCTCACTTAAAATCCAATTCATTAGAAAGTCAAGATATCACCCCATGATGTCATTGGTACTCTTTCAAACCGAAAGACGAACAACAACATGTGTGTGTATATGTGTGTGTGTGTATCTTCCACGATAAAAGTCTTTGAATTATAACTGAATATTGCCCATGAAAAAGGGCCATTCTGCTACCACAACCCAGTAGAACAACATTCCATCAAGAGACTGACAGTCTTTTTTTTTTTCTTAACGTGCAATTGGAAAATTCAAAACCTCTCAGGAGTTACAGAAAATGAATTTCACAAATGAATGGACACTCTAACTCCCCAAAGAAAAGCCAGAAACGTTCCATTGATTTTTTTTAAACAACTGAGTGAGTAGTTTCCCTTAACCCTTTCCAATAAAAAGTTGATTTTTGGCTTGGTATTCAAAGGCCATAGGGCAAAAATTGTGGCTATCTGACTTTCATAAAGATTTACATAAATAGCTAGAAAAGTGGGTGGATCTGGGCTTTTATTTTAAGCTATGATGCTTTATAAAGCCAGGACCCAGGATTAGAATCCAGTTTAATGTACCATTATTTGAGTGATTTCTGCGTCAATGTCACAGAGATGGGAAAAGTAGACCTTTAGAGCAGTCTAAATAACCCTTTGGTAAGTGCATTTTTGAGAGGTGCCCATTGGGATACCAGTGAAAAGAACTTCAGCTCTGAAGAGCGATTGATTGAAATAACAGCGATGAGAGGGGAGACGAGGCAGTCAGAGTAAAAACACAGCTCCTTGGTAGCTGTCCTGAATCCTCTGTTGTGTGGTGGTGACCATGGTAAACAGAAACAAGATTTCCCGGTGGGTGTGCGTTATGAAACGGCCCCCTGCCATTTGGTCAGGAGGGTCTGGGAGCTGTGCTTCTGCCTCAGGTTACCATGGTGATCTTGGGAGTCATGAAAACAGTGTTGTCTGAAGTCATACCTGCGTGCGCATGTGTGTCAGTATAGAAATGTGAAACAGAGAGGCGGCATTCATCATTTTATGCAAGCCGACATCAATCGCGACAGCATGGTATCGCGAAGAGGGGGCTGGGCTTAGGGACAAGAACAACTGCGTTCAAATCCCACCTCTGACCCAAACTGTGTGACCACAGACAAAGGGCAACCTCTCTGAGTCTCAGTTTTCTTATCTATAAAATGGGATTAGACTAGACATTTAAGTCTCTGAGATGGCACTAAATCTATGATCCTATGATCCTGTGTTGGAATTTGTGTGAATGTCTATACATATCTAAATGTAAAACAGAGAAATAAACATGTCAGTTTACACAAGTCAATATCGATTGAAACAGCCAGGTGAAAAAAATGGCTGAAATGCTCCACCTGGAGTCAGGAAAACCAGGCTTCAGATCCAGCTCCAGACAGCAATTTGCTGTGTGACCCTGGGCAACCCACTTAACCACTCTCAAAGTCAGTGCAAATGTCTATAATAATAGCGACCATCTCCTAGGGTTGTTGTAAGAATCAAATGAGGTAATATAGGTAAAGTGCTTGATAATCCTTAAAGTGCTAAATAATTGCTGCCTATTATTATTATGGTCCTGAATATTGCTAATGGGCCATCAGCTGAAACTGCGACTTTTTGCTGTTTTCGCTGTAACTCTCTATTACAGATGCCTCTTTCTCAAAAGGATTGATAAATTTTGGTCCCTCTATAGACCAGGGGAAGAGAGGGAGGAAGCTGGAAGGAAGAGAAATTCAAGATTCCTGCTTTAAAATGTAACTTTGAGGTCTTCAGTATTTTATAACTTAGTCATCTTTGGACAAGAATAGAGTTTCAAATGTGTATTGTAATTAAAACCACTGGGGCTGGAGAAAAAGGACATAGTTCCCAGGTCTGGTACTTACTAACAATGCCACTTTGAGCAAGGTATTTAACAGGTGCCTCAGTTTCCCCATATGAAAAACTGAAAGGATTGAGCACAGCTTCTCAATGTCTACAACTGATGCTCTGTCATCTCAAAGCAGGTCTGCCCCCTTTAAAAAGGAGAGGATAAGATACATTTCTGTGTTTTGTTTGAAAAGAGAATTACATGTAGTCCCTTGTAGTTCTGGCCCTGTTATGAAGATTCCCAATGATTTCCCTCTCAGCATCTGCACAGTGACTTCTCTGGCCTTAGAGAATTGTCTAGGGCACTAAGAGGTTAAAAGACTTTCCTAAAGTCACCTGGCCAATATGTGGCAAAGGTGAGCCTTGATCCCAAATCTTCCTGACTCTGAGGCCAGCTATCTAGCCTCACCCTACCATGCCTCTCAACAGGAACATTAGAACTCAGAATGTTAGAACACAGACTATGAGAGCAAGAAGGGCCTGCAGAATGTAGAAGTCCTAGCTAAAAGGCACCTTAGACCCTAGGAAGTTATCCTCTGTGCACGCTGCCTCTCTCCATTTTAAGAGAACATAAACATTTCAAGATGCCTACTAAGTACATTTAAAGCCACTTCTACATTAGTACTTCAGGGTCTATTTCCCTCTGCTTATGTACAACCAAGATGATGGTCTTTGAAAAGTGTCGTGACCAAAAAATTCACTCTGTGTACAAACTGGTAATGAGTCACTCAAAACTTAAGAAGGGTTAATACTGAACAATAATCAGTCTACTTTCTAGCCCAGACTCAAAGCATTTTCAGTTTGGTGGAGACGCCAGAGCTAGCACCCTTCTGTAGGAGTCTTTGAAAGTCCGTTGTTACCTCCCTGATACACTGAGGCATTAGAGTAAGACTTCACTGGAGAGTATCTAAATGTACCTAAGATGCAGTAAAGCATAGTAAATAGGAGGCTGATCTTGGAGTTAGGAAGACCTGTCCCTGATGCATACTAGCTGTGTGACCTAGGGTCAAGTGAAGGCTTTTGTAAGACTGGAGACCTGAGCATGTTTCTAGGCATGTGCAAAGGAACCAGCGGAGAAGGGAGTCAGCAAGATGCATGAGAGAAATTAGGTACAGCCCCAGACAGGCAGGTATCAGGGTGTAGGCAGAGAAAATGTCATCTGTGAATAGTAGAGCTACCTCTTCTCTTGAGGAAAGAAGCTGGGAGGGCCGGCAATGCTGACTGGGGAAGAATGGAGAAGGGGAGCCGGGAGGCTGGTGTTTGATGGCCTCAATCAAGTCTGTAATATCCTGTGTAATTGGGTGGGGGGGGGGAGGTGGTCTGCCCTCTAATGGCTTAAACTCACTGGGAAAAATATTTAAATGATGCCAAAGAGTTAGCAAAAACTTGATTATTCAAATGTCTTTGAATTATGCTGATGTTCTTAGAAGAAGAAAAGAGGTTCTGTGCCATGACATCTCCAAATGTCATAATTCCAACATTTATATAGCACTTACCACACGCCGGGCCTTTTGCAATTATTATCTCATCTGCTCTTTATAACAACCCTGGGAAGCAGGTGTGTTATTATCCTCATTTTGGGGAGGGAGGATGAGGAATGAAGGTCAAGGGAACAGAGGCAAACAGAAGTTAAATGACTTGCCCAAGGTCAAACAGTCAGTAAGCAAATGAGGCCAGACCAGGTGTTCTAACCACTGCACCACCTAGCTGCTTATCTAGGCTGTATCTAGAATGGGCACAAATACCATCCAAATAGCCTCTGGATTGTAAGAAGCACGGGACAGGAGGGAAAGCCTTCTCTGCAGCCAGACTGGTCTCACTGGTCTAAAAAAATAACTCTCTTTCTCTCTGTCTGTCTCCCTCTCTCTGTCTCTCTCTCCCTCTCCCTCTCTCCCTCTCCCTCCCCCCCTCTCTCTTTCATGTTCATCTTTTTGCATGGCTGTGCCTGGGGGCATGAACCCTAATTTCACTCCCTCTGCCTCTTGGAATCCCTAGTTTCCTTTCAAGTCCAGCTCAAGCCCCACCTTTCCACGAGGCCTTTCCTGATCCCTCTGCTGCTATGGCCTTTTCCTCCAACCACATCATCATGTGCCTGTTTTGTACCTACCTGTTATGTGTATGATGCCTCCCTTCCCTGATAGAATCCAAGCTCCTTGAGGACAGGGATTATTTCACTTTGCACAATGCTCAGCATGCAGGACCCCACGAGCTTAGGGGACACTTTCTGGTTGATTGGTTGCTGTCAAATCTACTAATTTTATCATCCAAATTTAGGTAGGCAGACCTTTTCTGATGGACTTTTGTCTAGCACCATAAATTCCCCCACCAGAAGGAAAATTGGCCTAGAATAAGGATGGAAGGAGGTTAATGCCCGTGACAGAAAGACCTCAACAAAGGGTGGATGCCTCCTGGGCCTTAGCGGGTCATTTACCTCTTATCGGGAATTCAGGAAGCTGAGGTGAAGATTACAGTGACATTCATCAAGGTTTCTTAACCTGGAATCCACAGAAACCCATGGACAGATTTCAGAAGTCTGTGAACTTGGATGGGGAGGAAAATTACATCTTTATTCTCACCAACCTCTAACTGGAACTGCATTGCCTTCAATTATAGGATGTCCCAAAAGTCTCCATGTGGTTGCTTTTAAAGCCTGAAAACTGCACTGAGACTTTTGGGACATCCTGTATTTTCAAATGTTGTTTTGAAAAGGGGCTGGTCCTGCCTGAGGAGAACCCCAAGACAGACCATTGGTTAGGACTTAGTGTCCTGTTTGAATCTCTCACTGTAACGTGGAAGTGACCCCTGGTTCTGTAGAATTTTGCCAGTGAAGTACAAACTCTTCAGATCTTGCCAGATGGGATGGGCTGCAGGAATAGACTAACTAGGTTTCTGTTTCTGTCAGACTATCCTAGTGAGATTTAAAGCTCGTCATCAAAAGCCTGCCCATTGGGTGATGAATTTTCCTTGGCCACAAGAACCAATGAGGCCTGTGTACTGAGGCCCGTAATGACCACCATCTGCCTTGGAGCAGGGATCGCTCACCCGGGCAAGATCACAGGTTTTCTGAAGGCCTGAATTATAGAGTGCATCCAAACTGAGAGCAGCTCATTATCTACTTTTCTTTTCCGTTTAATAACATTAGAGGAAAATCAGTCCAAGAGGAACATATCCCACTAGAAGGGTGGGAATCAAAGGTGAAAGAAATGAAATCGGTTAAAATTTTTTTTTCGCAGAAATATCCCTGCTCAGAAAGGGCCTGTGCTGACAAATGTAACATTAGCACATTGTATCAACATTCCATGCGCTCAGAAATCCAATTTATTTAGGCTGTAAAACCAGTATTAACCCTATTCACACCAAGGAAACATGGTCTGGTTTCTATCATATGATTGAAATGGCTCTATTAGGGTCTGACATGGTGTGAGCTGGTGAAAGGTTGGGGAGGGAGCTTTAATGATTCTTTCCCTCCTCCTCCTCTCCCTGGTTACTGCCTAGCCTTCCCTCCACCCTTCCACCCAACTCTCTTTTCTTTAACTGATTTTGCTTTCCTTATGTTTTGACTTTTTGTCAATCCTGCTTTGTTGCAAACTCTCAGTTTTCTGTTCTTTTTGTTATGGCTTTCATCTTTGTTGTTGCTTAACCATCAGCTCCAAAGTAAAAAGAATGGCTTCTGTTGGTCAATCTGATTTTGTCTGTTTCAGCTTCAAGAGTGGCTGAACATTTAAGCATCCATAGCTTAGCCCCCAAAAAGGTACCCGTCCATTAGCAAAATGCAGATGCAACAAACTTCTAGAATGTGGGTGGGCCTGACAGCCTTGGGTAGTTGGTTCAACACCTCAGGCACTGCTTCCTCTATAAAATGAAGGTTAGACTAGATGTATTAACTAAATGATATCCCCTAGCTCTGTGAGAGCGGGGACTTTCTGCTTTCTCTTTGTATCTTCTGCACTTGGCACAGGGTCTGACGCATCGTAAGCTCTTGATAAATGATGGTGGATTGGTTGGTTTCTCCTATGATTCCTCGGCTACCTACGGAGTCTGTGCGACCCAGCAGGAAATCCTCTGAATTTGGAGTCACAGAAGCTGAGTTGCAGTCCCACCACTTCTCTGGTCTGCAGGTTCCTCGTCTTTGGGAGCCTTGGGCTGGGTGGCCTCTGAGGGCTCTCTAGTAAAATGGGGGATTAGGAAGCTGAGTGAAATCAGAGACCATTTTTATACTCACAAGCAAGCATGAACGCAATGAATAAATGAATGAATGGATCTATAAAACGCTTATGATGTGCCAGGTACTGTGCTAAGAGCTGGGCTACAAATAAAAGCAAACAAGCCGTCCCGACCCCCATCAGTTTACCTTCCAATAGGAGAAAACAACCAGTATGGGGCTGGTAGATAGAAGTGGGGGCGGGGGAGGATGACCGGGAAGTGAGTGATCTGCAATGCTGCCCTCCCTCCCCCCTTCACAGTGGAAGCCACTGCTCCCAAATTCATCCTTTCCTTGTTACTGGATAATTACAGGAAATCCTGGCTCTGCTGCCCTTGGGGGGTGCGTGTGGGGGTGGGGGAAGGGCGGAGAATTCTGAAAAAAAAAATGTCATGCTCTTTTATTTCTGCCCCCTTTCTTTTCATCTGGCTCTGTGCCTTGGATTTGCATTCTCCTCTACTCCTACTTCTGTGCTGACAGTTCCCTTCCTCCCCCTCCCCAGGCCCCCACCACCCACCGGCCGCCCACCCCTCCTGGGATGGCTATGGGCTTTGCCGGCTGCAGCTGCTCCCTTCCTAGCCCTTAGGAGAGTCGGAGCCGGGAGCTTCCGAATTCTAATTAGAATCTCGTTCTCAGGTCTGGTTCTCTTTCTGAGGACAGAGAACTGATTTTTCTATGTGGCCTCTCCCTTCTCACTAGCCTGGATGGAGGGCTTGGAGTTCAGATCAGTAAGGAGGAAAAAAAGACTCCATAGGTGAACCCTAGCTTTGGAGTTGGCAAACCTGGATTCAAATCCTGCCTTGGTCACCTGCTACCTTTGTGACCTTGAGCAATCGATTAAAAACATTTATTAAGCACCAGATATGTGTCTGACACAGTGCTAGGTGCTAGAATACAAAAAGAAAAATCCCTACTCTCAAGAACCTGGGTTCAAATCCCACCTATCACCAGTGTGATCTTTGGAAGTCGACCTCTTTCAGCCTTAGTTTTCTTATCTGTAAAATGGTTGGGCTAGATGTCCTCTCAGCTTCTGTCTAGATTTAAATTTAGGATCTCATGATTTAGGCCTCTGTAGGAATAGATTGAGGATTACACATCAGACATGGGTTTTTAGGGCACACTGGCCCACCTTGGGTAAAGTTTTCTCTCCTTTTCTAGGTGTCCCATTTTCAAAATGTAGGCTACATTGAAGTCTGTTTTTAGGCAAAGAGAAGTGTACAATAGGCAGGCTTCAGGAAATGGGGAGAGGGTGTGGGGCGCAAGGGAGGGGCCCACTGATGATATAAGTAAATGCTTTATTAAGAATAACCCACCAGTGACATAGATAGCAAAGATCAAGCTGCTTCCAGTGACAAAATTAACTCCCTCTAACATGATAGACTGAAAGCAAATTATATTTTGCTTTATTAGAGCGAAGCAAACACAGTCTGTTTTCATTTTCTTCCTCTCTTTCTTTCGGCTTGGCTAAAATACGACAAGGCTAGGGAACAATGTGTCTCGTCTGCGGCCCTCATCTGAGCTCCGATTCATGACACAGCTGATATCCCGGGCACGTCCATCAATATTATTGACTGGGCCAGATTCAGAGTTGAAACAATTTCAGCGATGTGATTTCACTGCAGCGAGACCCACAAAATGGTGGATTGGGGCTAGGCTGTCTGAAGACTGTCTTTTCCAAGATTCATTTTGGGAAAACGTTCGTAATCTTAAAAATAGAACTTGAAGCGTTCACAGCCAGGAAGATGCTTAATTAGATTCATATAGGAGTTACCAGCTGTTCGGCAGCCCAGCAGAAACGTTGGAGGGCTCTTCTAGCTTTAGGCAGACGTAGGAAAGGGCCCCTCCCTCTGCCTGCCTCAGCAGAAGACATTCCTCAGTCTGTGTGATTATTTTCTCTTTCTAAAGGTCAGACAGGACAGGATGTCCAACCTCAAAGTACCATGCTCACAATTTTGTCCTTCCTTTTCTCATTTCTTCCTGCTTCCCTCAACTCAGCAAAGTCACACTGACCTCAGTGGGACTCAGTCCAGTTGACCTAGCACCGAATCCCTATCTGGCCCCCTTCCCCATTCTGTGGCTCAGACCTCTGCTATTTGGACATATGGGTCTTCATTATTTCTTCCCAAATATTGCTGTTACTGTGGGGGAGGGCACTGCACCCAGAGCTACCCAGATCTCAGGGCACAGAGCATCAGTAGGGCTTTTCAGTACCTGTACTGGTCAGTACCTATATTCTCCATGTTCCCATAATTCAAGGCTTACCCACAAGCTTCAAGAGACTGCCAACCTGAGCTACTCACTCACGCTCACTCGTGTGTTTACTAGCTCTATTCTCTCTCCCCTTCTGATTCCCACAATTAATGGAGGTAGAGTTAGCACCACCCCCCCCCCAAGTACTAGGTTGAACCCTTTGACTTGAGAGGAATGGGCCAATGAGGGCCTAGTTCTTAGAGCATGTTTAGTACCTGCATGGAGGCTTGGGGAGCCTGCCTCCATACATGCACAATTCCCTGCCTGCCTCAGTATCCACTGTTTCCTGTCAGCTTATTCCTGCAGGGATGAATAGCCACTCGATGGGGTGCTGAGCCTGACCTGAGTGTACCTACAAAAGGCTCTAATGGACAAATTTTCTCTCTTCTCCCTGGTGGCCAATGAGGAAAGAACTGCTGGAGGTGGGGGAGGGTAGAAAGGGAGGCTGTAGCAGTAGAAGAAGCAGCGCTGCCACCAGCTGCAGGTTGCCTTAACTCACTACCTGGCCACTGTGTGTCCTTGAACACATGGTGCATCTATTTCTTTTGTTTCTGTTGGGTTTGTTTTTTCCTGACCTTAGGTGAATCAGAATCAGAAATGGAACAGACCAGGTTCTGAATTTGTGAGCTTTGAGAGACTAAAAAGAGACAGCGGATGGCCAACAACTGGAGTCTCTGATGAAGTCTATTGTAGCCACAGCAGCCAAGTCTGTTGAGGAGCCAGCCTCGAGGGGTGACATGCTCCTTTCAGCCAGGCAGTGAATTGTGTCCTGCAAGCAAGGGAGAGACTTATCCATTGTCCATTCCATACCAAGAGGTAAGCTTGAGGGGGGAATTTTTTGGTGTCCAGGTAGCCTAATGCAGAAAGCGCTGGTCTTGGAGTCAGGAAGACCTAAGTTCAAATCCTATCTCAGACCCTCACTAGCTGTGTGACTCTGGGCAAGTCACTTAACTGTCTGCCTCTGTTTCCTCATGGATAAAACGGTCGTAATAATACCACCTGCCTCAGAAGGTCATTGTGAGAATCAAATCAAATTATACATATATATATATATATATATATATATATATATATATATACATATATATATAAACTGCTTTACCTGCCCTAGTGTGCAAGATATAATTAAGTATAAAATATAAATATGTTCACACTATTATTATTACTACTATGTTCTAACCATGTTAAGTTTGAATCCACTCTCCCTGGGGACTAAGGTGTATAGAGAGGAGAATGTACTGTTCCCTTTGGATGGATTTCAGTCCTTGCTCTACCTTCTCTGTAAATATTCCTTTGTAAAAGCTAAATGATATTAATCGGTTAATCGATAGTAGATATGAACACTAGGTGGGTATTTGAGAATGATAGTACTGGAAGCCAGCCCTCAAGGTACCCCCCTAGACCCCTGAGGGGAGCAGTAGCTAGCTGCGCTCTAGGGACCTCACCCATTAGTGATAAGAGAATTGGGAGAGCAAACCCAGAGACCGAGCCTCCAGATCAGCCTCAGTTTTTACATCACGCTGGCTCACCTTCATACTTTTCTCCTCTCTTTTCTGGTTTTCCTTTCCCAAAATATAGAGTCTAATCATCTCTGCTCTTACTAAGGGAGCACTATGGAGCAAGCAAGCTTCAGGAACCAGGGGGATTGGGGTGGGGAGTCACAGACTGAAAATACCACACTGATTCTTTTTATTTCTCCCACTCCATCCTCCATACCCAGAGCCTGGATAGCTTATCACCATGACAGATGATGTTCACCAGCACTAATAGATACCTGTTGATACTAAGTGGCCCTCAGCCGTCTGTCATATTCTCACCCTCTCTTAAAATGCTATGCTGTTGTTACCCAGATTAAGGATTCTTAACTGGAAATTTCTGAACTTTTCAAAATATTTTGATAACTATTGCAGTATAATTGGTTTCCTTTGTAATGTTATATATTTTCTCTTATGCATTTTGAAACCTTGTTCTGAGAAGGGGTCTTTAGGCTTCACCAAACTTCAAAAGGCAGATAGGTGGTACTGTGGGTGGAGTCTGGAGGACACTACTAGCTGTGTCATTGTAGGCACGTAACTTAACCTCTCTCTGCCTCAGTTTCCCCAGTGTTTTGGAGAAAATAGCTTCTCCCTCACAGGGTTGTTGTGAGGATAAAATGAGGTAATGTTAGTAAAGCTCTTAGCACAGTGCCCGTCATATATTAGCCAGCTTTAAGAAAAGCTTGCTCCCTTCCTCCTTCTTCCAGCACAATGATTTAGGAAACAAAAAAGGATTAAGAACCTCTGGATAAGATGGACATGTCTATTAGACTGTGGGGGACAGTATGCCTTGAGAGGTGGTACAAAGTGATCATTCAGTCCAAAGATATTTCCCCAAATCCAAAGCTCTTGTACCCACCCTACAATGGCTCTCAAAGTCTGTGTGCATTGAGGTGTTCCTCCATCGGGGGCCTTCTTAGACCACCTGATACCTAGCATTTTTACAACCCAGTCCCTTCTCCTCTGTGGTCCCCCAACCATTTCCTTGGACTCTTCTTCAAAATGATGGTAATTTTCTAACAACAAACTGTTCTCCACTAAACACATCCCCCAGTCCAATGCAGTGCGCACACATTTATCCAGACAGAAGCCAGTTGGACCTGCTCACCTTCAATGTGCGAGGCTGCTTTCTGAACCCAAGGGGAAGCCGTCCCAGGAACAGCAGTCGTCCATGGTAATAACTCAGGTGCAGAGAAAATGATGGGGCTCCAGAATTTTGAGGATTGAAGAAAAACAGGCAAGCACCAGGCAGCACCCAGAGATATTATTGCAAGATTATAGCAGCCAGCATTTGAATTTTCCTTAACTATTCCTACATATTCAGACAAACTCTCTGAGACAGAGATCCTTAATCTTCTTCTGAGTCAAAGACCCCTTTGCAATCTGGTGACTCAGAATAGTGGTTTTAAATGCATCGGATAGAATACAGAGGATTACAAAGGAGACCAAAGGTTAGTGAAAATAAAGAAGTGATTTTTTTTTTCCCAGTCGAGTGCATAGACCCCTGAAATCTACCCAGGGACTAAGGTGTCTGGAGAAGGCGGAGCAGCGTCCATGGTGCCTCTGCTTCCAACCACCGGGTCCGTTTGTGCTCATTTTGTGCTCAGTTTTGGGCAGTAAGTTTTAACAGGGACTGATTGGAAAGCATCCAGAGGAGCTCGATAAGGGTGGCAAATTAATTCACATATGGATTATTTGAAGGTGCTGATGATCATGGTTGGCGGAGGGTGGAGTGAGAGGGGGGAGGTGTAGGATGAGAGAAAACTGGGACTTCTACGTGAGCACCAAGGAACAGATCTGGAGCGAGAGAGCCCCCCCTGGGGAAAGATGAAATATAAAGATAATAATAGCTAGCATTTATTTATTATTATTAAATATATCACTTTAATTATTATTACACCCCCTTTAAAGCGCTACCTATAAACATAAATAAATGATTTATTGTAAAAATAGCTAACATTTATTATTATTAAATATATCGTTTTAATCATTATACCCTTTTAAAGCACTACCTATAAACATAAATAAATGGTTTATTATAATAGCTGACATTTATTATTATTATTAAATATATCGCTTTAATTATTATTACACCCCCTTTAAAGTGCTATCTTTGAACATAAATAAATGGTTTATTATAATAGCTGACATTTATTTATTACTATGGTCGCATTTTGAGGTTTGCAATATTTTATTAATGTTTATAAATATCACTGCTTTTCATTTTCACAGTAACCCTAGGAGGCAGGCAGTATTATCCTCACTTTACAGATAAAGAAATTGAAGCTGAGAGAGGCGAGCCAAGCTGCCCAGGGTCACACAGCGAATAAGTGTTGGAGGCAGAATCAGAATTCAGGTCTCCCTCAGACCAGGCCCCTACCATGCCACCTAGCTGCCAAGACCATGGCAGGAAGACAGAACCAAGTTCAGAGCAACAGGCCAGATTTGGGGAAGTCAGCATGAATGGACTCCCAAGGAGAGCAGTAGATCTTGTCAAGATGATCAGTGTCTCGCAAATTTGTCTGCCTGCTGGCCAAAGTCCTTCTTTTCTCTGCTGGTTTTTCTTTTTGGAGGGAGGAGGCAGGTCAATTGGGGTTATGTGATTTGCCCAAGATCACACAGTTAGTAAGTGTGTCAAGTGTCTGAGGCCGGATTTGAACTCAGATCCTCCTGACTCCAGGGCCAGTGCTTTACTCACTGTGCCACCTAGCTGCCCCCTCTTTGCTACTTTGACCTTGTCTTCCTTTGAACATCAGACACTCCTTGAGAACCAGGCTTGTTTCATTTTTGCTTTTCTATCCTTAGCACCTTAGGACAACACCTGGCAGATAGTAGGTACTTAATAGATGCTTGTTGATTGGTTAGTCTTGGGCCCTCTCCCTACAGTGCCTCCCCAGGACTCAAGATGGCGGCTCAGTGGGGTAATACTATAGAAAGCCCCTCCCAATTTGGGGGCATTCTTGTTGCATGTTAATTTTCACATCTCTTTCTTGAGTTCTACAGGTAACTAGCTACTAGAGGGGCCATCCATAGTTTCCATGACTCTGGGAATTCTGGAACAATATAGTTCCCTTTCCCATTCATTATTAGGATTTGGTAGATATAGTCTGAGTTATAAGTGAGTTCACTAGTAGGTCACATGGGTAACACATCATGAAGCTCCCTCTGTAAATGAAGGTCTTTCCGAAGCAGATTTCTAGAGAAGAGCCAGATCCGAACTCCCTCGCCTAGAGGCTCTCTGGGCAGGTGGCAGGGGGCAATTTCTCATTTATCTATTATTCTTTCTAGTCCATAGACTATGTTGTAGCACAGTGGAGAGAGCACGGTGCCTGGGGTGAGGAAGACCTTCCTTACCAGCTGTATGACTCTGGAAAAGTCACTTAACTTCTGTTTGCCTCCTCTGTAAAATGGAGATAACAGCACCGATTTCCCAGGATTGTGAGGATCACATGAGATAATAATTATAAAGGGCTTAGCACAGTGCCTGGCATACAGTAGGCACTACATAAATATCAGCCATTATTAGCTATCATTATTGTGAGTCATCTTATGGAAACTAAACCACTCACACAGACTGAAATACTTTCACCCAGACTGTTCCTCACGCCAAGATGGCCTCAGTTGTCTGTACTCTCTCTCCCTTCAAATTATTTTGTACTTGTTGACCTGTGTACTTGTATCTACCTAATAGGATATTGGCTCCTTGAAGGAAGGGACTATTTCATTTTTGCCTATCTCCATTGCCTTTGCACATAGTAGGGCTTATTGAATGCTTTTTCATTGCTCGCTTATTGAGGGCGGAGACTACTTTTAATTTTTGCTTTTTCTATCCTCGAGGTCTAGTATGATGCCTGGCACATAGAAAATGTCAAATAAATATTGGCTGAAATGAATTGAATTGAGTTAAGTTAGGCATGAGGAATTAACAGATAAACCAAAGATGAAATCATAGTTTATGTAAAAGGAAGGGTTTGAGGTAGATAAATTAACTTTGTTATAACAGAATGCCACAATGGGTCAAGGAGTTCCAATGCCTGAGATTCCATGGAAGGGTCTCCTTGGCACATTCTTTCTGCCCATTGGACTATGAGTGATATGCTACCAACAAAAGGTGACACACCAAAGTTAAAGGGATTTATAACAGAATCCCACAGTGGTGAGGCTTTGTAGCATACTTCCACCCCTAAGTCTCTTGGTCAAGTGGGAAGAGAAGCAGAAACATGAGTTACATCCAGCTTCATGGAGGAAGGGCAGTATCTTGGTCAGGGTATTGAAATTTTGAATTAATGAGCTAAATGAAACCTGTGGGGCTACTGGGCAAACAGAAATATGTAACCCAGCCTTCATCCAGGCTGATCCCAGGTCTGGAAGATTGTCTTTGCCCAAGGTCTCAGATTATATGAACCATAGAGGTCCAATTTTGTGACCAACTGGTCCAAAAGGGCCACTAACAATGGCAGACAGTACTGGTTCTAGATGGTGGGGGCATTCAGGGTTCTGTGCTTGTGCTAGAGGCCTAATTCCCCACTCTTTATGACAAACAGTACCAGGAGAGGTGGGAAGCCCTTTTGCCTGTTCTTTTTCATAAACTCCTGAAGAGCTCCGGTCTTTAGTCTAGTTAAAGGAGATACGGCTGTCTGGATATTATGTTCCTGGAATGAGGTTAATTGAACAACTGGGCAGTCTATTAGACACAGAGAGCTGGCCTTGGCCACAGGAAGACCTGGTTCTGACACATACTGTCAATCAATCAATGAACAAACATTGATTAAATACCAACTACATGCCAGGCACTGTACTAAGTGCTGGAGATACAAAAGAGGCAAAAGACAGTCCTTGACCTCAAGGAACTTAATGGAGGAGACAGCATGGAAACATACTACCCGCGTAACCCTAATCAAGGCACTTAGCCAAGCTATAACTTGGAGAGAAGGTTCTACATTGGTAGAGGGAATTTCCTCCTTCAGAAGCTCCTCATGTCAATGATATTACAAGTCTGGTCCCTATTCTTGTATTGGTGTGAAAGTGACTTCTGTATTTGGACAGTGCTTTAAAAAAAAATCCTGATAATCCTAGAGAGGAAGCTTGGGGCTGGAGTATGGAACAGGGCATAGCTGAACATATGTCTGCTCTAAGAAATGCAGAACTGAGTCCCATGCAATGAAGGGGTTCGATTGCACTGGTGCCACTGAGAAAAGGGGGCCATGAGTTAGATTGAGGCCGAGTGCTTCTCAGCAACTCTCCCTCCATTTAGGACCAAGGGGGCTTGGTCTTTGTATTGTAGAGTTCCCAACCAGCCAAAGGGTCATGGTCTCAGATATCAATGAAGACACACAAAGTTGCAGGAGTAGTCAATTTTTACCAGGCAAGGGGGAAGCTCACAAAATTCACAGGTGTCCTTAAATCTTTGGAAATGGAAAACTAGAATATCTGGTGGTTTGGGAGTTTTGATTCTGAAAGCATGAACCAGATGGGTGAGCTGAAGGTATGAGTCAGCCTGGGGATGAGTGAGAGAAAAGGCCCTCTCCCTACTCCTCTTACCTGGGATAATTGGAGTCTGGTCACTGGGCTCTGGATGGCCTTGCTCTTCAGAAGAGCTCAGGTCATAAGCAGCAGGACTGGCCCAGGCCCACTATCCTCGGAGTATCCAAAACTTCTCCTGGTTCCATGGAATGACTTGCAGATGGGCCAGAAGAATTCTGCTATTGTATAAAATGGAATGGTGCGGACACACAGCCAAATATGTGTCTTTCACAATTTAGCGTAATTAAGAAGAGGATTATGTTTTAGGCATGGGGAACAGCCAGTGCACAGAGACAGGAAGTGAAGTGTGATTCTAAATAGGCCAGATTGACTGAACTACAGAGAAAAGAGAGGAATTAAACTAAGGTTAGAAATGGGGGTTGGGACAAGATTGTGAAGGCTTTTAAATGCCAGCATTTATATCGGCTCCTCGAAGTTATAGAGAGCCACTGGAGATTATTGAGTGGCGGGAATGATGCAGTCGGGTCTTGCATCCGTGGGGCTGAGTAGTGATGGTAGACTGTGCAGCCGACTCCATCTGTTCTCAGTGACGATCATTTGCTTCCAAAGAGGCTTCCAAAGCTTCCTAGGGGAATAGACATTCAGTATAGGGCCAATCCTATCTTTGCTATAATCCTCTTCACCACACACGCACACACCACCCCCCCACACCACCCCCCCCCCACACACACGCACCCCCCATCTATCTGGAAGACTTACAAGGCAGCAAATGTCTCAGCCATTGTCCAAGTGGAGCACTGGGAAATGGTTTGGGTTTGGGTTGGGGCTGAAACAAAAGTATTGGATCCCTTGTCTTCTAGGTACTTACTAATGACTACAGCTAATTTATGGAGTGTAAGGGAACAGACTTTTCAAGGGAAAGAGATCTTGATCCAAAAATAAATAGGATATCTATATGGACCAGGTCAGAGAAAATAATTTCTAAATACAGTCCCAAGTTCTAGAAGCTAGACCTAATTAACGGAGAACAAGTCCCAAAAGTAAACAGTAGGCATTGATGAGGTGAAGGCTTGGTTTAATGTAACTTCCCTGTCCCAAATGGTCTCCTTTTGTGGCAGCCATGGGTAGCCCCTACATTCTCCTCCTTTTGCTTCATCATTGCTACTAGAAGGAAGGAACGGAGGTGCTCAGCCTGGGCGATAAGTGAGTAAGGGGAGATAAAGCATAATCTAAATATTTGGAGGGCTGTAAAGGAGAATGGTCTGTGTTGTTCCCCAAAATGGAATGGCTATTTCATGAGATAGTATGTTCTTTCCCACAGAAGGTATTCAAGATGACCATTTGCTACCTGTCCACAAGTGGGATAGGTGGCTTCAAGAGGTGGTGGATTCTCTTTTCTTGGAGATCTGTAAGTGACGCCTGGTTGACACTCATGAGGTACGTTATAGTGGGGATTCCTTTCCTGAATGGGCTGGACTATGTGCCTGCTGGGGGCCCTCATGACTCTCAAATTCTGGGATTCTGTTTGGGGTTCTGTAGAAGGGATCACTGCACGGATTAGAGGGTTGATCTATATGATCTCTGAGGTACTTTGCCACTTTAAGAATTTATGATTATAGACATTTGTTAACTTCCTATCTTTTTTTAGGTATGTGATCTAATCGGTGCAGATACTCAGCCATACGTGCCTTCTCATACTGTGCAATTCTGGTCTGGTACTCTGTTAAATCCTCTGCAAAGGTTGGTAACCTATTGTTTAAAAGGTAAGCCATAGAACAGTGTACTCACCCAACAAAGGTCTTTCCTACCCACCTTTCACCCACACTGCCAGCTCCCTTTCCTTGAATAAAAAGAGTTTCATAGAGAGAAAGTATTTTCTAGGATTGAAAATAGGCCCTCCTGATGCTAATCTTGGGAATGCCAATGGTGGGCATCATCATTATGTGGCCAAATGGACAATAGGGTGGTCATGTGAATGTTTCAACTTACTAATAATTAGAGAAATGCACATCTGAGGTTCCACTTCAAACCCATAAAATTGGCAAAGGTGACCAAAGGTGAAAATAATTAGTGTGGAAGGAGCTGAGGAAGACAAGCAAATCAAAAACTGTCGATAGAGCTATGAATTGGACCAACCTTTCTAGAAAGCACCTTGGAATTCTGCTAAGAAAAAAAATGACTGAAATGTTCATAGCCTTTGGGCCAGAGATCTCACTGCTATGTACCCCAAGGAAGTAGAAAACAGAAATAAAATTCCCATATACATCAAAGTTAATTAGGGAATGGCCAAACAGATTGTGACATGGAAATAGAATGGAATATTACTATGATAAATATGAAGAATTCAGAAATATATGAATTTAATTTATAAGTAGCAGAATGAAGTGAGCAGAACCAGGAAGAGAATATACACAATCCTAATGACATGAATTGGAAGAACAGCAACAAAAGAAATTTAAAGGTGTCTAATTATGTGGCTTGGTACAGAGGAAAGAATATTCAATCTGGATTCTGGGGACCTGGGTTCAAATCCCAAATGTCACCACTTGGGCATTTAATCTCCCCTTCCTCAGTTTACTCATCTGTAAAATGAATAGGTTGGACTAGATGAGGTCCCTTCCAAATCTGAATCAATGATCCCATGACCAAGCTTAGCCAAAGAAGAGATGAGAAGATGCGACTCTTTGCCAAGGTGGAGGCCTATGGATGCAGAACATTGTATATCCTGTCAGACTTGATTAATATATTGGTTAGTTTGGTGAATTGTGTTTTGGTTTGGGTTTTTTTTTCTTTCTCTTTTTCCTGTTCTTTGTTACAAAGGCTGGCTTTTTAGGTAGGGACAGAGAAAAGGTACATTAAGAAGTGAAGGTGATACAAAAACAAGCTCCACGACTTAAAATCTTACAAAGGAACATATGGTTACTAGTTATTTCCCATGGCAGATCTAAAGTCAAAAATCAACTCTTATGAAGTGGGAACGTTTATATGAATAAATCAGTGAAATGATCAGACATTAGCCAACTTTCAGTTAAGTAAGGAGCCAAAAAAACCATTTCCTACTTCCCAAAATAAGTGAAATATCCAGTTATTGGCCATAGCCATTGCTTGAATAGCCAGTGTAGGTCTAAATAATTACTGAGTGTAATTGTGTGAAAGCAATATTTCCTATCCTTTATGAATCAGTGATGTGGGGGGGTGGGGAGGAAGTGATGAGAAATGCATGTACTGCTCATCTCCTCCAACTCCTAAGTGATTATAGGAGAGTATCTGTGATTCTGAGAGTTTAAATGAATAATCTGTGGCTATGATTTGACAGCCCTGGTGACAGAAAGGATATATATCATCCTTTGTTTCCTTAAAATGTTAAAAGAACAACTATTGTCATCAAATAATGAATCAGGGCTCACATTTGCAAGGTACAATCCTAAGGATTATGAGTAGGATAATCTCCCCAAATGTCATGATCCTTGTTGTGGAGGAATTTATCATTCAAAAGAAGTAAAGTCTTTACAAAACTGTGCAGAAAGGCCTTTTTACAAAAACCCATAGGAAAAGGTAAGGGTTTCTTTTTTTTAATCCTCATATGACTATTATTTTTGGAAACAACCATTTCTGCTCCTATTATGTAAATTCCCTCTTTCTGGTTTCTAAGCTCACTGGCTTGCTGGAGACTAAGCCATTTGACCCACTAAAGAAAAGATTTAGTATTAGAGCCATAATTAAGAGTCAGAAATTATGGATTTCCAGGAATATCCTCAGACGTTTCCCTCAGAATTTGTTCTAGCCTTACAGAAATGAGTCTGTTGTGAGTTACTATGTTATTGGAATGGGTTACGATTTTCATTTGCTACTAACTGTCCATTGTTTCTCCTTCATAGGCTGGACTTTTAAGATTTATAGGAAGCATTTACTATATATTTAAGAGTCTGTTTGCTTCAAGTTCACTGGCATTAATAGAGGCCAGAGAAAATATTTCTTTGGGATTCACCTTACATATGTTATAGAATGTAAAAAAAAGATCAGAAAAGAAAATAGATTTTTTTAATGAAAGGCAAGACTAAAAGGAAAACATATGAAAGATGAAAAGAACAGTTATATAGACGGCACATTGTGGCGTGTAGTGGATAGAGAGCCGGTCTTGTGTTCAAATCAATAAGCAGTTATTAAGTGTGTACTATGTGCCAGGTGCTATGCTAAGCTGAGGATACAAAGAAAGGTCAAAAACCAAAACAAACAAGAAATCAGTCCTTGATCTCAAGGAACCCACCCGTTGAACAGGAAAGTGCAAAAATTAGGTATAAACAGGATATATGCAGGATAAACTGGAGATAATCTCAGAGCAAAGTCATTAAAATTCAGGAGGACTGGGAAAGATGTCTTGTAAAAGGGAGAACTTTAGCTGAGACTTGAAGGAAGCCAGGAATCAGGAATGAGAATGGAAAGTTCCAGATATATGGGCCAAGGGTTGGGAAGTTAGTGAAAATGCTCAGTCAGGGGATAGGGTATTTTGCAGTGCCTGCACATAATAGGTACTTTATGTTTATTGAGTTCAGCAAGGAGGCCAGTGGCCACTGCATCTCAGAGTACTCTGGGGTGGGGAGGAGAAGTGAGGAAGGAGCTGAGTTATGAAGGACTTTAAAAGCTAAACAGAAGATTTTTATTTGATCTTGGAGGCAATAGGGAACCACTAGTTGAATGGGGCGGGGGGGGGTGGTGTGATATGGTCAGGCTGGAACTTTAGGAAGATTAAGTGCATAGCTAAGTGGAGGCTGGAGTGGGGAGAGACTTCAGACAAGGAAACCAACTAGCAGGCTATTGTGACAGTCTAGGGTGTGAGGTGATGAGAGCCTGAACCAGAGTGACTGCAGTGTCAGGAGAGAGAAAGGCCTGTATACAAGGGATGTTTCCAAGGTAGAAAAAAACCAAGATTTGACAATGCAACTGGATGTAGGGAGCGAGAGAGAGGAAAAAGTCAAGAATGACCCTTAGGTTATGGGCCTAGGGGTCTGGAAGAGTGGTGGTGGCCTCAATGATAATAAGGAAAAGGGGAAGGTTTGTGGAGAAATAAAATGTTCTGGAGGTGTTGCATTTAAGATGTCTATGAAAATATACAGTTCTAGATGTCCAATAGGCAGTTGTAGATGATAAAAAGGGCACCTAGGGGGTGCCTTGGTGCACAGAGCACTGGGTCTGGAGTCAGGAAGACTCATCTCCTGAGTTCAAATCTGGCCTCAGACACTTACTAGCCGTGTGACCTTGGGCAAGTCACTTAACCCCGTTTCCCTCAGTTTCATCATCTGTAGAATGAGGTGGAGAGGGAAATGGCAAACCACTCCAGTATCTTTGCCAAGAAAACCCCAAATGGGATCATGGAAGAGACTAAAAACTGAACAAACCGATCTGAGAATCATCTGCATAGACGGTGGAATTCACAGGAGTTGTTGAGAAAAGCAACAGAAATAGTAAAGAAAGAGAAAAGAAGGCGGCTCAAGGCAGAGCCTTGGGAGACATCTGCCATGGACAGGGGTAGCCCGGATGAAGACTCAGCGAAAAAGACTAAGAAGGAGCAGTCAGACACATAGAAGAACTCAAAGGAAACGTCGTCCCAAAGGAGAAGAGAGAGAGATCAGCAGTGTCAAAGGCGGCAGAGAAGCCGAGAAGGGTGAGGATGGGGGAAAGGCCATTAGATTTGTCAATGAAGACATCATCGGTAACTTTGGAGACATCAAATGGTGAAATCAGAGGCCAAACTGCAGAGAGTTCAGAAGAGAGTGAGAAGCGAGCAAGGGGAGGAAATAAGTGTAGACAGCCTTGCTAAGGATTGGGTCAGATCCAGTCTCTACCATGGCCATAAGACTGGCTGAGTCACTTAACTTCTCCACATCCGCAGGCAACTCTCTAAGATTATAAGTGGCAGCAGAGATACCAACCTGCTTTAGTAGAGGGAATTTCCCCTAAGAAATCCCTACACTGATGAAGTTGCAGGCAAAATCCAAAGAGCATCGTGGTCCAGATTCTAGATGACCAATTCTCCAAATAACAACATAACCCAGATAAGGCTATTTAGCTAATTAAGACAAAAAACCCACTTTGCTTAAATATCTAGGCAGTTGAGGGAAATGATTTATTTTTTGATAGTCTCTACCATAAATTCTGTACTTCATTTTGCATGTCCCTCTATAGCGGGCGAGTCAATAGGCATTTATTAAGCATGTACTATGTGCCAGATACTGTGTTAAGAGCAGGGGATGCAAAGCAAAGTATCTCTAAGTGAGAAGGCATGCTAGCTTTTATTATTTTTATTGCCTAGCCTCGTTGGGGTTCAGCTTCCTCATCTGTCAAATGCAGATAGTTATAACACTTACTTCAGAAGGTTGTTTTGAGAACCAAAGGAGATAGCATGTGCAAAAGGCTTTGCAAACCTTAAAGTACTTTAGGAGTTCTATTGATAATAATAACAGTAATAAAATAATGCAATCGAGTCATATCCCACGGTGAAAGGTATTTCGGGCTAAATTGTAAATTGTTTCAGCTCAAGCAGAATATTCCATTTTAGCTCTGAGGATGAAAGATGTTACATAAACGTTATGATTACTATGATGAAGATTATTAAAAATGCCTGGAGGAAAGGCACTCCGCACATTAGCATGCAGCACCAAGC
The DNA here is from genome assembly GCF_011100635.1 of Trichosurus vulpecula. Taxonomy (NCBI): domain Eukaryota; kingdom Metazoa; phylum Chordata; class Mammalia; order Diprotodontia; family Phalangeridae; genus Trichosurus; species Trichosurus vulpecula. Next base: position 178,877,866 of record NC_050581.1, read on the forward strand.
TTGGATAAAATGATGATAGTAAGGATTACAGCAAGATACAGATCATACATTCTTAGCTGTGTTCCAGTTAGTGGCTATTCTGGAGTCCAGCTCTGGTAGATAAAATGAACGGAGAATGAAAGATATGAGGCCAGACAGATAGCAGTATCTAACAGGAAAACTCAGTGATTCAAGCTGAAAGAGAGGGCCTTTAAAATTCTCAGCTTTATCTAGACAAAAAAAAACCACCCTAGAGTTTGCTGCAAAGGGAGTACAATAGAAGATTTGCACATCAGAAATGTGGAAAGTGTCAATAAAGAAAGCCAGCTTTGTGTTTGTGGGACAACAAGATTGATTTCTAATTAAGGAAGGAAGAGAGAACAAAAGAAGTTGAGGGAGAAATACACAAATGGAAGAGAAAATGAGCCTTTCTTTCTGCACGCCTAGTGATGTTGTGAATTGGTGGAGTAATCCAATAATCTAAAAATAAATACAGTCCTTTTGCAATTCTTCTAATATGCCATGCATCTCCCACCTCTGCTGCACCTTTGCACTGTCAGCGCCTCTCTCCTGAAATGCCTCACTCACTCATCTCACCTCTTAGTTTCCCTGGCTTCCTTTAAGACTCAATTCAAATCCAGCAGGAGACCGTTTCTGGTCCCTCAGATGCCAATGCATTCTCACGATTGCCTTTCATCTACTCTGTCTATGGTGTGTCTATGCTAAGTTCTTTTCATGTTGTCTTCTCAATTTGAATTTGAATTTCTTAAGGGCATGGGCTGTTTCTTCTTCTTCTTCTCCTTCTCCTCCTCCTCCTTCTTCTCCTCCTTCTATTCCTCCTCCTACTCCTCCTCCTTCTCCTTCTTCTCCTCCTTCTCCTTCTCCTCCTTTTCCTTCTCCTCCTCCTTCTCCTCCTCCTCCTCCTCCTCCTCTTCTTTCTTCATATCCTCAACACTTGGCACCATGCCTGGCACATGGTATGTGCTTAATGAATGTTTATTGATTAACTGACTATTCATCAATCTTAACTCTGAAACAAAATGAAGGGAAATGCTGACATTTGGGACCTTGCTAAACAATGAGGAAGAAAATAGGGGCATAGACTTATACCTGGGAAGGACCTGAAAGGGCATTTAGTCTTAACCAATCATTTCACAGTTGAGAGCATTGATTCTCCCAGAGTGGAAGCCATTTGTCCAAGGTCATGTAGTAAGTGGGAAAGCTAGGATTTGAATCCAATCCTCTGATTCCAAAACATGGCTGTTTCCATAGTTCCACCATTACCAGGCTGGCAAGACAGAAGTTATGGGGACTTTGGGATCCTAGGTGCATAGATTTGGGCAAAGAAGGGGTCTTAGAGGTCTGATCTCATTTTATTTTTAATTTGTTGTCATTCATTTGTTTCAGTTGTGTCTGACTCCTTGTGACCCCATTTGGGATTTTCTTGGCAAAGATATTAGAGTAATTTGTCATTTCCTTTTCTTGCTTTGCAGATGAGGAAACAGAGGCAAACAGGGTTAAGTGACTTGCCCAGAATCACACTGCTTGTAAGTATCTGAGGAAGGATTTGAATTCAGGTCTTCTTGACTCTAGATCTAGTGTTCTATCCACACCGTTCCACCTAGCTGCCCTTTATTTATTTTTTTTATACATTTACTCATTTTTCCCCTCCAACATTTATAAACTGCTTCTCCTAAGTTCCCTCATAAGTTGAAAGAAAAAAAAGAAAGAAAGAAAAAGAAAACTCTCTTTATGAACATGTATAGTCCAGCAAAACAATTCCCACATTGACCATGTCCAGAATCAGATGTCTTTGCATTTTAAGTTCATCATCGTTCTGGCAGACGGTAGCGGCGTTTCTCACCTTTAGACTTTAGGACTCACAGTTCTTGTCCTTGTGTTCATCGGAGTTGTAGAGTTTCTCCAAACTTGTATTTTCTTTGTGATTCTATTGCCATTGTATGAATCATTCTCCTTGACCTGCTCACTTGGCTCTGCGTTGGCTTGTAGGTGACCTCCTCATTTCAGAGGAGAAGCTGAGGCCTAGTGAGTTTGAATGCTTCCCCAAGGTCACGCAGGCAGTAAGTGGGTGAGCTGGGATTTGAAAGAGCTGGGTACTACAGAAAACCCACATTTTCCTCTCTCCTCCCCATACCCTTCACTCTCTTCACTGAACCTCCTGGGCCTTCTGGCTCCTCTCCCTGAAGGACATGTTGTAAGGTCCCAGTCCAGACCAATCTCCCAAGGGGTAGGAAAAGAGGCAGGATTCAACTTCCCAAATCCTCTGCCAGGCCCTCATCTTTCTCTAGTAATCTATAGGAGGAGCACCTCAGCTCCCTGGTTAGTAGTAGCTTGGGCGTTCTCCTCATGGAAGGTTAGAATGTGGTCTAGACTATATCATGATGGGTCAATTTGGCTGGGTTGTCAGCCAGGGATAGGAGTGTCCTCTAGGAAGAAGATGGTGATGTAGTAGTTAAAAGTCAGTGAGGTCATGGGGCATTTCAATGCCTTTACTGCCTTCAGTTCAGACTTGCCAGTCCCACCATGGCCTCAGCAGCTGACTTGTACTTTAGAAAGTGACCTTCTTGGAGCCACGGATGAGAATTGGGTGAATCAGGTGGACACCAAAGGTGGATAAGCAGCCCTGAAAAGAGCTCAGTAAGCCCTCCCGCCAGAGGTGCTGGTCCTCCATGAACACCCTATGCACCCTGGTTTCAGTAGATGGGCTAACCCAGGTTGAAGGTAACTAACATGTCTCAAACCTGTTTTTGAGTTAGGAGGAATGTCTACCCCAAGCATGTGAAAACTTCCCCTGGCACCGGCAAAATGGGCGAATGTGAACAATTTGTTCCAACGGCCATGAAGGCATCTGAAACAGGCCTGTGGAGCTCTTAGCGCTTGGTCAGTCATCAAAGTCATCCACTGCATCCTGGGCCATTTCTGGGTCATTCTGACTTGTCTTGCCGTTGGATTTCAATGACTCTGGGAGAAAGAGTAAAGCTGATGACTGTGTGAAGCTCCGTCTCACTGAAATCCAGTTCAGGAGCAAGTCAAGACATCACCTGTAATGTCATTACTCTTCTTCGAAAGTAAGAGGTGACCATCCGGAAAGCGATCATATCACCTTAGAGCAGGGATTCTGGACCATTTTTGCTTTCATGCACCCATTGGGTGGTCTGATGAAGCCTATGTGCCCTTCCTCAAAATGTTTTTCATTATGTAAAATAAAACACATAAGATTACAAAAGAAATCTATTGAAATTCTGTTATCAAATTAATTTTTTTAAAAGTTCACAAATCCCAGGTTAAGAACTCTCGTTTAGACTTTGTGATACCAAGAAGAGGAATGTGGAGATGGTTGGTGGTGTTCTTATAATCAAACTTTATGAAACAGACATAATAACAGAAATTGTGAAGAGTTATTCAAGTTCATTTCTCATTTCTGCTTTCTATCTGAGGAATGTTGATGCAGAGCCACAGATGTGGTCAGTTGGGAGATAATACAAATTACTGGATGATCAGAGACAGGGGAGACAAATAGTGGTGTTGGTGGCTCCCTACTGAGGAGTACTGAGGCCATTCTTTGTCACCCTTTTAATAATAATAGAGCTCTGCTGTCTTCTCTGGGAATGCATCCAAGATCTGACAGAACCTCCCAAGTTTTGTCAAACTGGATGAGTACTACCCACTTCTGGGGATTTACATGGGCACGGAATGGATTCCTGCCAGAGGAAATCCATGCTATAGATTACAGATTCTTGGTCAAGACACTGAAGATTTGCAGAGCACAGGTGGCATTTCATTGCTGCAGCCAAACAAAGGCAAAGGCTTGGAAGAGAAAAGCAGGTTTGGGAGGTGAACAACTAGTGGAAGATATGGTGCCTGAGAACAGGATTTAGATAGCTGGATTATGATTTGAAATGTAGGAGTGATGGGATACTAGCCAGGGAGGGAGTGTACCCAACAAGGATGGATGGGAATTTATTTGCCAGTTGTAAATAGAATCAAAAGGACTTTAAAGTGAGAAGTGTAACCAGATGATGCCTGGAAGGGGTAGCGTAGTGTATAACCAGCTGCCCAGTCCTCTAAAGCCATCCCTAGGGCCCAGGTATATACTGGTTGTCAATCACCCATTGGCTTCACCCCTTGCATTCACTCTCCTAGACTCTGTTACTCAGTCTCTTGGTTTAATCCTCATCTACTGGCTATCCTTTCCTTTCCTTCAGAGTATCACTTATGCAAGCATTATCATCTTAGTAGGTATTTTAAGGATGGAATAAAAGTCAATGTATTATTTGCATGAACCGACTGTACATTCCATGGACCTAGACCATCCTAAAGACAGAACCTCTTTTAGGCTAGAGTTTGTCTCCTCTCATTTCCCAGACGCAACACCAGATAGGGGTTGAGAGCTAGTCTGGAAGTTCAGTGTCTTATTTTAGACTTCCTGTCTCCTCGTGAAAGGAAGCCAGACACACGCAGTTTACTCACAGCTAATTATCTAACTTGCGATTTGAGAGTACCGTGGAAGCTTTCAGTGATTCTCATGGTTGTAGCAGCATGGGGATTCAGAAACACAACATCATTTTCCTGGGTCCCAAGATCTCCTTGTCTACCGTGGTCTCCTCATGCCTATGTTGGTCCCCTAAATGTCCAGCACAGAAACAAACTGTTTTGCCCTGAAACAAAAGGCAAAACTCAAGTGTTCCTAAGGGTTGACCCCCATGTGACATTATCTGGCTATCATAAATAGAATGCTGACAAGGGGAAGGGGGAGGGGGAAGGAACAAGCATGGCCACGGCTGCCGCTATACCCCCAGTACATCCCTGTCACAGTCCTCTCACATGACCGCTCTCCATCTGCTATCCATGTTGGCCCAGAAGGCCAAAGGAGCAAATGGTGCTATGTCAGAGCATCGGTGTATTAGTAAAGAAACCGGAACACCTCCATGACAAAAGGGAGAGAGAGCAGAGGGAAATTGTTTAGGTATATCTGGCAACCTAACGTAGGAAGAAAAATAGCTATAGAGACACCCAGAAATTCACAGCACACAAAACCCAAGAATGGAGCCAGCAATAAAACCATGGCCTCAGAGATCTATAGACAACTAAAGCAAGTCTGTGGAAGAAAGAAGGTAAACTACAGACCCTAACCCATGAAGACAAATTTGACCTCATGAGACTTGGTGAAGTAACTCATGACTGGAATATGGTTCTGGTTGGGCTTATCATCATATTCGAAAGGAGCAAAGCAGGTATCGAACAAAGGGGAGGGGGGTCTTTGGGGAGCAAAGTAGCACTGATAGATTCCTGTTAGTAAATCCAGAAACCAGAAAGAAGAAGCATAGCAGAGGGCATTAGTGTGGCAATCAATAGTGATGAAACTAGATATTGTCACTGAGGCTCATCATAGATCACCTGGACAGAAAGAGGAAACAGAAGAAGAGTTAAGGAAACATATCCCAAGCCTGATGCAGAGATGCGATGTAGCAGTGTTAAGAACCTAATTTGTCTATATACATTCTAGAATACATATTCTCTTTCTCTCCCTCTCCCCCCTCCCTCCCTCCCTCTCTGTCTCTCTCTGTCTCTCTGTCTCTCTCTCTGTCTCTCTCTCTCTCTCACTCTCCCCCTCCACTTCATATCAAAGCTGCTAATAATTTCTTGACTCACCTTAATGATATTTCATGCTTCAAAATGCGAGACAACCAAAGAAAACTCCTCTTCTTGATCTGATTCCCACCAACAAAGAGGAACTGCTTGCTAGGGGAGAAAGACGGACAGAAGTCACCAATCCACCTTGGAATTTATAATAGAGAAAAGGAGGCAAGTCAAGCATTACCTGACGTGCCCTCTAGATTTTGGGAGAGCAGATTTTGAAGGGTTCAGAGGAAAGATAGGTTAGAACGGTGGATTAAAATTCTACGTAGGAGGACTGAGGATCTCTCAAGAAAGAAGTTCTGAAGACGCAAGGGAAACAGTTCTGATGAGAAGAAAAGGATTTTGTACAAAGAAATAGATGGAGATGTACAGGCAAGTCATCCCCAGTGTAGACTTTAAAAGACACAGACGATGGAAGCAAAGGACAGAAATGGAGAATGGACACAGAAGCATGTTGCTATTCTGTGAGAAGAGCGTCTGGAGTGTTATGCTCAGATTGGGCCACCCAAGAGGATGGTGGTTTGTTTTAGTTAGGTTTTGTGAGGTTTTTAGTGACATTCAGGAAAAGAAGCATCTTAAAGTAAATAAGGGATGATTGCTTGGGATAATTGGGACAATGATAACGGACAATAAAGAAAAAGCAGTGATCTTCACCTCCTCTGGCTTCTTTTCTCTGTCAGGGAAAATGATCACAGGACTGGGAAGAACAGTGCCAAAATAACAAACTGGGTGTTGCTATTTGGAGATAAGCAGGGGTACCGAGAGCACCTAGCTGCCCTTGATGTGCTCAAGTCACCAAGCCCACATGAAATTACATCCTGAATTACTGAGAGAACAGGTAGACATGATCGTGGGCCCACTGGCAATGATCTTTGAAAGATGGCAGAGGACAAATACTTTGGTGCAGGACTGGAGAAGGACAAATGGCCCAGTTTCCAAAAATGCATCTGCAAACCATAGGCCCATAAGCTTAACTTTGAGTCCTAGCAGAATTCAATAATATTGTTTTAAAGATATGAACATATGGAAAGGGAAACCTGAAAGAATTTACAGTTTCCATAACCAGTCAATCCAAGTAAGATGGAAATATGGTTACCATTGTCTCCGAGTACATGCCAGATCCCTTGCATATCTCCAGAATGTGTAGAATTGCATGCTGATGTATGACACCATGGCTATGAATAGAGGCAGCCTGGGTCTAATTGTCTAATTCTGTTATTTTATACTCTACCAAATTATCTATATACATTCTAGAACTCTCTCTCTCTCTCTCTCTCTCTCTGTCTCTCTCTCTCTCTCTCTCTGTCTTTCTCTCTCTCTCTCTCTCTCTCTCTCTCTCTGTCTCTCTCTCTCTCTCTCTCTCTCTCTCTCTCTCTCTCTCTCTCTCTCTTCTGTCTCCCTCTCTGTCTCTGTCTCTCTTTGTTTCTATCTCTTTCCCCACCTTGTATCAAAGCTGCTAATAATTTCTTGACTTGCTTTAATGATATTTCATGCTTCAAAATGTGAGAGAACCAAAAGGAAACTCCTATTCTGGATCTGATTCCCACCAACAGAGAGGAACTGCTTGCTAGGGGAGAAAGATGGGCAGAAGTCACCAATCCACCTTGGAATTTATAATAGAGAAAAAGAGGCAAGTCAAGAATAACCTGCCGTGCCCTCTAGATTTTGGGAACCTCATTTCTCCCTCTCTGCTTCCAGCATCTTAGTGGCTAGGGAGACAAGGCACTGATTCTGCTCTATTCAAGTGATTGACTTCTCATATTCTAGAGATTTGCTTTGAGATTTTTCGGCTTTTAAGTCAGTCATAACCTTGTTTCTGGGATGGTCCCTTGGCATATAGCCTAGGCCCCTATAGCATTGGGAAAGCTTATATAAGATGGGGGCCCAACAGAAATATGTCAGGAATGTTGCCAAGTAAGTGAGAACTTTAGAGATTTACACACATATTTCTCTAGCTGGTGAGAGGATGGGGAAAGAAGACCCCATAAAGGGGTATTGCCTTTGTAGTTACATTGGTCAAAGCAAAGCTTTCTTAAGGGTAAAATAAAGTGTTTCTACAAGGAAGTAGGAAGAAAGCAAGGAAACAAGCATTTATTTGGCACCTATAATGTTCCAGGCAGAGTTAAGTGCTTTACAAATATTACCTCATTTGGTCCTCACAACAACCCTGAGAGGAAAGTGCTATTATTATCCCCATTTTACAGAGGAGGAAACTGAGGCAAACAGGTTAAACAACTTGCCCAGGGTCACATACCTAGTAAGTGTCTGAGGTCACATTTGAACTCAAGTCTTCCTGACTCCAGACTCAGCACTTCATTTACTGTGTCACCTAGTTATACAGAAAAGGTGAAGCTGTTCTTGAACAGGGAAGCTCACTTCTAATTACAGGCAAGCTATTCAAATATTCTAGGATTCAATTCCATAAAATGGTTGCCTTTTTGGTTCTTAGTTGTCCCGATACAATGTTACAAAACTTGGAGAACTGACACATTGCATGAGAGGGTAATATGATGACAAGCCAGAGCATTGATGTAAAGTCTTCTGCTCAGGTCCAAAAAATTAACCTCTTAAGTCTTAGATGAGAGAAACAGGGCAAGGTTGCAACTTGTCTGAGAAAGGAGTTTTACTGACTTGAAAGCTGAGGATGAGTTAATAGTATGATGTGGTGATCAGAAAAGAAGAAAAAAAATCTCAGGTGATCTTGGACCCACTAGGGACAGAGCAGTCTCCCAGTTCTCTGTCCTGGTCAGCTCACATCTAGAGCATTGTGTTCAAGTTTTAGCAACATGTGACCCCAAGAGCAACCAGGAGAGAGTGACCAAGATGGGGAAGGACCTCAAGGGCATGCCATGCAGTGATTGGTTGAATAAGAATGAACAGAGGATGCTTCTCCTAGTCTAGAGAAGATGCTGAGGATATCAGAGATATCTTCAAGTATTTGAGGGGCTTTCACATGGGCAGATGAGACTCGTTTGACTTCACCCAGAAATAAGTGGGAGCTGCTTGTTGGAAGTTGGGCTGAAGTTACATCTTGTTCCAATAAGTTCTAACTGCCCAATTCCAACTCTTGGGTGGAAGAGGCAAATTGTAGGATCATAGGACCATAGATTTTGAGCCAGAATCTTCTAAATCAAGCCCAATTCCTTCATTTTACAGAGAAGGAAACTGAGACCTAGCGAGGTTGTGATTTGTCAGGCTAATAAAGACCTTACACAGGAAATGAATTCATGTTTTCCTGACTCCAACTCCAGCATTCTCCATAAGGAAAAATGTGCTAGTACTTAGAACTAGCCACAAAATGGAATGGGCATCTTTCAGAGCTGGTGGGTTGCCTCTCCCTCCCTAGAAACCTTCTAACAAAGCCTGGCACTTCTAACAAATCTTCTAACAAAGCACTTAGCAGGGACGCAGTGGAAGGGATTGTTGTCTAGGCACTGTCTGTGCCACATGGCCTCAGAGGTCCCTAGGACCTAGTCTAGCACTTGGCACAGTTTGATTCAGAGATCTGATGATTCTCTTTCTCATACCATGCAATTTCATTTGTTTTTCTGAAATGTCGACATAGACGGTCCATTGCATGGGCTGGGGAGCCTTCTCAATCAATCAGAATAATCAATAAACATTTATTAAGCACATACCATGTGCCAGTCCCTGCCCTCAAGGAGCTTACAGTCTAATAGGGGAGAAAACATACAAGCAAATGTATCCAAAGCAAGCTATACAGAGGATAACTAGGAATAATTAAAAGAGAGAAAGCACAAGAATTAAGAGATTTTGGAGAAGACTTCCTGGTGGAATTTTAGTTGAGACTTAAAGGAAGTCGGGTGGGTCAGTAGTCAGAGCAGAGGAAGGAAAGCATTTCAGGCATGGGAGACAGAATGCTGGGTACCAAGGTAACACCAGAATACCTCTGTCCTCCTTTCCCCAGTACCCACTGACTCACCTCCTTTTTCTGATCACACAAGTCCTTGATTTAGTGGGTCTTTGACCCACTAAAAATGGACACAGAAAACACACAACTTTGGGCCCCAATCTTGCTAAAATTGTACCAGACAACTGTTTGGCTAATTTCCAGACACTCAACACTTTAACGTTTCTGCATAGCAGCCGTTTGATGTTTTTGATTTCAGTTCTTTATTGCAGCTGGGAAGGGCAGATCCCAAGCCACAAAGAGATTAAGAGGACAGCCCAGGCTCCTAGAGCTCATGAGAGTCAGAATCAGTATTCAAACCCAGGTCTTCCTAACTCAGCCATGATGCTTCCATATAACCATTTTTTTAAAAGTCCAGAACTGTGATTTGCTTGATATGGATACTTCCTTTACTGACCCAGAACTGCAATTTCTCTGTAATTTTTGATCTTAGGGTATCTCCGAGGGCACTGAAAAATTAAAGGACTTGCCCATAGTCCTATTGCTAGGGTGGGTCATGGCTTGACTCGAATCCAAGTTTTTCTGACTCTGCGGTTGCTCCCAGGTAATCAGTTAGGTCTACTGCCTCTTGTTCGCCATTATGAGCTGTTAAGTAAAGCCATTTTTTCTCCTTTTCCTTGTCCCTTGGAGCAATTTTAAACTGTTTGAGATGGCAAAGGGCTGGATACCTGATTTCTTCTGCTTAGGGAGTTTCCAGACTGGAATTTCCTCCCTCACTGCATCTTGGCACCTTCTTTAGAATGTAGTTTTACAGTCGCCTGGGACACTGAGTAGTTAAATGACTTGCCCAGGGTCACACAGCCAATGTGTGACAGCAGCAGAGACTAGAACTTAGGTCCTTCTGGCACCAAGGCCAGATCTTCTGCCACTGCCTTTCAATTTAAAATAAATTATTTCCCTTTTTCTCTCTGAATTGCTTTTCCTCTATTTTAAAATCAAAGTACTGACACGTCTTCCCCACCCCCATCTCTTTTTTTTCCAAAAGGGAGAAAGAACTGTTAAAACCCCACCTTTTTCAGGTCCCCCTTAATGTTAGTGCCTTCCCTCTGAGATTACATCCATTTTGTCATGTATGTGATAGAATTCAAATATGTATGTACGTGCACATGCATAGATGAGGCATCTAGGTTGCATAGTGGATAGAATGCTTGGCCTGGAGTCAGGAAGACCTGAGTTCAAATCCAGCCTCAGACATTTACTAGCTGGGTGACCCTGGACAAGTCACTTAACTCTGTTTGCCCCACTTTCCTCATCTGTAAAATGAGCTGGAGAAGGAGATGGCAAATCACTCCAGTATCTCTGCCAATAAAACTTCAAATGGGATCATGAAGAGTCAGACACAACGGAAAAAGACTGAACAATGACAACAGACAGACAGACAGAGAGACATACAGATAGACAGACAGACAGATAGACAGATAGACAGACAGGAAGACAGACAGCTAGACAGATAGATAAATAGATAGATAGACAGATAGATAGATAGATAGATAGATAGATAGATAGATAGATAGATAGATAGATTAACAGAAAGACAGACAGATAGACAGATAGACAGGCAGACAGAGATAGCACTTCTTTGCATTTTGGCTCCCTTAATAGATTGTGAGCTCCTTGAGAGTAGGGGCCATCTTTTGCTTTTCTTTGTACCCCCAGGGCTTAGCACAGTGTTTTGCACATAGTAGGTGCTTAATAAATGTTTGTAGACTTTTTGACAACACCAACTTTAAAGAAATTAAATAAATTAAAATGAATTCATTTGGAGTGTCTTGAGATATCTTTCTGCCATCCCAGGGATCTCCCCAAGCAGGGGTGTAAATCACTGATTAAGGCAGCAGGAGCATTGCTTTATATTTAAAAGATCAAGGGGACTGGCAGTAACAGTTCCAATCCAAACAGGTTCCCAAACCAGGACTGACTAAAGCAGACTGCAGATGTCTGTCCAGCCAGGGAGCTAGTCCTGAAGTGAGGATGGCCAGGGCCGGGGTGGGGGGCGGGGGCCAGGGGGACTTTATTCTACACATTTTGTATCTTCAGACTCAGGACATCTCATGTGACAAAAAAAAAAACCAACAACCGAACAACTGCTGTACAGTAAGTGGAGCGTGACTTCAGACAGATTCGGCTGGTACAAACTTTCTTTAAATAAAGCAGAATGTGTGGCATTAGTGTTCTCCTTAAAAAGAGAGAGAGAGAGAGAAGGAATTCTAAAAATTCCCAAGCAGTTGGCTGAGCTGCATGGTCCAGGAAATCTACCAGCAAGCTTGCCTTGAAAAAAAGAAAGAGAGGAAAAAGAACGAAGAGACCCCACAGCCCATTGTATGGAGGTCCACAGCAGTCATTACTTGTTCTAAGAAAAAAAAAAAAACATTCAACAAGAGACTATCTTATTAGAAAATAGACGCCATGAAATAAATTTGTCTTGCCACATTTTGCACGCTCTTACAAGGCTTGCATTTAGTGAAAGGGGAGAAAAATGTAGCCCTTTAGGGAATGCTCACATAAACCTATGCCAGAAAAGCAATAAAAGCCACGGGGGACATTTTTTATTTTAAGATGCTGGTGGATCAGTGGGAGGACACAGAGACTCCTGTAAGCCAGAAGTCTAGAAATAGCTGCAGCGAGAAACGCCTCAGGTTTGCTGACCGCTGGAAAATGGACCTGCGGCCAGCGTGGGCCTCAGCATTTTGCAAAGGATGTGTGTCTCCTGAAAGGCAGCTTGGTGTAGTGAAGAGGGTACTCAAGTCCAAGTCTGGAAGACTTGGGTTCAAATCCTGCCTCAACCACTTCCTAGCTGTGTAACCAGGAGCAAGTAACTTAAGCCCTGGAGCATCAGTTTCCTGATCTGTCAAAATAAATTCCAATAATGCCCTTTTCACAGGGTTGTGAGAATCAAGTGAGATAATATATGTAAAGTATTTCACAAACCTTCAAGTACTGTGTAAATGTCGGCTTTTACTCCATAGAGGTGGATGTTGGCTAGCCTGGGTGTTTGTTTAAGGCTCAATTTGAATGAAAGAGGAGAATTGCTAGAGATGGGCACTGGAGGAGTGGCCTCTGAACATACTTCAAGGAAACAAGTTCCTGAAAATAGATGGTAAGGAGAATGTACATTGCAGGAATCCAATTTCGAAACACAAATTTAAATCCACACTGGGCTTGTGCCCCCATCTCCTACTGCCCAGAAAAAGCACGTGTCGACATTCCCAAATCAAAGTGGGCATGACTTCATCGGAGCGCTCGCTCCTTTACGGGTTTTTCCATTAAACATGCACCGAATCTTGCCTGAAGTCATGATTGCTGGATAATCTAAATTGGGCTAATTTTGGCTTCTCACTGGGAGTCTGAATGGATTTATTTTTTTTTATGAGCTACAGTCAACAAGCAGACATTTTATGCCCTTCTCGGTGTTGTTTTATTTATCTCAAATAGATGTTCTGGGCAATGTAAATACACACATGTACATTTATCGGTCCACTCATGTTGATACAGATATACATGTATGTAAATGCACATACATGTTCATTTGTATAAATATGCCTTTGTGTACATTTGTGTGCATATATACAATTTAAATATATGTACATACACTTATAGATCAACATTGGTTAGTATGTCTTGCACATAGTAGGCACTCAATAAAGGGTTAATAAATGAATGAACAAAGACTACAAGAATCCTTTCTCTCTTAATTCTAGTGCCATTCCTTTGTTGATTATTTCCTATCTATTCTGCAAGTAGCTTATTTGTATGAAGTTTTCACCCCATCTCCCCTATGAGATTGTGAGCTCCTTGAGAATAGGGACTGGTCTTTACTTTTCTTTGTACCCCTGGGTACTTAGCACAGTGTCTAGCACATAGGAATAAATGTTTTTTGATTAAGTTCAATATTTAATGTAATGATGATAGGTCAGAGAAACGAGGTGGGTTGGTAGATAGAGACCTAGCTCTGGAGACACAAAGACCTGGTTGTAGTCCTGCCTCTGACATGGCTGAGTCACTGAGGGCAACCCCCCCCCAAACCCACCCACCCCTCACCCACCCCCAGCAGCAATCGAAGCCTCTAGGTTGCCAAGCAAAGGCTGACCTTCGTTGGTGGATTTCCTCCCCAGGAGCCCTTGATAGCAATGAAACCACAGGTCACGTTCAAAATCCCCAGTGTCTAGTTACATAGCACTGTACAGCAGGTGGAGTGCTTTCTTCAAAATAATCCAGTGAGGCATCTGCCCAGATGAGGACACTGATGTTCAGAGAGGTTAAGGGGCTTGCCTCTGATTACACAGTTAGCGAGTATTTGATTTAGGGCTTCAACCAAGTCTTCTGAATGCGTGCCTGGCGCTCATTCCCACTCCACAGTATGAGACCATCTCCCTTCCACCTTCCTTCAGCGGTGTGAACTGCTTAATTGTTCAAAGTAAACCAGGAAGGGTAAAATCACAAAATTAAAGACGGTGTTCACACCTCTGCATCTGATGGTTTGGTATGCTAAACGTAAGCAATTCCCACCTTTTAATTAAGGATTAACTGTGATGGGTTTGGACCACACAGTCCCAGACATTTCCTTTTTTGTACTGCCTTAGAATTTTGCTTGCAGTTGTCTCATGCGTGTACAACCTATACACAGTTTCCTCTATCAGACTGTAAACTCCTCGGGGGCAGGGGCAAGTCTTTTATGTCTTTATACTGTTCACAGTACCCGGGCTTTCAAAAAATGCCTATGGAATGAAGGAGGGAAAGAAGAGAGGAAGTTGCTTAATCTCTGGGTGTCCCAGTTTCTTCATCCGTAGAATGGAGGCAATCAGAGCACATGCGATATGCGGTTGTTGTAGGGATAAGGTGAGGGAATGTTTGCAGAGTGCTCAGCACAGTGCCTGGTGCCCGGCAGACGCCACTATCATTAGCCAGGACGATGATGATGGTGGTGTCAGGAGGTTAGAGCAGGCCATAGGCCCAAGTGTTTTCACCTCTACAGCACTGTTACCTGAGAGGAAAGTTGGAGGCCCACCGTACCTTTGCATCTCCCTCCATGCTATCATGTTACCTTTGGTGTCAGAGTAGCTGCTTAACCAGTCCAGACTGGCCCACTAGAATAAACGCTGTCTGCAGGATTTAACTGGGATACTGCCAGCCTTCTATAGATTTTCGTTCTTACGCTCTCCCCTTCTGAGAGTCCGACTCTGCTTGTATCTGACCCAGCTCTGTGGGTCTCCCGGTCTCTAATCTGTTCCGATGGAGACGCCCGTTTGTGGATGACCGACTGGACATTGCTGCCCTCTACTGGTGGTCACAAGAGATACAGAACGCGGGGCTTGTGCAAGTGCCTTCAACAGGACCACTGTCATTTACAGGGTTATTGATTTACAGCTGGAAGGGACACGAGAGACCATGGAACATAAGATGAGGAAACTGAGGCACAGAGATGTTAAGTGACTTGCCCAGGATGTCATGTTGTCACCTGACCTTTTGAGAGGAGCAATGGTATAAGTAGGCAAAATTGTATTAATAATAAATATATCTCTAAGTGTCCAGTATTCTGCTCCCTCCAAAAATTCTCTTTTTCCCCTGAATATTCTGGTTTATGTAGACGACAGAATGTAATCTCCTAGACACAAGGAAGGGTTCCATCTTGTTGTTTGTGTCCCTAGAGCCTAATACAATACAATATAATCTTTGGCACGTGGAAAGAATTTAGTACATGGTTGTTTATTGATCGACTGATTGAAGCAGGATGGTGTAAACACCATGAAGCACTGTGGTTTCCATAGGGCACAGTGCAGTTATAGAACAGACACTCCTATGGGTGGTAATTACAAGCAAATGTTTGGTCACCTGTGAGGCTTTAAGATGAGGAGAGCTGCCCAGGGTTCTTCACGGGACTCGGGCTGGACCTTAGGTGAGTGACAGCCTTTCTGCATTCATTTTTCTCATCTGCAAAGTGGTCCGGGAGGTTGTGACTTACCCACGGTCTCACAGCTATTAAGTATCAAGATAGGACTCTGAGCCCAGCACTCTAATGAACACACCTCTCCCTCTTCTAGATAATTACATGGATGTATCTTTGAATATTAAAAGAGAGAGGAAAGAACCAGGACCCTGTACATTATAAGATATTTACTATGTTGTCTGTTAATAATATCTGGCATTTATATATGGCAAAAATGTTGGCAAAAAGTTTTACTAACATTATCTCGTTTATCCTTAAACAACCCTGGGAGGTAGATGCTACTGATCATTTCTACTTAACGGTTGAAGCAAACAGGGTTAAGTGACTAGCCCAGGAGCACAGAACCTATTGTCTGAGGCCAGATTTAAACTCAGGAGAAAGAGTCTTCCTGACTCCATGCCCAGTGTTTTTATCCACTGTGCCACATACCTGATATGTATACACACATGTATGTATATACACATGTCTCTAGGTATATATGTAAATATACATGTATGTGAATATTTCAATAAACTAGAAATTTTATATCATACTAAAGAGTGAAATTGAGTATAAGATGTGTATATTCATTATAAAGTGGAATTCAGTATAATTCCTTCTGACCCCATAGGATTGCTTGCTAACCTTAAACACTGAATTCCTAATGTCCTTGGAATGTCCAGTGGACATTCATGTACGTCATGTGTCCATTCATAATGTCCGGTGGACCTCATGATCGTTGAGGGAAAGGGTTGATTCCCTTCCTGCTGTGTGCCCTGCTTGGTTTAGAGAGGGCAGAGCCGAGGAGGGCTCTGGGCTTGTGAACCTGTGTAACTAAAAGATGAGTGGTGATGTCAGCAGAAAAGAAGGAAGCTGGGAGGTGAGGTGGAACACAGAAGGAAAGCTGCTGGATTCTCTTTGGGACAACGGTTGAGTTGGTGATGCCCATGAGCCATGTTGGCAGAGATTTCTAGCAGGTAGCTGGAGATAATGTGGGCCTGAAGCAGAGATGAGGGTGGGGGCTGTAGATTTGGGAGTCAGTTCGGGCTATAGTGCAAATGGATCAAACATACAGCCCACAGCACTCCTAAGTGAGGCCTAACCAGATTAACATGTCATCGGAAAATAGTTAACAAAATAAATAAAAATGCAATAAAACATTGTATTATAACATTTTAAAACTAAGTTGATGCATGGCCTGCAGGGATCTTTATGTGCCAATTAGTGGCCCCATTTCCATTGGAATTTGATAGCACTACTGTAGTGAATAGAGAGAAGCTGCTGGAATCAGGAAGACCCGAGTTCAAGTCCTGACCCAGACATTTATTGGCTGTGTGAGTCTGAGCAAGTCATTTGACTGTGATTGGCCTCAATTTCTTCACCTGCACAAGGTGGATGATAACAAAAGCGCCTATCTCACGGGGTTATTATGAGGATCAACATAGGGAAAGTGCTTTGTAAACCTACAGGGCTGTATAGATAGAAACTGCCGGGCCCTATTCGACCTTTGACATCTACCCTGGTGTTCCTGAAGACACCCAGACAAGTCATTCGGTCATTCATTGTTCATTCCATAACTTAAAGCACTATGTAAATGCTATCATTTATTATTGTTATTAGCCTTAACATTTTCATTTTGCATTTTAGTGATAGTTGAATCCATGGGAGCTGATGAGATTGCCAAGAGAAGAGAAGTCAGGACAGAAAGTCACCCAACTGGTGACTCTGCTACTCGGGGTTTTCTTGGCAAAGATACTAGAGCGGCTTGCCATTTCCTTCTCCAGCTCATTTTACAGATGACAAAACTGAGGCAACCAGGGTGAAGTGACTTTCCCAGGGTCACATAGCTACTAAGTGTCTGACTCCAGGGCTGGCACTCTGTACACTATGGTGTTACCTAACTGTAGTTAGTTACCCTGCAAAAGAAACTAAAAGGGTCAGATAGGTAAGAGAACCAGGAGGCAGAGGAATCAGGCACATAAATAAAACAGTATGTGGCTCTTGGGTCAGATATTTAGCCTGAGGTATTTGAAGACATGATAGAAACCATGGAGGCTGATCAAAACTCCTTAATATTCAGCTAAAAAATTTTTAAAATCATAAACCTAAACAGAGTCTTCTTTCAAAGAAAATCTTTATTTGAGAAGAAACTCTATGTCAAAAATATATAAATATTTTGGTTTGCTTTTATACAAAGGACCTGCTGGCCCATAATTGGAGTCAATGGAAACAAAGGCTGTAGAAAATGACTCTCCTTACCTTTCCCTCTGAGCAAAGGTTTTGTTACAGATTTCAGTTAAAGCAGGAAGATTTACGTGTTCTGTTTTACAGAAGTGCCATATAGAGCCAGTATCCAGCTTGCTGATATATTTCTATGTGTGTCCATGGAGAGCTGGAGTGATTTTAAAATGTGAAGAAGGTAGGGAGCCTGTAAAACTTCCCTACTTATCACCCATCATAGGGGTAAGGACTATTAATAGAACAGAATCCAGGGATGTAGGATTCCATTGCTTTGTAAAGAACCGAGAAAATAGGCCAGACCAAACCCTCATTGAATATGTTACTTAATATAGTCCTCCTCCTTCTCTTCAGAGCTAACACTTAGCTGGTACTTTAAGGTTCTCAAAGTCCTTTACAAATATTATCTCATTTGCTTTTCACAACAACGCTAGGAGGGAGGTAAGATTATTATCATGATTTTACAGATGGGGAAACAGAGGCTGAGAGAGGTAAAGAGATTTGCCCAGGTTCACGCTGCTAGAGTTTGTTGTAGGATTTGAACTCAGATCCTCCTGATTCCAAGTCCATCCTTGTCTCCAGTATGGATACTTACCTGCCTCCAATTATCAATTGAGACTAACAAGCGTCCCCCGGCAAGAGAAATAGAACCCTGAGAGGGTAAAGGTAAACCACGTTGTAGCACCTGAGCGAAAGTGCTTGAGGTACACAGCATGTACCAGGAGGAAAACACTGAAGGATAGGAAAACACTGAGCACTGTCAATCACTCCAGAGTGTTCCTTTGGAAAGGCGTAATTTAGGGGGGATAAATGAGCATGGTAAGTCAATTGATCATTATGCGACAATAACACGAAAAGTCTGTGAATTCCAAACAGATGTTCTATTTAAAGATCCCATTCTATGTGGTATAATCAATAACTCCCTAACAGGAAGGGTGTTGAAGTGAACAGAGATAACCGTGCACACAAAACATTCTTGGACGTATGCAAGGAAACTGTAATCAGTGCCTCTCACATAAAGTCTTAGAAATTCAATGAAAAAGCTGAAAGTGCATGTAATTAAAAGTGTGCATCACCATAGCAAGGCTGATAAAGTTAATTATATAGTAAGAAGAACATTTTTTTAATGCAAGGAATGTGGTTGTAATCACAGTCAGCAGCCCAAAGGTCCAGCATGAGAGGCTGTGTACATTTTGCATACAGTGAAAGCAATTTTTTTTAAAACAGTGTATTCTTTTCAACCCAAATTACCTAACACAGAGAAAGAATAAGAATGTTTGAAAGGAAGGGGAGGCATGAACTGCCTAGAAGGATATCTAAATAAAACCTGGTTTAAGTGGAAATTGGCTTGTAACACTGATAGAGAAGGAACAAAACCTAATTTTTAAATAGACCCCAGAACCAAGGACACTTGAACAGCAAAGAGCTTTAAAGCTGAGCTATACATGCACTCAGTTAACCCTTGGCCTTTTGGAATAAACACATTTTTAATTTCCGTGAGACTGTCTCAGAGAAAGAAGATACTGAGCCTTTTTCTAGTATGTAGAATTTATTTCCTCTTCAAAGAGGAAAACTGAATCCTTCAGTTAGGTTTCTAGCCTTGAGAACAGTCGTTAGTTAATCCATTCCACTCTGTTTAATAGCTAGAATTACAAAATTGATCGGACGGACTGTTTTCTGGTCAATATCAGGACAGTCAATCACTTAGAAGCAGTTATTTTGATCGATAAGACAAGCCAATCAGAACAGCTCTTCAAAATGCTATTGATTTCTTAGCAATTAGTGGTAATAATGGCCAAAAAAAAACCCCAACCAGATTTGATCTGAAAAATGGTCTAAATGAGCAGTGTAGACAGAAACCAGGAATAATAGTCACGATGATCAGCTGTGTCTCTGAGGTTTTTGTTGCTGGGGTTTCTTTGATTTATGATGTTTCCAAAGTGTTAGCTGGAATTGAGAATCCATAATGTATTCAGGGTGTCCCAAAAGCTTTAAGCTTTAATAGCTCAAAACTGCCCTAAAAGTTTTGGGATTACTTATATAATCTCAGCCCGATTCTACCCTAGGAAGACTAGGAAAAGTTGTAAAATACCCTGTAGTAAGCCCTGTATGATACTCGTGTCAGTCAAGTTCTCAGCACTGGGTACTAAGTATTTTTAAAACTCTATTAGGCTGAAGAGATCTGGCACACTATTGTACTTGGAACCACTGATACCCAAATGAACTCAAATGCCATGACCCAGCTGTAAGTCACAATCACTGGGGGTGAAATGTATCATACTATCCTATATTCATTTTGCTGCATGGAAATTCCTTGGTGTTTTATATGTATTTTTTGTGGTTGCCACTGGATTTAGAAAGGTGAACGCAATTTCTCCATCTCCCTACCATTGTGAAGTGACACAGGACCTTTTATCTAAGTTATGTAATATGAACTTGTAGTGAAGCATCATTTGACTGGGAGACTTATGGGAGCGGGGTGGGGGAATAGTAAAAGTCACTAGTTGGAATATTCTTATAAACGTAGGAAGTCTCAGCTTATGAGTTATCTGGTGGGGAGGGATGGGATTTGTTCATACATGTTTAGTCCTGGGAGGCAACTGAATCAATAACACACTGGTGTTTATAGCAGCATGCTGGATATCATTTAGCAAACATTGCTGTTGTTTCGAATTCCTTTTTCTCAAGCCTTTTGGACGCTGCAGATGTTGGTGTAAATGACTTACATTCTCAATATAGCTTGTGCGTCAATCACACGAATTGCTTTGATTATGTGTGTGGTGAGCTAACTTGTAAAGGCCAGAGATGAAAATGTATTCCTCTGTTTTATAGCTTGTAAAGTATTCAATTGGCTGGAAAATATTCAATTCACTTGTGTTGTTATCACTTGTGTTAGCCTACTAACTGGCCAGATAGACGGTTCTTATCACACATGATGATTTGGATGAAATAAAAAGACTGGGCAACAGGTGCCTATTTTGCTGCATCTGGCATCACCTCCAAGTCTAAACATACTGTGCGATAGCCAAATCTACCCTCTGCTAGGAGGCCTGTTTCATAGGGACTCTCTGAACCAAAACCACTAGAATTGGGATGAAGAAGATGAATTTGGTGATTCCCATGATAATGATAAACCCTGCTAGAAGGCCAGACTGTCCAGAAAAGGCAATCAGCATTTATTAAGCACTTAGTGTATATCAGGTGTTGCATACAGATACAAGCGAAAAAGAAAGTCAGTCTTTGCCCCCAAGGACCTTACATATACAATACATAAGAGGGATCTGGAAAGATTGGGGTGGGGTTGTCAGTGGGAAAGTATCCAGTGTCAGGGCATAGCTTTGAAGTCCAGAAAAGTAGGAGGAGAGATCCGAAGGAAAGGAATGAGGTTGGCTGTCCTAGGTCCCTATATAGATGGAGGCCCCAGGAGGAAACCAGCATAGGAAGAATGGGACTGGCCTGGTGGAAGGATATTCCAGGGTGAAAAGGGCTGGTTGGATGTTCCAGGTCAGGGATGTCCAACCTTAGGTTTTTATTGAAACAATAGACAATATATTTTGATTTGCCATTTTAGTGAGAGCTCTGCGGTAGCTCAGCTTCATTTACTAAAGCATTTATGTAAATTTCTATGCTCATAGGCCAGCCGCATTTTGGACAGCCCTGTTCCAGGTCAAGGAGGTCCCAGGCCCTAAAGGAAGTTCTAGAAGGAGACTGCATCTGAGGCAAGATTTTAAAGTTCAGAAATAGGATCAGAATCGGGAGGAGAAAGCAAGGTGGTGATGCCCTATTGGAAATAACTTTTCCATCTTCAGATGCTCACATTAGGTCTCCAGGAGATCAAAATGGCCTTGCCCATGTTATTAAATTATCCAAAAATCAAGATAAATTTTCATCTCCTGGATCAGGGGTTTTAGCCTGGAGTCCATGGATAGATTTCAGGGCATCCATAAACTTGGATGGGGAAAAAATGACATCTTTATTTTCACTAACCTTTGGTTGCCTTTGTAATCACATGAATCTTATTTTATTCATTTAAAAACATTATTCAGAGATGATATCTATAGGCACCATCATGATACAGAAAATGTTAAGACCCCCTGATGTAGACTAAAAAGGATGGAATCTTCTGCAAGAGGGCACCAAAACATGCTTAAAACCTTGAACTTGAGAAGTGCTCTTGGCCGGGCCATGAAGCTCTGAGAGGGGCTCTTCTTTTTGGTAGGATTACAGCTTGGACATACTAAATATTGATGCTTTATTTGTGAGTGGGACAGCAGAGATGGGGGAAAACACACATGAAAAAAAACCACAATTGCACTCGAAGGAAAGAACTGATTCCATGAAAGAGAAATGGAGTGAGCCAACTCGTAGTTAGCCCTGAGGAAAGTTCTTTTGCTGGTCACCACTGCACATTCACCTGGGCTAGATGAAAAGTTTTAACGAGGCAATGGATCAAAATGGTACAAGTTTTTTAAAGGTGAAAAATGCATTTCCAAGAAATAGTGAGGTTAAAATCAAAGGGAAGATATTTGCGAGTCTTGAAATAATGGCAGTGATGAAAGATAAATATTTTGATGGACAGTCGAATGACATTAAAGAAATGACTTTTGGGAAACTACAAGGCAGAAAATCATCAAGAAATTGTCAAATGATCTTCTCAAAGTCTATAATTTAGGGAAAGGGATAGGGACCATACTGCTATGGGAGAAACTTTGCTGAGGACACTCCTTCCAATGCAGGTTGGCACTTCTACCCTAGAGAGTTACCAAGAGCCCTGAGAAGTTAAGTGTTCTTCCCAAGGTCGCCCAGATAATATATGTCAGACTTTGCTTTGAGGCTGTCTCTATTTACTCATCCTAGAGAACACAATGTGTCATTCAAAATCAAGTTCTTCAGTTTGATTTTAGATTCCTACTATAACCTAGTGACAATACTGAGGCATATTGACACAGTGGAGAGGGCATTGCTCCTGGAATCAGGAAGGCTTGAGTTCAAATCCTGCCTCAGATATTTACTTGCTACATGACCTGGAGCAACTTGCTTAACCTCTGTGTTCCTCTGCTTCCTCATTCGTAAAAGGAGGAGGAGGGTGCATTTGATGGCTTTCTAAAGCCCCTCCCAGCTCTAAATCTTTGATTCTATTATCCCAAGAAATCTCCATTCCATTTAACAAGCGTTTATTAAGCACCCGCTAGTGGCATTGTGATAGGCTCTAGGAATTAAAACACAAAGCAGTCTTTCTCCTCAGAGAGCTTACATGCAGCTCTGGAGACTCCATCACGTTCACAGATAAAGAAGTCCAGGTATTCTGAGCAGAAAGTGGCACTAACAGCTGCAGGGATGAAGAAAGGCCTTATTTAGGAGGTGCCGTTGGAGCTGAGCTTTGAAGGAGGCTGGGAATTCTATGAGGCTAAGGTCAAGGACTGCATCCCAGACACGGGAGACAGGCTTTGAATGGCATGGCAGTAGGAGCTGGGATGCCAAGTTAGAAGGATAGCATACCAACCACACACAGTATGTGAAAGAGAGGAATGCAAAATAAATCTGGAAGGGTAGGCTGGGGCCAGATTGCACAAGCTTTGAAGTGACAAACAGAATATTTTTATTTTGGAGGTAATGGGAAGCTACCAAAGGTTCTTGATCAGGGCAGCCACCTGGGCAGCCCTGTGCTTTAGAAGATGACTGGCAGGTAAGTGTAGGATTTGCTGGAAAGGGGAGAGACTGGAAGTGAGGAGAGAGCTTACCATCTAATGGTGGAAGACGATACATCAAAAAAAAAAAAAGCTGAGAAGTTTATTGGAGGGAAGGTGCAGAAGGGATGATGAAGTCAGAGAAGAGCATCTGGGTGGGAAATTCTGAGATGGCTCTTGGGCACACTCCTTAAAAGGAGGGTCTGGTAGGAGAGGGAAGGAGAAGTCTCATTAATAGACACAATTTAGGCGATCTAAATGAGCCTTGTTTTATTTAGAAGGAGGAAAAAAAGATTTATTAGAACATAAAACTATTCTTTACATGAAAATAGTGGGTGACAGTCAAAATGAAATGTTCTCCTTGAAAATGAGGGCGGTTAGATTCAATGTTCTTGGGATCTTTTCCACTTCTAAATCTGCAGCTCTATGGAAGTACAAAAAATACTATGTAATTCACTTATTTTTAGGGGTGAAACAAAAAAGGAACTTTTTTTGGTGACTTGTTATTTGGTCTTTGATTCTTTGCAGATATCTTATAGTCATCTTTCCTCCTTTCTTAGGAAAAGAATTGGCCTCATTAGTAGTTCAACCAAACTTTGGCTTCCTCATCTAATTTACAGTCACTCAAAGTTTTATTTACCTGTTTGAAACCCAGAAATACCTATACCCCAATGCCCCAGTGTGGGAGGGTTGAAGCAACATGTCAGTTTTTGAAAATCTCCAAAGCTCCTAGCACCAAACCTCCGATGTGCCTTCTCCGGCACCAGCTCAGTGAGTGGTCCCCATCAGCCAAATGCATCAGATGACAAAGATCTCATTACAAATTGTCCTAACAGTGTCTGAAGGGCCAGTGCTAAGAATAAGGGTCAGTTCACGCGCAAACTTCACCAGCTGCCTTGGCTTCGGGACAATTCCCACAGCTGAAGGAGCAGTCATATCCCCTTGTCCCGCTGACATGTTGGAAACCTACTTTCTAATTTCCTTTGGTAGAAATATGGCAGCATTTAATCAGATTTAGTGAATAAGGGGAGTGCCTGTAAGCCAGCAAGGCTGACTTCTTCAAAAACACACCAGAGTGTGGACATCCAGGTGAGTGCTATCCATCAACTGGAGGTTTCTGTGATGAGTCTAGAAATGAGCACGTGAGGCAATGGGTCTTTCATAAACCTAATCACTAAGAAATGACTTTCATTTCTTCACTGGAGGCTTCCCTGATGCCCTGCTGCTGCCAAAAGTGAGTTTTCTTTCTTCTGGGCTTACAGCACGTCGCTTCTATTTTTCCTATTAAGTTATCATAGTTGTCTATGTAGGGGTCGAGGACAGACCTATGATTTCCCTGGGATAGGGAATTCCTTGGTGAAGAAACTCCCTCTACTGAAGCAGGTCAGCACCTTATCTAAAACGCATGACCATCAAGAGAACACCGAGAAATTGTGACTTGCTCAGGGTTGCACAGTAAATGTCAGGTGGGACTTGAACTTAGGTCTTTTCTGGTTTCTACTGAACCATGCTTCCTCTCAGTCTCCTCTAATTTTAATTTTAATTTAATTTAATTTAATAATTAATAACAAAATTCAATAATTTTAAGAGTGTCTGTTTAGCTATCTCTTTATCTTTCTATCCATCCATTTATCCTTCTAGATATACCTATCTTTCCATTCATCCTTCTACCTCTTTATCTTTCAATCATCTATCTTTCCATCCATCCTTTCTATCTTTCAATCCATCTATTCATCCATCACTATCTATCCATGTATCCATCTAGCTCTATATTTTTCTATCCATCCATCCATCCATCCCCCCTCTCTTTCTCTATCTATCTATCTATCATCTATCCATCTATCTATCTATCTGCCTGTCTAATGCTTATCTTCCATACTACATCGCTAGCTTCCGGAGGGACAGGACCAGATTTATCTAATTGAACTGTTGACCTGAAGAAGGGCTAATTGCAGGGCTCTAGACTTGAGATTGAGAGCAGGGACTGTCTTTTGCCTTTCTTTGTATTCCTAGCAGATAGTGTGGTGCCTGGCACAGTCATACATAATAAATGCTGACTGACACGCTGACTGACCTAGCTATTGACAGTTAAAATCCTATCAGGTAAACCACTAAAAACACACGGTAATGGCACTTAATCTCAAAAAAGAAATAACTTTTAAAGGCTACGTTTATTCCTGTTTCCTAGGCACCATCAATTTTCACGCAAGACATTTTGGGGAGGAAGGCCAAAGGTCCAGCACAAATTTAGTTTCAAAGATGATGAATAAGGCGCCCTCTGTTGGAATGACCGTTTTGTTTGCTTGCTTGCTTATTTCCTTAGGAAGACAAATAAAATTATTGATCTTTGGGACTTCCGAGACCATCCGGTCCTGACCCTTGCTCAGTGTAGGGATGGCTGTCGCATGACCCGCTGACGCTGTCAAAGATCGTTGCCAAAATGCTTAGGGCCGTCAAGACAAACAGAGGTCCCAGACATCCGCGGGAGAGTGGATGGGGCGTGGAGTGTTGATCTGGGAGCCCTGCATTCGCAGCATCACAGATGTGGAGGGGGGTGCGTCCATCTATAACACGGACCAGTTACTCCAACCCTGTGATCAAAGTCTAGGTGAGCTCAGGCCAGCCGGGGAGCAGAGGGAAGAAGTGGCCTTCGGACCCAGGCCCTCTGGCTCCTCCCCTGACGCTCTTTCCGTATTATTCTTGTCTTCCAACAATACAAGCCAGGACACCGGATGTCCAGAGAGCCGAAGACCTGTGCTGAGTGCCAGAGGTGGGAAGTGGTAGAGATGTCAAGACTGGAACTCGCGTCCGCTGCTCCCAAATCTCGCACCTCCCCGCACCGCACTCAGATCCCAGCCGGGCTCCTTGCTCCGCGTGTGACCTTGACGGAGTCATTCCTCTTGTCTGTAAATTGGAGCTAATAACTATCATCGCTGTTGCAGTCCGCTTTCTTTTTCTTAACAGAAATTTAAAGATGTTGTGAATTGTAAAAACAAATTTAATGCCAAAAGCTGAGCAGGATTTTGGGGCATATTTAACAGATGCCCGGCTGGCAACAAGGGCCCAGCTTCATTCAAGGGGCATCCACATTTGCTAGAGCAGGAAGCATTGATTCAGATTTTACCCAGTGCTTAGCATTGTGCAGGGGTGGCGACGGGAATAAGCATTTATGCGGCACCTACTATATACTGGTCATGTGCTAAAGGCACCACAGTGCACAGAGTTCAAATCCGCCTCAGACAGTTACTGGCTGTGTGACCCTGGGTGAGTCACTTAACCCGTGTGCCTCAGTTTCCTCGTCTGTAAAATGAGCTGGAGAAGGCAATGGCAATCACTGCACTGTCTGTGCGAAGACAACCCCGGAATGGGGCCACGGAGAGTCGGCACTTAATGAAATGAAAGGACTGAACAACAGCAAACTACGTGACTTGAGTCCTTTCCCTCCCCCTTCCCCCAGCTGAAAGCCCCTTGGATAAGTCCCGCTTTCTCCTGGGAGGATGAGGTGACCTCTGAGCTGTTGCTTGCCCACTGGGGCCTCAGCGTTCTTCTCCTTGTCCCAGCTCGGCGCGGGGCGGGGCCGGGCGGGGCGGTGGCGGCTGCGCAGTCCCGGCGGGGCCCGGCAGGGGTCGCTGTAGGCGGCCGGGCTCGCGCCGGAAGCCGGGGGAGGCGCTCCACTTCCGCTTCCGTCGCGGCCTCAGAGAGAAGGCCCGGGCCCCGCCGCAGCCACCGCCGTCGCGCTGCCTGTTGTGGTTGTCGTACCCCGGAGCAGCCGCCGCGATGCCGCTGGAGAACCTGGAGGAGGAGGGCCTGCCCAAGAACCCGGACCTGCGCATCGCGCAGCTGCGCTTTCTGCTCAGCCTGCCCGAGCACCGCGGGGACGCGGCCGTGCGCGACGAGCTCATGGCGGCCGTGCGCGACAACAGTGAGCGAGCCCCCGCCCGTGCCGGCACCCGAGCCCGGGGCTCGCCGAGGCCTTCCCGGCCCGGCCTGTCACCCGAGCCCGGGGCTCCGCCGAGGCCTGCCCGGCCCGGCCCGGCCTGGCACCCGAGCCCGGGGCTCGCCGAGGCCTTCCCGGCCCGGCCTGTCACCCGAGCCCGGGGCTCCGCCGAGGCCTGCCCGGCCCGGCCCAGCCCCTGACTCAGCAGAGCCGAGAGCCCGGGCTGAGCATCGCCGCCCCCAGCCCGATGTAGAGAGATCTGGGAGGGTCCTGGGTGACCGACAAAGGTCAGGCCCCCTTAACTTACAGATGGAGAAACTAAGTCCCAGAAAGGTTCAGTGCCTTGGCCACGGTCAGCCCAGAGCCAGCGTCCTTCCCCTGGCTAGGACCGTAGCTCTGGAACTGGAAACCCCATTGTGCAGGTGGGGTTAACTGAGGTCTAGGGGAAGGGTTCTGGCTGGAAGGGAGCTTGGACGGCGTTTGATCCAATCCACTCATAGGGATTCCCCACGATGCAGAATTTCTCCTTCTGACCAAACCAGTGCACTTAGCTTTGCGCCCCCGCATACAGTAGGTGCTTAATACATGTTTATTGAATTGCACTACGCTATTGACCTGGTTTAGTTGAAATGAAGCAGGCCTATTCGCTGGGCCCTGCCCGGGTGCAGGGGGTGCAGGGTTTGGGGTTCGCCCCGGGCCAGTCCCAGGAGACCGGCTCCCTTCCCCTGCCCCTCTGGTCTTTTACACTCTTGTTTGAGTGAGTAGGTAAAAAATGCTTCTCAGGTGTGGGAATTTGCATTTAAGGTGCACCCACTGTCTACAGAAGGTGTGGGGGGGCACCTGTGCCCGTCCCTTTGTTGTGATCCGATTGTGAAGTGAAGGAGTCCCAGGGAGGGAATGGACAGTCCCTGAGGGCAGGGCCTGACTTGTTCCTTTATTTCTGCGTCCCCAGTGTTTCACATAGTGTAGTGCTTGGTGCAGAAAGCACAGACAGAGGCTCGTGTGGTCACAGAACTGGAGGAGACCTCAGAGGTCTATGAGTCTTAATCCCATTTTATAGAAGAGAAGAAAGCTAAAGCTCCAAATGTGTCAGGGCATGTAGGTGGAGACAGACCCAGGCAGGATTTGAACCAAAGTCCTCTGACTTGCAGTCCATATTCCCTTACAGTGTACAGTCTTGAAATTTAAGGGTCTGTAAGCCAGTAAATGGCATCTGTAATGAATTTCTCCCTTGTCCCCTTCTTTCAGATATGGCTCCTTATTACGAAGCCTTATGTAAGTCTCTTGACTGGCAGATGGATACGGAGCTGTTAAATAAAATGAAGAAGGCGAATGAAGAAGAGTTGAAACGTTTGGATGATGAACTAGAGGATGCGGAAAAAAATTTGGGGGAGAGTGAAATCCGAGATGCAATGATGGCCAAGGCGGAGTATTTGTGTCGCATCGGCGATAAGGTCAGTAAAGGGCGGGGAGGCTCCTCCTGTCATATAAAATTGCTGATTGTTTAAAATAAATTCTCTTTTAAAAAATGAATCTGTCACAAGCCACAATGGGTAATTTTCTTTTGTATAAAGCCAGTAAGAGTGGTAGTAGATAGTGAATCTCTTTCTTTTGCAGTATAATATTCATATTCCAAATTCTTTTGGGCAGATACCTAAGTGTCTGTATTGGTCCAGTATCCTTTTTTGCAAAGAAATGAGTAGGATGAATGTAACTTCATGGCATGTAGGAGTTTTGCAAGGCAGAGAGAGAAGTTTCATACAAGAAAACTTTAAGAGAAATGGGGATATCTTTAGGGTTGGTTAACCCCCCCCCCAAATTATTTTAGCTATCTGATTTTTTAAGTTTAGTATATTGCTTATGTGATGTTTATAATATTTACTCTGATCTTTGGGCAGGAGTTGAATATGATGTAAGGACTTAGGAATATTAGCAAAACTTAGCAAAATAAGTCATTAAGGGCTGAAATATTTCAAATAATTGCAGTGGGTCAAATATTGTCATGGTATTTGTAGCAACTTCTGGTTAGAATTAGAGAGGTGGTTTTGGTGTGAATTTAGAGTTATGATTGGCTTACTTTTAGAATTGTGATTCTCTTATGTACTATATAATACTTAGTAGAAAAAGTGTAGGGAACCTTATATATAGGGGAATCGAGAATCATTTCTGTGTTTTTTCTGGTTTTTGTTCACTGGGTAATTTTAAACCTAAATTTTACCTAACTAGAACAACAGATGTACGAAACCAAAGCCCAGAGGGTCAGCGACTTGGCCAGAATCACCCTGGCAATAAGGGGCAGAACAGGGACTCCAGTTGGAGTCCCTGGATTCCAAGTCCAAGTGTTTCTCCCAGTTTTCACCGGACGTTTCACCTGATTCAGTCTCGATGTGTTCATAGTTTATGTCAAGACAGTGTCGAGAAACGTTAGATGAAATACTGTGTGTAAGAGTCAAATCAGTGGCCAGGAAACTCAGCAGCTCCGTTTCCTTTTACCTAAGGACAGGATGGATAATCCTTGTGCGTGTCTGGTAGCTTTGTGTGTGGCAGCAGTAACAGCAACGGCATGGTGGCATCACAGAGCTAGACAGCTGACTACTAAGAAAGTTGATAAGGCCAACCCAGAATCTGCTTTAATTTCATGTGGGACACAGAGGTGGAAAGGCTTGAGCTGCATTGCGCTGGGGGGGCCACATTGATTCTTCGGTAATTTTTGAAGAATCACATTGCATTGGCACAACATATTCTGAGAATTCACTTGTTTTGTAGCATTGATCTGTGCATGGGAATTAGCATCTCTTGGACTTTGAAGATGTCCCTCATTTGCCTTTTAGGGTGTTCTTAGCTAGTGTTTGGTTTTAACCTTAGCAATGGTCTTTTTGACAGGAAGGAGCTCTGACTGCCTTTCGCAAGACCTATGACAAGACTGTGGCTCTGGGTCACCGATTGGATATTGTATTCTACCTCCTAAGAATTGGCTTGTTTTATATGGATAATGATCTCATCACACGAAACACTGAGAAGGCTAAAAGGTATCATTTAGACATGGGGCCATGGGGTTTGAAGTGTCTAGCCAGCCAGCAGCTTTGAGCGCAATGAGTGACTTGTTTTTATCGGGGGTAGGCCGGGGCGGTATGGTGGGAGGGTAGAATAAATTGTTGAGCTCCCACTTTCTGGAAACCTGCCCATTTTCTTTGACATAAGACTAGTAAGTAAGGTTCATTTCTTAAAAATGGTCAAAACACCTTTGCCATTAAGATTCTGACTCCTGTAAATCAGGAGGAATTTTATCTTTGTTATATAGCCTAAGAGTATATATTTTTTCAAAAGTTCTCAATTAAACTAGGTAACATAATTTATAATTTTTAGCAGCCATTGTGCAACTGTTAATAATTTTGATTTTTCTCTTTTTATGATCTCTATGTGGATCATGATCTCATAATATTTTTTGTTTTAAGCCTAATAGAAGAAGGAGGTGACTGGGACAGGAGAAATCGCCTAAAGGTGTATCAAGGCCTTTACTGTGTAGCGATTAGAGATTTTAAGCAGGCAGCTGAACTCTTCCTTGACACCGTTTCAACATTTACATCCTATGAACTGATGGATTATAAAACATTCGTAACATACACTGTCTACGTCAGCATGATTGCTTTAGAAAGACCTGATCTCAGGGAAAAGGTAAGTGAGAATACCTTCCTTTTAAAGGTTTTTTCTTTTTTCTCCTTCAAATTAAAAAAGACTGATGGTCAACAAAAACATTAGTTTGCTTTACTATTTTAGGTTATTAAAGGAGCAGAAATTCTGGAAGTCTTGCACAGCCTGCCCACAGTTCGACAGTACCTCTTTTCACTATATGAGTGTCGTTATTCAGTCTTCTTCCAGTCATTGGGTAAGAATATAGTTACTGATTTTGATCGTGTACCTTCATTCTGCTGTTACTTAATTCTGTAAGCAGCCACCTTGAGGTGACATCTAAAGCCTGCATTTGCAGATTTCTTTGTGCATCTTTATGGAGTCTTTGTTCTATAGGAGAGATTACAGAGCCCACAGATTGGGGAAGCAGACTCGCAATTAGATTATTAAGTAGTTTCCATGATTGATATTGCCTTTTGAGGGAAAGAAAAAGGGAAATCCTGATGGGAGGGGGTTGCCTTCAATGAGCTCCGAATTATCCTGAGACTGACTTTTTATGTCTTAGGTTTTAAATAATGTTCAAGAATCATTCTGTAAAAATTGGCTATCAGTAAATATTTGCCTCCTGCACTGTGTTCTGAGCCTTGGGCGTAGTGTTCATGTAGTCCTTGAAGAGAAGAAACCAGTTGAATTTGAGTGGTATATTGTGTTAACTTGTGGTAAACTTACTTTGTAGTAGCGTTAAGTTGTTGTACTTCGTGTTGCCGATCGTGGTGTGTGGGGCTCTTTATTGAATAGCTCCCTATGCAGTGGTCTTTTTTAGTTCTCATTTCTATTATTATTTTGCTGTCAGGTTTCAGTTCTAATTGCTGTCAATGAACCTGCCTTCTGATGTGCTGTTTCTAAGCTGCAGTGCGTGTAGAAACCAAATAGCCAGTTTGTTAGCCTTGTGTATAAAGTAAAGTAACCGGGACCTGAGAAAGAGCTTGAGGAGCTCTCTTGTGGGCAAAGTACGTGAGAGACTGGCATGTGGACTGTGTAATAAGGATGTTGGTTGCCCAGTGCCCGGTGTTAGCTTCTTGGGTTCTTCTCTTTCTCCTGGATAGGTGAGGTATTCCTGGGCTATTGTTAGTGAGAGGCAGTGGGACTGAGCCTCATCTTGCCTCTGCCATTAACTCTGTGATCTTGGGGTAAGTTAAGCTCTTTGGGTCTCATTTTCTTTATTTATAAAATGATCTCTAAGGTCCTTCTAGACCTAAAATTCTGAGACTTTAATGTTGTTTCTCCGGTCACATGGATCCTGGCTGCCCGCCGCCATTGGCTGATTGCCAGGAGCAGTGTGAAAGGACGTCAGACGGAGTAGTGACTCCTTTGAACAGATTTACAAGATGTGTCCCAAATTGCCTTATTTGATTTTGATCCACAAGAAAGGCTTTATTCTCATGTGCTGATGGCCAGGGCCCTCGGAGTATTTCCCCTTATTCTCACTAATCCTGCCTCCTATTATTATGCTCCTTGTCCCCTGCTCTGCCATCAGTTTCCATGGAGGTAAGAATCAGGAACTGAATTGGAGAATTTTTTTATATTTTTGTAATATATTTGCTTATTTGATTTTTCATATTAAGAACTTCCAACCTTCGTGATGTTCTTTTTTTCTTTTTAAAAAAATTTTTTTAAAAGTTACTTATTTTCAGTTGTCAACATTCACTTCCACAAGATTTTGAATTCCAAATTTTCTCCCCATCTCTCTCCTCCCTCCACCCAAACAGCGTGCATTCTGATTACCCCTTCCTCCAATCTGCCCTCCCTTCTATCTCCCCCCTGCCCCCCATACCCTTCCCCTCTATTTTCCAATAGGGGAAGATAGATTTCTGAATTGGAGAATAAGATAAAAGTGTTAAATTGTAAAGAGATGATGCTCATACCTTGGCTTCATTCTTTTTCTTATCAAAGTAGTTAGTGGAGTCTGTCCAATGGTAAGGCATGGTTGGTCTCAGAGGCTGAGTCTGAAGTGAGTGTTTCTGAGCTGCATGACCTCTGGGATCCACATGTGTTTTTAGTCTTATGTTTACAGGCTTAGAGAACGTCGGCTGGAAGCCTCCTTTGTTTTCCCACCAAAGTAAACACAGGTTATTGTTTTACACACCTTCTCTTGATCTGTCACCAGACACCAAGCTCATCAAAGGCACTGACTCTCCCTTTTATGTCACGTTCATGTTAGCCCACTTAGCTTAGGACATGGATGGCCAGGAATTGTGTGCTTAAAATGCTGCCTTTTATTCGTTGCAGCTATCGTTGAGCAGGAGATGAAGAAGGACTGGCTCTTTGCTCCTCATTATCGATACTACGTCCGAGAGATGAGAATCCATGCGTACAGCCAGCTCTTGGAGTCCTACAGGTCGTTGACCCTTGGCTACATGGCAGAAGCTTTTGGAGTTGGTGTGGAGTTCATAGATCAGTGAGTAAGACTGCTCTCTTATTAGCGGAAGCCATTCACTGCAAATTAGTCAAAACTGGTTACAGTCGTGTATGTCCTTCCACCCTTTAGCTTCCATACCCCATTTCCTTGCCTCGCCCCCAATTTTGAGGCAAAAATGCAAAAGTTTTTTTGAATAATTGTCTGGTACTTTAAATGTAAAAAAAAAGAACCAGAACAGCTCTGTGAGCTCCAACAGCTCTATTAATATTCCCACTTCGTAGACAAGGAAACAGTTGCAGGGAGGTTTGGACTTGCCTAGAGCTGCAGGGCTGGATGGATCCCAGCTCTTCATCCTTTTGCTCTCTATTAAATCATATTGGCTCTAATAATTCTGCCCTGCCCTCTCTGTGGTGCACCCTTGGCTGTAGTTCTGAAAGCTAGTTAGATTTTGAGACAGCTGGGTGGTGCAGTGGGCAGAATGCTGAACTTGGGACCCTTCCTGGCCATGTGACCTTGTGACCCCGGGCAAGTCATCTGTAAAATGGGTGATGGGCGTAGTACCTACCTCTTGGGGCCGTTGCGAGGATCGGCTGAGGGAATACACAAAGTGCTTTGCAGATCTTTAGAAATGCTATGTGAATGTTAGCTGTTAGTGTCAGTACTAATGGCAAAAGGCGAGATTTTTAGCTCTTGGCCTGATGAATTCTGGTGGTGCTTAGCCATAGGTATTTCTTAGAGAGTGAGGCTATCCCTGCCAACAGGTGTGAAAAATGCACAATGGGCATCCTAACCAAGAGCTGCCTCCTGAATGGGGAGAGTGTGGTGCAGTCAGTGCCCAGACTGGTTAGGAGACCTGACTGTCACTTTGGGTAAAGCCCTTGACCTTTATCTCTAGCAAAGTAGTCATGTGAGCCCTCCCTACTTTAAGGGTGTTTTGGAAATTAAATGAGATCATGAATCTGAAATTTATTTATTAGCATTTCATATAACCCTTTCTTGCATGTCCTCCACAAATGCTGATATCCCTGATGCGATGTGAAATTTTTGACAGTGGTTTTTTGCTTGATAGCACGTTGAGGTGTGAGGCCTACCTTACGGTTCTGAAGCTTTTTATTTCAATCTAAAAACTATTAGCTTTTCAAGAGGAATGAAAATGAGATAAAAATCCTTATTGACGGTAAAGAAGAGACTGTTAACCCTTGGGTCAGTAGAGAAGAGACAGATGGTTGGCCGACAGGGATTGTGAGCAGTAGCAAACAGATTTTCCTGAAGTGGGAAGAGAGAACATAGCCTAGCCTTGCCTTGCTTTGTATTGTAGCAAATTGAAGTTTTATTTTTTTTGTTTTTTATGTTTATCTAACTCTCTTGCTTTAGATTTGTGCTGGGTAACTTAGTTACGGCAATAGTTAAATCTAGCTACAGGGAAAGGCCCTTCATGGAATATCTCCCGTGGGCTTTAGTCATAGAGTAATACCTGTAAATGAATTTTTCTACTCTGAGCTGACCTTCTGATTCTAGCTCAAGTTTTAAGTCCATGACTCAAGCTCAGTTATCCAAGAAAACGAAGACAAGCATTTAGAGGGCAGTATAGAAATATCGGTGCTAAGTCTTTGGAATATTTGAATAGTGTTTTAGGAGTTAGATTATTTTTAAATGTAAAAATGGGCCAAACCATTACTATAAACAGGTAAGTATGCCCCCACCCACAGTGACTGCCTTTGACTATAGGACTAATGCTGTATTTGATTCCTATGTGCAGATTTAGCCTGGCAGGAAAATCCCTACCTTTCTTCATCACAGACACATTAGTTGTTAATGAGAGGTCACTGGGCTCAGTTTTAATGCCACGACTTTCTAAATAGCAAAAAGTTAAAGTCTCTGCTGTTGTGTAGGGTCTTGTGTGAGACCAGCCCTTGTATGATGAAATGGTATTGCTAGAAAAGCAGCGGAAGTGTGGTCCCAGTGGCCAGCAGCCATGCCCTTTTGTGGGTTGAAGTATTTTGAAAATAATTATGGTGTGTAGCCTAGGTGGAAGCGTGCAGTATTTCTGCATGTTCTTTTCCCTCAACTATCCCAAATATAGGCTTTATTAAGCTGGTCAGGACTAAAGGGGGTCAGTCTTAAAACAGTTTTTCTTGATGCTACAACTCTGGGATTAAATCAATAATGTACTGTTTTGCAGGTTGACAGCGCAGTTTTCCTAAGAAATGTCAGCACTCTCGATTAACACTTTGTTTCGTCTCCATCAGGGAACTTTCCAGATTTATCGCGGCTGGGAGACTGCACTGCAAAATAGATAAAGTAAATGAGATCGTGGAAACCAACAGGTAACGTGCCTTCCTATGTTTCATTAAGATGATTAAACCAGCTAATTTTTAATGACAGAGAGCTGTCTTCATGCTGTGGTATGATAAGGAAATATGGATGTTTTTGTTTTTGAACAGACCAGATAGCAAGAACTGGCAATACCAAGAAACTATCAAGAAGGGAGATCTGCTGTTGAATCGAGTCCAGAAGCTTTCCAGGGTAATTAATATGTAAGGCTCCAGGAAAGCGTATACACACAAGGGGAAACGGGATAGTTTATAAGACCATTTGGGGACATCGTCTGACGATCTTGTTGGAATAAAGATGCCCTTCGGTGATAAAGACTTGGAAATTTTATAGTCCACTTCATTATGTAAACAATTCAACTGTAAAAAATAAAGAATACATTTTTGGTTTCAATATTTATTTTGAGGGTTTGGCTGATATTTTTAAAGGTATGTTTAAGTTGAATATACTAAGTAGAACAATTGCCCATCTCCCTAGTTATTTAAAAACTTGTAAGATTGATGACTAAAATCAAATGTGGCTAATAAGCCACTGCCACAATCATTTTTTTCTCAATTTTTTAAACTCGAAGGGCCCTTGACTCTTCTGGTCCAGCTCTTATCTTCAGGGTCACAGTCACACAGCTAGCATGCGCCACCAGGAGACACAAAGGACACAGGCCTCCCAACACGAGCCTTTTACCGTAATCACGCTGTGTTGCTCATTTTTTTCCCCAATTTTCTAAAGGGTTTATTCATTGTTACAGAGACAAATGGCAGGTTATAGGATAGTCATTGTCCTCTAGCAGGCTGTCTTGTGGCAGTCACACATGAAGTTGATTTGATCATAATCATTGGACAGCCAAGTCTGATAGGGATTTGGGCGCTAGAAGTGACCTTCCTCTCGGGCCAGTCCTCTTCATTTTGCAGGTGAGGAAGTGGCATGAGCCATGAGCTAAAGTGACTGCCCAAGTGTGGCATTCACTCAGGCTCTCTGATTCTGGTTCAAACCCTGGGTCTCCCACTCAGCCTCTCTTGGCCTCATGCACCTTTTCTTTATAATGGGGTTGGACTAAATGATCTCTAAGCTCACCTCTGGCCTGAAGCCTGGAGTGCCTTAAGTAGCCAGAGCCAGAGGCCCCTGATCCAGCGCTTGGGGGCAGCCTGCTATGAACACTGACCTTTATTTTGGCTGTGGGTGAAATACTGCTCCAACTCCATGAAACTTGTTGGTCAAATAAGATTGTATTGCATAACTACCCTGTGGAGGGGGGTTTGATCTTGTTATGAAAAATGTGTGAATAATCAAGTATCTTAGAAGTTGAATTCTGGCATCATATACTGGGGCAAATACTTAGCTAGACATGATCATTTCTATCTCAAGGTCTGGGGAGCAGTGTGGTATGAGGTGGGGAGGGCAAGGGACAAGGACACCTTGATTCCTCATATGTTGTAATCACCGCTGCAAGATCCCCATGAAACAAGGCTATTAGGAGTTTGAAACTACCTTAAAAAGTATCCTATGGTTAAAAACCTTCCTAAGTTTCCACTCGGCCTGGGGTGCATTTAAACATTTTTTTTAATTGAGAAGACTTTTAACACTATGTTAAGTGGTGTTGATGTGGCAAGTTCCTTGATGGAGGGAAAACTGGGTTAATCAAGAGGACTGACATTTCTTAGGAAACTGAATTCTATCTAATGGACTGGTTTAGGTCTGACCTAGACTGATGATTTATTAGGGCCAAGCATCCTCTGCCCAGAGGGAATGGTGTGCTCCTTGAGAAGTTTGGGGGGTGGACGGGCTCTTAAGGCAGCTGAGGTCTAGGACCTGGAGTCAAGACTAGCTGGGTGAGCCGCTGTTGGTTCTTCTGCAAACGGAGGGTGGCATCTACCGACCAGGGGTGGCAGAAGGTCTGAATGAGATAACCTGTACAGTGAGCACTGACAGCCGAGATGCAGGAGGATGAGCCGAGCTCAACAGAAGTAATAGAATCTCAGTGTCTAGGTCTGAAAGCCACAACAAATCATAGGAAGAGGAGACAAAGGGGACAGGACCCTACAAGTGTGCTGTAGCTATGGAGTTAGTCCAGTGGGCAGCCTGTATACAGCCTGGTTTACAGCCCTGGGCATACCAGGGGGCCTGTGGGGATGTCAGCAATAATCAATCACGTGATGGCTCTGTACCAAATTGTGAAAAAGCTTTGCTTAGGGCCCACTTCTACTGTGGAGTGGTTACACGCAGTGAACTACCTCAGAATGCTACATTTTGCCCACCCAAAGCAGCTGTGACTTACCTTAGGGCTGGGCATTTCCCAACCCAAAGGTGTATTTCCTGAAGCATCATGATGGAGGGTTAACTGCTGGTGGGTAATAACTTCCCTAGGAATTTTGCCGGGTAGCAAACAGACTCAAGGAGACAGGCCTTTAATCCATCTGGGCTGGCTGGCTGGGAGCTGTGACTTCCCTTACCTGTGCCCTTGCAGCTGCAGGGTCTTCAAGCAACAAGAAGCTGGCCTCAGTGACCACTTCCTCTGGTTTCTCAGCAGCTGCCATTAATACAAAGATGTGTCCTCCCTGCCTGGAGCTCATTCCCACACAGCAACACTTCTCTCCCTAAGCCCCGGTCGGCACCACTGCTTTTCTCTGTATAAAGCCCTCCCTGATTGTCCCCTGCACATTTCCTTCCCCTGAGTCTGTTGGCCTTTTTTAGTCCACAAGCCTGACACTACAACATCCTTTAAATCGACAAGTTCTCCAGGGTCTGGACATGCCCACGCCCAGTGCTACACAGCACTTGTAAACCATTGGTCCAGTGGATGACCAGCGGGACATTCCCCCGAGTTGGTAGTTGGTGGACCTGAGTGCATGCTGTGTGTCTGAGCACAGGTGTGCACTGCAGATAGGAGAACATTCCAGTCACTTACCTGCTTCTTAGACCACTGAGGAGGGCTCTGTCCCAGGGAGTGACAGGAAGGTTAACAGTGAGACCCTCTGAACCCACGCCCTGCTCTCCAGGCAGGGCTACAGCTGCCTGCTTCCTCTTGGCCGCCCCAAGTCCTCATATGGGGGGGGGGGGCGTGCAACACTGCAGATAGTGGGGCTGAACTTGCCCAGCCTCTAGCACTGACCCGCTACCCCGACTTTTTCTTTCACTAGACGACGTTGCCCTTTAGCAATCGAGGAAAACCGAAGTACACACCCCTCACTTTCTCAGGGCTCTACATTCATTTTCTAGTTTTAATTAAAAGGAGCTCTTCCTAATATGAGAACGATTTTATCAGTGATACAGCTTTGTACTAAGTAATATCAGCTTCATTTAAATTTGTCTTTAATACCATTAAGCTACAAGTGGGCCATTTCTATTAAACCTCTGAATTGAAAAACGAAAATCACTTGATTTTTCTCAAATATTTTACTTTTCCTTATTCTGAAAAGGTCATAAATTAGAAATAAGGCTTCTGAGTCATAACCTAATGAAATCAAAATGAAAAAAAATTATTCTAACATAATCTAGTTTCTACCTACTACAACAACGCAGATCAATTTTAATCTTCAGGTTTAAGACACTGCCCATTAGAAGGCAGAAGTCACAATACACAGGAAGGATAAAGCATCAACATTAAGCTGAAATCTAAGCCTTTTTAATGTATTACCATCACAGTGGCCTATTAAAAATAGAATGATTTTGAAAATTTCACTATGAACTCCCAAACTTCTTTAATCTTGTTTCTATGAAGCGACTACCAATTTTACATACTTGGGTATTCTCTTTAGAAAATTAAACCCAGCACAGTCTCTCTCCAAAGTCTCGGGTACCTTTCTGCCATGCAAAGTCGAACGGGTAGCGAGGAATAGCTGCAAAGTAAATGTCTGCCTCTAGACAACTCTGATAGATTGTTCTTCCTGTCATTTGGAAAAGGATAAAACTATTCATCGAGTAAGGCCTTTCCAAATGAGCACTATTCATTTAGTGTACAAACAAAACATGTTTCTGGGTGCCCCTTGCCTTCTCAGACCCACGTAATGACTTAGTCCTGTTAGTAATGCCTTTTTTTTTTTAAAGATCAGAACTTATCTGGAAAACATTAACAAACTATTGTGAGATATTACATATAAGCCAAGAGGGATATTAGTTGTATTATTGTTTTTTCATATAAAGGGCATGACTGGTCAGAGATACTTTATTGCATTGAGATATTAAAAATATTGCTTGCAATAGATAGACCCAATTGACTAGGTTTTGAAAGTGTTTTGGTTATATAAAAGTCACGCCCTTTTCTGTCAACAACTGATCATTGGTCAATTAAATCTATGCTTCTACCTCAAAGTCCAACTCTAGTAGATTCCTATCTGCTTATCAGGTTTGGGGCTGAAAATTGTGCTTGACATATTTGCAACAAAATTTGGTTTATGCTTTTAAGAATGGAAAAAAAAGGCCGTTTCTCAATGCTTTCGGCCTATAGGTCTTTGGTCTTCAATCACGATATTATGCACACTGTGGCTTAGTTTTTCAAATTAATCTTAGACAAGAGCCTTTCCCAGATATATATTTAACACACTTCTGAACTAAGCTATCTCTACCTGCTGACTCAAGAGATTCCTCTACCTGGCATATACCCCAAGGAGACCACAGATGGAAACAAAGTCCATGTATATGCACCAAAATACAGCAAAGCTTTTTGTGACAGCAAAGAAATGTAAACAACAAAGATGGCACCCAGTGATAGGGGAATGGTTAAACTGGTGTGTGAACATAATGGAACATGATTACGCTGCGAGAAACGAGAATGATGATGAATCTGAGAATCCTGGGGAAACTCGGACACATCAATCACAGAATGAAGTCAGCAGTCGAAATCACAGTCCACACAATGACTCCAACAAGGTAAATGTAAAGAACAGCCAGCTTCAAAGGGAGAGAAAAGGAACAGGCCCAAGCTACCCAAAAGGAGCCTGGCCCCAGTAAAGCCACCTCCCACCCATCCCGCTTTTTCAAAGACCAGGCTGCTTTGCTGATGGTTTTCATTCTTCGTTTTATGGGATGGCTCCCTGGGAGGGGGGAAAACAAAGGATGTGGGGGACTTTTGGATGATATCAATGAAAACTTATTTTAAAAAACATACATGTCCCACTCCAACCAAATGGTTTAGGTCTCTATTAAGCCTGATTTTGTGTAGCTGCTTCTGCAACTCCTGAATTCACAGCAGTAGCAGTCTGATTCCATGATTTTGGGTAGAATTTATTTACAGGTAGTCATCTGAAGCACTTTAAGTAAGAAGTCAAGGTCTGCTGAGCCTAGGCTAACAAGCAAATCCAAGGAGGAAAAGGGAAGAGGAGCTGTTCGTGAAGACTGCTGCAAATCTCCAATCACTGACTGCACACAGATTTCACATGAGGACTGAGCTAACTTTCTCAGCCTATCCCACCCCCAGTTTCTTTTGCAAAAACTGAGGGGGTGAAAAATTGAAACTACAATCAGGTAAGGCATGCTCAGGCAAAGCTTTTCAAATAGATTTTTCTATATGAAAATGCCCTTAAAAGTATTCAGCAGGAAACTGACGCACTGCTATGCCTTTGTGGTTGAGACTGAAGAAAGCCCCATTCGGATTGAAAGACTCCTTTGAAAAGTATGTGTGTAATGTTATAATGAAGGAGAAACATGTAAAATGTATTTCATGTAACCAACCTTGTTTATTAAGAAGTCCTCATTTTATTGCCTGGTTTAGTAACAGGTTTGTTCCACAAACTAATTTTTCATAAAGCAAAGCACAACTTTTTCTTATAAATAGTATAAATTATTTTATTTACAGAAACTTGTTACAAAACAAATAGACTATATATTTCTTTTCTTTTAAATATCCAAAGTAATTTTCTATCCCATGACATTTGTTCATGTACTATACAGCAGCCAACCCAAAGTCCAGCTGAGATGCTCTTCATCTTGTGTACAAATTATCACACTAGTCACACACTTGACACCGGAGATTGCTTTTAGAACCAGGCTCAAAACAGAGCAAGATGCTTTCCAGGCCCTACATTCACATCGACAGCGCGTAGTGCTCATTTTAAATGATCTGAAAATGTAACAGGTTTTGCACAAAAGGTAAAAATGATTATTCTCTGCTAAACAGCAAACCCTTAACAATCATGTGTAGCCCAACTCTTTCCTGGAGGCAGAAGGAGAGACAGCAGGGAAGGCCCTTGGCAAGAGAACTCTTTAGAGGAAGACAGTGGCCTTCAGTTACATTTCTCAGATCATGCTTTTTTTCCTTCAATGTTCTCAGAGGTACTTCTTTTTGTTAGATTTTTGGAGTAGAAAATATTTTACATATTCTATTTTAAACTCTGCATGTTATGAGTAAATTAACAAAACAAGACGTGTCTTGTAAAACTGCTGGCTGAAAAAAGATTCCAACTCTTGGCATCGTGGGACAGTTTTATCACCCACCAGGATTGTTTCAAACCAAAATGTCTTATTTTAAAATACTTTATCCAATTACCAGCTTAGGTAATTTTTTTTAACTCCTCCCCTAAAATTTTGGAAATGATGTTAGGTGGAAAAAGCAAGCTCCAAAAAAAAAATAAAAATAAAATAAAAATATATTCAACTTAACATTCAAGTCTTTTAAAGGAGAATCTGTCTACACAGTCCAAGCTTGAAACTAGTTATATCAGGCACTTTTCAGTTTTTTTTTCCATTAGTTTTAAACCACCACATACTAGTGGCTTGCACATGCAAGCGCGCACACACACGGGCACGCACACACGCACATACACGCGTGCACACACACACAGACATCTGCACTGACAGGCATTCACAAAACAGGAACAAAGGAGAAGCAGTGTGTCACTTCACTAAATGTAGTCTTCTGGGGAATTAGGCAATTTACTAGAAGTAATGCCCAGTTAATCTCTATGAATCCACTCCCAAGACATTAAAAGGGACAGAGACTTTCACGAAACAGAGGCATCCCTTAAATTTTAGAGTAGGCAAGTTCTAGGACTATTGGCTTGGCAGTGAACCACTTCAAATTATAAAAAGGTACTTACTTTTTTATTAATTAATAAATAAATACTAGATGATCTCAATTGTACCAAAACTGGATATAAGAAAAAAAGACCTGTGCAAAAATACATATTTAAATATGTACAATCAATTTTAACAAAATATGTTTTCTGAAATAGGGATACTTCAATATTTATAATAGAACAAGAAATTCCAAAATAAAGATACAAAAGTAGGTTTTGTATTAATTCTTTGTTCATCATTGCAGCAATTTTTTTAAATAGGTTAAGAAAACTGCAGGAGTTTGTCATGAAATTCTATGGAAAGAATATAAAAATTGTCTTGGTTTTAAATTAATACCAAAATCTGTCTAGAAACAACCCAACCACTGCAAATTTGGTTTTCCAAGTTAATTTAATCCAAAAAGTACTTGTGCTACTGTTTTAAATTATCTTAATTATTTATAAGTACTAAGATAATTGTAGGAGAAAATAAAAGTTCCAAGAAAAAAACAACCCACCAGTCTACAGTGCCATAGCACTGTGTGAGTAGGTTGGTTTGTGGCATGGCTAATTTCCTAATCTGGTTGCTTTATGTACGTACTACCAGGAGACATAATGAGAATGGAATTAAAAACCCCAATCTAAAAGAAATCCAAATGATCAACACCTGCTATTCTAAATATCTACATTATTCGGAATCAGCTCTGACTTGCCATCATGTAGCCTTTTTACTTCTTTTTTCTGGAGTAACATAATCTTAGACAAATTCTATCACTTAAAACTGACTTTGTTTATTGCCATCACATTCCCTTCTTGGCTTTGAAACGGAAATCTACTCAAACCAAAAATGCCCTTGTTACGCCAAGCGTGGAGGGTGCTTGGATTCAACAAGAGGCTGTTCGGACACTCCCCCTCCTCCCCACCTACAGCTGGCTCCTGGGAGGTCATAAAATCATAGATCTAGAGCTGGCCTGAGGGACCTTGGAGGTCACCTAGTCATTCTATTGGTTTTTCCAAATAACCTAAGAAAATAGCCCCTTCTACATGTCTGTACTCTTTTATTAGCTGTCCTATTTTACCCTAAAAACATTTGGTGACTGATTGCATAATCAATGAAAAATATCCCACCCCTTTCAAGAAAATTACTATTTTACATACATTTCTCTCTAAAGTGTCTGCATAAAGGGTCTTTTGTTGTTCCACACGTGCTCAGGTCTGTATCTAATGAGTCTGGAGCAGCTGACTTTATTAGGCCAACAACCTGAGCTTTTGTTCTACCATTTGCTGGCTTCAGGGTCCCTGAAATGGTAGTTCATGACACAGGAGCAGGAAAAAGGAGGGGAGAATGCAGGATGTACAGAGGGGGGTTTTTGACTGACAGCAGCAGGGGGGATCAGCCCTCTGAGAGACACAGGTAACACTCCCCCGAGTAAGTGACGAGTGACTTCTCCAGCAGTTACATTCTGACGACGTTCAGCCCTTTAAAGATTTCACTCTGGGGGGTGGGGTGAGTGGGTGGGAAATGTCCTGGATGGATCAGAAAACCCTCTTGGGAAGGTGAAAGCACAGATCCTGGAGATCCTTGGGAGATGAACATGAATGAAAAGAAACGCTATTTAGGCAGCATGTGAAATTTTCCACTCCACGCTGCGGGCCCCAGCTCCTCCACAAAAAACCAAAAACCAACCAATTAATCATCTGTACTGACACAGAGGGGGTTTAACAAACAGGGTCAGGTCAAGCTGATGTTTAAAACTGATTTCTGTTACAGTATCTGGAGAAGGTTGAGGAGAACTCACATAACTCACCTCCAAAAACATTAAAAATATGAATGC
This sequence comes from Trichosurus vulpecula, assembly GCF_011100635.1. NCBI lineage: Eukaryota > Metazoa > Chordata > Mammalia > Diprotodontia > Phalangeridae > Trichosurus > Trichosurus vulpecula. Next base: position 178,922,426 of record NC_050581.1, read on the forward strand.
TCATTTCTCTGGTATCCTATTAATTTCATCTTAAAAAGGCAATTTTTAGAAAATAGAACGAGGCTAGAAGGTATAATCAACCTACTTTGATATGCTGTTTCAATGTGAAGACTCTATGGAATACCCTTGTAAAAGAAATTACATTTCTTTGGAAATCTCGGCATAGGGTTTTTCCCCTACAGTGATTTTTTTTTTCATTTGGCTTTCCTCTATCAAAACTAGTTAGCATTTTTATATTCCTTTTCAGTTGCATCTTATTAAAAAAGCACATAGAATTGCTTTTGTACCATGAAAAGTATTCCTCCAAAATAGTTTATACTTGCTTTCTGGGCATCGATGGCTTAAACAACTAACTTTTTAAAAGTTAGAAACTCCTGACAGCTCCTTATCCCAAGTTACTTGCAAAAGGCTGGGCAAAAGTACGCTCTGTTTTGTTCTGCTGAGTTGGGCTACTGTCTGTCTTCCATTGCCCGAACAATAAAGCCACATTCCCTTCTGAAGGGTCACTCCCCGTACCTCCCTTGGTGTCATCCAGAGGGTGGGTGCCTAACTGCTTGTGGATGACCCCAGGGGGGCTGGCCTGGGAGGAAGAAGGAAGTCTGTGGGAAAGTTCTGCCCAAAACATCTTTTTGCCCAGCCAATCTTTATCAAAGAGTGGCAATATGATGTCTTCCTGCAAGTAAAAATCTCACAGATTTGTAGCAAGCAGTCCAGACCACTTTTAACACTGATAAAAGCAATTCTGTGGCTGAACCCGATCCAGGGTCTATTAAGGGTGTTCACTGCTACAGACATGGCTTCAGGGAATTCCTTTTTTAGAACAACAAACAGTCCAGCAGATTTCTACACCTGAGGACCACAGGAAGCTGGGAGAGACTCAAAGGCATCGTGGAGTCCAGAGTGCCAGGTGGAGGTTTGACTTGTAGTGAAAACTGTCCAGTTCTTTTCTCACTATGGTATTTATTCCAGCTGTCAGGGACGGGCCTTTGGCTTTGGAGAGAGAAGAAAGATACAAAGGGAAAGGTGAGTTAGCCAACCCGGAGCGTGTCCTTTACTATTTTACTTAACACGATTCCTAAGGTGGTGTGTGAGCATCTGGCCACGTAAACATAACAAGATGTGACCCTGCCGGCCAGAATTCCAACTGCCTTTTCCTTGGGCTGAGCAATGCCTCGAGGCTTGCTAACAATGCTTGTGCCTGACCTCAAGAAAGCTCCCATGTTTCCCTTTGCTTCTGGTCTGGGTAACAAAAGAATTTCATCTTGCTGAAGGCAAGTAGTGTACTTAGAAACTGAAGCACGGTCAAGCACAATCACAGGTGCTTGCAACCTCTCCCCCTGGCATGGCACTCAGGGGGTGGCCCTGATTTGAGCCTTCCCTGCTTGGCATGGGCACTTCATTCATGCCTGGGTTACTGCAATGCTGTCCTTGTCCTCAATTCGGCCCTGTGGGGAGGGGAGCTGGCGTGGCCTGCTTTGGGGAAAGCTTGCTCCAATGCGGAACAAAAAATGGAAACCACTCTCAGGAAGAAGGCAATAAAGAGCATTCAACAGAACTGACATTCATCTCCCTGTCAAGTTAGGGCTGGAGAAGTCAGAAGAACGCCGAGTTCAGGGGCTGAGCAGGGTGCTCCAGCTCTCTGTCTCTTCCACATGGCATCAGCTAAAACTGTGAGGCTGGAATCTGGTTGGCAGAAAGATGCTCAAAGCCAAAATACAGGTCGTTCCCTCAGAGGAGCCTGGCCTCAGAGTGAGGAGATGGCTCTGACCCAGCTTGTCCAAGTGCGTGAGCCAGGAACACACCTCTGCGGGGGCACTCTGGGGCTCTGGCTACTGTTTCTGAGTTTGGATGCACCTGATTTTTATATTCATTACTAATGGTGACCAGAAAACTCAAGAATGCTTCTTTTTGGGGGGTGTCCCATCAGCTTGGCCCCCCTCCCCAAAGAAATACAACAAAATCCGTCAAACGTGTATAGAACAGTTCTCTGAGAACAGAAGAAGAGATGGATGACGGTTAGTGAAAGTTGAAAACAAATGAAATCAATTATTTCTCTCTTCTTCAGAATTCTGTGTGAGCTCCAAGAGCTCACTGATAAAACTGGAATGGAGGAACATGGATCCAGGGCTGCCTGGTGTTCTCTTTTAAAACACAAACAAACCAAAGGCCCAAACTCATCACTAAGTGAATGACCAACATGAAGCGACTAAAGAAAGGGCCTCCAACTTTCAATCAGGGGAATGCTGATTTGTGAATGGGCTGAGGTAGCACCCTGATGAGTGAAACGGGAAGGCGGAGAGTGATGGAGGCCAAGAGCCTCCCTGGGAAGGAGGCTAACAGCCAAGTGGTGGAAGGACAAAGCCCCTCTCCAGACCAGGGGCAGGGCTGCCATGCTGAAACCAAGGGCCGTTTCTTATCAGTGGCTGACAAACGTAGCTTTCTTTTTTAACGCGTTAAATCAAGCATGGGTTAGTTCTGATGCATGCTTGTCAGCCACCCTGAAAAAGCTGTCAATTGAAAGATGTGAAATATTTATTTGCAAACCTGGCTGGGGGGAAGAAACATAAACCTTAAAAAAAAAATATTAGCCATCTTTAAAAATAAAATCATTTCTTTCTAATTCAGTCTAGTTCCCATTTGGGTATCTTCAGTGTGTTTGGTTGAGACAGACAATGGAATGGGCACTAGTTTCTTCCTGAATAGTGGCAGATGACAGAGGCATGGGTCAAACTACTCACTGGCTACTGAGGGGCCTCTGCCTTCACTCCTCCCCCAAGTCTGGTTACGGCCCAGCTGCTTCCAGACCCTCCCTCCTTAGGCCCACCTTCCAAGTTTAGCAGGGACAAACAGTTAGGCCCAGGGCAGAGTGCTACACAGTCACAAATAGATTTTTCTTTTAAAAGCACCATGATCTATACCAAGGATTCTTCTCCTGGAGTCTATGAACTTTTAAAAAAAATATTTTGATGACTATATTCCAATACAATTGGTTTCCTCTGCCATCCCA